>NC_079444.1:35323547-35501047 GCF_903798145.1 Danio aesculapii
GTGCGGCGCTGTGAAAAGGGGCGGGATTAAACAAGATGATTAGACATTTAAAAAGCCAGCAATTGCTTTATACTTTAAATGTCTGTCCAGAGAGGTTGTGTTTTAATCCGCGATTGGTCTCAGTGATGGGATTTTGCAGTTCAGAGTTCACCAAGCTTGAACTTTGCAGCGGAAACGCGGGGTCATGCATTAAGTTTCGCAGTTCGCTGCGGTGCAAAGTTCAAGCTTGGTGAACTCTGAACTGCGAAATCCTATCACTTGACTGCGTGAGACCAATAGAGGATCAAAACAGGACCTATCTGGACAGAAATTTAAAACATGGAGCGATCGCTCGCTTTTTTAAATGTCTAATCATCTTTTTTAATCCCGCCCCTTTTCGCAGCGCAGAAGGACAGAATTTCGCACACACAAAGCCCAGTGTGATCATAGCTTAAAGCTTGGTGAATTCTGACCTGCGAAATCGCATCACGTGACTGCGTGAGACAAATTGAAGATCAAAGCATGACCTCTCTGGACCAAAGACTATAGAATACACAAGACTATCTGTCGTATACTTTTGAATGGGGAAAAGTGTAACTGCAAACACCATAGACGTAACAAGATGTGTCACTTGTATCTTTTTGAATGGGGAAAAGTGTATGGAAAAAAGGCCCTCCGACTAGTACAGGAGCCAATCATTGATTGCTATATGGTGAAAAAAAACCCGCCTTCTAGTACAGGAGCCAATCATCGATCGCTTTAGACTGACAATACTCTGGGGAAGGGGCTCGGACCAGACGTGCGTTTCTACAGATTTTGTGTGATTTGGACGTTTAGAAATTAAACTAAAAAGACAGTTGTTGTTTAATTTTATTGGTTGTTTGTAATATGAAATTCAATCGTAAGCTTGGCAAGTAGTTTTGAAGAATTTGATGTTTCCCCATTCAGACAGAATGCCCGAGTATACTGCCCGAGAGGTATTTCAGAGATGGGCGCCGAGTGAAAAGACTTGCCTTAAAGAGACTTTGGTAACTGTCAATATAACGAATGAAGCCCAGCCTTCTAGCACAAGAGCCAATCAGTGATCGCTATATGATGAAAAAAGCCCACCTTCTAGTATAGAAGCCAATCAGTGATTGCTATAGAATGACAATTCTCCCAGGGAGGGTATCGGACACATATATGTACACTGTTATTTTCTCCTTTACTCTTGTTTAACTGTCAAAAATCTGAAAAATAAATAAGTAAATACCTTTGGCTCTAATATGTATTAAAACATAACTTCATACAATTTTGGTGCGAGAAATGTATGCAAATTAATGCCAATTTAATGAAATAAATCCTCATTCACATATCTAAACATTGTCATTTTAGAAAAAATGTCTACACTTCTTAATCAACTAAAGAACTACTAGTTATTCTTTAATAATCTCCTTTTCTCTCATACACACATTGGTTTTGGTTTATGAGGACTCTCTAGAGGCATTATGTATTTGATACTGTAAAAACGCTTATTATGTCTCTATCCACAAGCCCTTAACCCAACCAAACCAAATTTTGAATGTCAAAATACCACGTTAAGTATGATTTTACCACCTCAACATTGTAATCTTTAAGTCATTCCCATGTCATTATACAAATTTGTCTTTTGTCTATATATTTACAGTATCTACAGTGTAAGTCAGAATTATTAGGCCTCTTGAATTATTAGCCCCCCGTATATTTTTCCCCCCAATTTCTGTTTAACGGAAAGATTTTTTCAACACATTTCTAAACATAATAGTTTTAATAACGGATTTCTTTTATCTTTGTCATGATGACAGTAAATAATATTTTACTAGATATTTTTCAAGACACTTCTACACAGATTAAAGCGACATTTAAAGGCTTGATTAGGTTAATGAGGCAAGTCATTGAATAAGAATGTTTTGTTTTGTCGACAATCACAAAAAAAATTGCTTAAGGGGTTTAATGTTATTAACCTTAAATCCTTTTATTCTAGACTAAATAAAAGAACTAAGACTTTCTCCAGAAGAAAAATTATTATAGGAAATACTGTGAAAAATTCCTTGCTTTGTTAAACATCATTTGGGAAATATTTGAAAAAATTCACAGGAGGGTTAATCATTTTGACTTCAACTGTATTTAAAATGAATGATTTCAGTTTGCTAATTTTAAACAGTTGTCACATGTGGAAAAAAAGTAGATAGTCCTTTAAAGAAACTCAGTGATTCAGAAGCATGCTGCTTCTACATCTGAATAGCGTGACTGAGCTGTAAAGAATCTGTAAGTGTGTTTAAACTGATAATTAGGACCATTTTTAAAGTCTTCCCAGAGGACACGGCAATTAACGCTAACTACGGCATGGCTATTTATATTGAAAAACTGTCTGCGTTCAGAGAAGAGCGCTGGCGAATCTAAAGAAAATGAAGAAAGGTGAAAAGGTTAAATGAATGAAATCTTTTTTTGCTTTTATGACAGAGCAATCCAAAGAGGGCAACGACGGGTCAGAATGGATAAATGATCAACTTCATAAGTCATTTTATCAGAGGTTTCTCTTCGTGGGCTTCGCTGATGTTCCTGAATGTGTTGCGGTTCTGAAATTGTGATAGGAGAGAGTAAAGAACTGATTGAATGTTCAGACACGTGTGAGTTTGGCTTCATTCAACATCAATTTGGTCAGACAAATGAGAAATTGATTTAGTGGCTCCAATTTAGTCTTTCAGGGCAGCTCGGGTCACTATACCATGAATTTAGCTCATGCAAACATCTAACCATTATGATATTTAGCCAAGAACATTTTAAAAATCTTGGAAATCAACATTGTGGATTAAAACATTAGTATTTCTCAATTCAGCATTATTTTGTGTAGTAAGTAAAAAAGAACATCTGCGATGTCAAATGCTGTATTTAAAGGGATAGTTCACCCAAAAACAAAATTTACCTCACTACACACTAATGTTGAAGTAATTCCAAACCTTTCTTCTGTTGTACACAAAAGAAGATATTTTGAAGAATGTTAAAAGCAGGTCACTTATGGCTTCTATAGTAAGAAAAACTAATACTATAGAAGTCAATAGTTACCGTTTTTTATAACGTTTTTCAAAATATCTTATTTTTTGTGTATCAGAAGAAAGAAACGGGTTTGTGATTAGTGACGGGTGAGTAAATGACGACAGAATTTCCTTTTAAAATTTCGTTATAAAAGGTTATGCATTATAAAATTTAGTTGTATGCTATAATAACTGATGATTTTTAAATAAAGTAAATTTAAGAATAACATTAAATGGTGTTATTAAATTATTGGTGTTTTTCAAGATTAAAATTTAAGTTAGATGATGGCAAATTTAACTTAAAATAAATACATATTTTTTCACATTCAACAAATTGGAATAGCTTTAAATCAAATCTTATTTTAAAATATTTGATTATATGTATGTTTTTTATTTAAAATCTTATCTTAAAATATGTATTGCCTAACAATAAAATATTTTAGAGCTAAATAAAAAAAAAATAATAAAAAAAAAAAAATAATAAATAAATAAAAAAATAAATAAATAAATAAATAAATAAATATATATATATATATATATATATATATATATATATATATATATATATATATATATATATATATATATATATATATATATATATATATATATATATATATATATATATATATATATATGAAGAATTATTAGCCCCCCTTTGAAATAATTTTTCTTTTTTAAATATTTCCCAAATGATGTTAAACAGAGCAAGGGAATTTTAACAGTATGTCTGAAAATTTTTTTCTTCTGGAGAAAGTCTTAATTTTTAATTTAAATTTTTTAAAAACATTTTAAGGTCAATATTATTAGCCCCTTTAAGCAATTTTTTTATAGTCTACAGAATAAACCATCATTAGGCAATAACTTGCCTATTTACCCTAACCTGCCTAGTTGACCTAATTAACCTAGTTACGCCTTTAAATGACACTTTAAGCTGTATAGATGTGTCTTGAAAAATATCTAGTCAAATATTATTGTCACGGATTGGTCAGGCTCTCACGATCCCCACTCACGAAGATCACCATCACCTGACTTCTAATGAGCACACAGCTGCATCACATTCACGAGCACCAGATAAAAGCACAGCACTCCAGTCGCTCATTGTCCGGGCTCGTCTCGACGAAAGCGGACAACTGAGCGACCACTCAGCGTAGTCATCCTCAGCTAAACAAACGATTTACTTACCTGTTCTCTTTGTATTCCTCCCTAGTCTTCCTGGTCCTCCCGTATCGTCCTGTCTTCCAGTCCTTCCAAGTCTGTGTCATCCTCTGTCAGCTGTATCTGGTGTGTGCTGTCCATCCTCGTGTATTCCTGTTACCCAGCCACGGAGGAGAAGACCCCAACATCATTCCTGATCCTCCTGGCTATCCTTCATGTGCTCCTTGTTGTCATTCAATAAACACCCTAACGTTTCCTTACCTCTGTCTCCTGTCCGCTTCATAACAGAAGCCCGGACCAATAACGACGACAACATGAGCACCCCCGATCACTTTCAAGAGCTGGTGGACCAGTTGAAGCGGATTCTACAGCCACCAGCTCCACTTTCCAACGCACCACCAGCACCGAGCACTTCCGCCTCCACAGTTTCTTCTTCGGCCCTTCCTTCCAGTCCCATGGCCCGACCAGCGCCCTACTCAGGCGGAGCGGGGGAGTGCAATGGTTTTCTGTTACAATGTTCCCTCATATTCGAAATGCAACCTTCTCTATATCCCACAGATAAGTCAAAGATCGCCTACATCGTATCTCTACTCTCTGGACCTGCACTTAAATGGGCTGAGACGATCTGGAACCAAGCCGGGCCGGTCATGAATTCCATCACTACCTTCACGGAGTATTTCAAAGGGGTGTTTGGACGTTCTGATGGGGAAGTAGCCGCTGGAGAGCAGCTGTATCATCTAAAGCAAGGTACTCTATCTACACAGGAATATGCTCTCCGGTTTCGCACTCTAGCAGCTGCAAGTGGATGGAATGAGAGATCGTTGTTGACCACGTACCGGCTCGGCTTGGAACCCACTCTCCGAATCCAACTGGCCACATTAGATGATACAATGGGTCTGGAGAGATTCATCCAACATTCTCTCCGATGTTCCGATCGTCTTCGTTCCTATCAACAGGACACCATCACCCCCTCGTCTGCACTCCTCCAATCGCCTGAGTCAACAGCCTCTCCAGAACCAGAACCCATGATAATAGAGTCTGGAAGACTGACATCAGCGGAACGACAGAGGAGGCTGACCCGGGGTCTGTGTCTATACTGCGGTGTCAGTGGACACACCCGTATGGAGTGTCCCCTTCGTCCCATTCGGACTTCAGTGAGTGTATTCAGTACGAATATTGAACAATGTAAACCACTTACTACCACCGTACAAATAACTACTGCCTCTATTTCTCTCCTTGTCACAGCCCTCATCGACTCCGGGTCAGCAGGGAACTTCATCTCCCAATCCCTCTGTCGTCAACTCCACCTCCGTACTGAGGCGTCCTCGCATATATACCAGATACAACCGATAACCCAGTGCACTCGATCTTCGACCCGTATCCATCGACAATGCGAAGACATCCTTCTTCAAGTGGGGGTGTTACAATCAAGAGAGGATTCAATTTCTGGTTCTGGAGGGTGCAAATATGGACATCATTCTAGGGCGCCCGTGGCTGGTGAAGCACGATCCCATCATCTCTTGGGGCACAGGAGAGATAAAGAAATGGGGATCTGGATGTACACCTGCCTGTTTTCCAAATCTCCCTCTTCAAGGTCGGAACCCCATTTCTTTGTTTGCAACATCGGTCGAGAGCCCTCCTGAGAAGCAGTCTATCCACATTCCTAAGGAGTACAGCTCCTTTCATGATGTCTTCTGCCCCAAGAGAGCTTCCCAGCTACCGCCGCATCGGCCATGGGACTGCGCGATCGACCTAGTTCCAGATGCCCAGTTGCCAAGAGGTAGGATCTACCCGCTCTCGCTTCCAGAGAATCAGGCAATGGAAGATTACATAAGGGAGGCTCTGAGTCAGGGGTACATACGTCACTCAAAATCACCAGCCGCCTCAAGCTTCTTCTTTGTGGCCAAGAAGGACGGAGGGCTGCGTCCATGCATCGACTACAGGGTCCTAAATAACGGTACAGTAAAATACCGATATCCCCTTCCTCTGGTACCAGCCGCTTTGGAACAGCTCCGAGAAGCTACAGTCTTCACTAAATTGGACCTCCGCAGCGCGTATAATCTGATAAGAATACGTGAGGGGGACCAATGGAAGACAGCATTCGTGACCCCTACTGGCCACTATGAATATGAGGTCATGCCTTACGGTCTGGTCAACGCCCCCTCCGTATTCCAAAACTTCATTCATGAAGTCCTCCGGGAGTTTCTTCACCACTGTGTAATAGTGTACATAGATGACATCCTCATTTACTCCCGGAGTGAGGCCGAACATCGCCAACACGTTGCGGAGGTCCTACACACATTGAGAGAACATCACCTCTACCTCAAAGCGGAGAAATGCTCATTCCACCAGAAGTCGATTCATTTCCTGGGATACATCATTGACCAAACCGGTATACGTATGGATGGGAAGAAAATTGAGGCTGTTCTATCCTGGTCAGAACCCACTTCCATTAAGGAGCTCCAGAGGTTTCTTGGGTTTGCTAACTTTTATAGACGATTTATCAAGGACTACAGCAGGATTACATCACCTCTCACTAATCTCCTCAAGGGTAAACCCAAAGGACTGGAGTGGACCAAAGAAGCAGCCGCAGCCTTCCGCCTTCTTAAGAAGGAGTTCACAAGGGCCCCACTCCTGACTCATCCTGACCCAAATCTTCCTTTCGTGGTGGAAGTGGACGCATCCACCACCGGCGTCGGGGCAGTATTATCTCAACATCATGATACACCGCCCCGACTGCATCCCTGTGCCTATTTCTCTCGGAAGTTGAGCCCGGCGGAGCAGAATTACAGCATAGGAGACAGGGAGCTTCTAGCAATCAAGCTAGCCTTGGAGGAGTGGCGTCACTGGTTGGAGGGAGCCAAACATCCGTTCCAGGTGATCACAGATCACAAAAACCTCCAGTACATCAAAGAGGCCAAGAGACTATGTCCACGTCAAGCCAGATGGTCACTTTTCTTCTCACGTTTTGATTTCTCCATTTCCTATCGTCCAGGACCCAAGAATCTAAGAGCAGACGCTCTCTCTCGTTTACACGAGCATCACGATCATGAAGAACTCCCAACGAAGATTCTTCCCGAACACATCTCCATTTGTCCGATCACCTGGAACGCTCCTCCAGTCGTTGCCACTCCGGAAGCTCCTGCTCCGCCGGGATGCCCTCCTCATCGGCAGTTCATACCACCTGAACACCGGGTAGATCTGATCCACTCCTTACATACCTCGCTAGGCACTGGACATCCAGGGATCAACAATACTCTCTCGCTAGTATCCCAACGATTCTGGTGGCCAAACATGGCAAGGGATGTGAGGCAATATGTTCAGGGCTGTAAGGACTGTGCCCAATCCAAGAGCCCACGTCATCTACCCGCTGAAAGCTCCATCCCTTGCCGATTCCGAACCGTCCCTGGTCACACCTAGGAGTGGACTTTATCACTGACCTCCCTTCGTCAGAAGGTAATACCTGTATTCTCTAGTCATAGTAGATAGATTCTCAAAGTTGTCAACTAATCCCTCTGAAAGGTCTTCCCACAGCCTTTGAAACTGCCGACAATATCTTTAATCAAGTCTTCAGGTCATTTGGTATTCCAGAAGATATTGTGTCGGACAGAGGTCCACAGTTTCATCTCACGTCTATGGAAAGCCTTCTTCAAGCTCCTAGGTGTGGCCGTCAGCCTCTCTTCTGGATATCATCCCCAAACCAACGGGCAGACAGAGAGGAAGATTCAGGAGGTGGGACGGTTCCTGAGGACCTTCTGCAGTGGTCACCAGAACTCCTGGAGCCAGTATTTGGGCTGGGCAGAATATGCCCAAAATTCACTGCGGCAACCCTCCACCGGACTCCTACGCCATTCCAGTGCGTCCTGGGCTTCCAACCACCGCTCTTTCCCTGGGATGGCGAACCATCTGATGTCCCCGCAGTGGATCACTGGTTCCGGGAGAGCGAGAGAGTCTGGGACGAGGCTCATCAACATCTGCAGAGGGCAGTCCGTCGAAGCAAGGTAACCGCCGATAGGAGAAGGTCTGAAGAACCCAGATACACACCCGGACAAAAGGTGTGGCTATCCACCCGGGACATACGCATGCGACTGCCCTCATCGCAAGTTAAGTCCCCGATTTGTTGGTCCCTTCACCATCGTGGAACAGGTTAACCCCGTCACCTACAAACTACAATTCCCTCTCACTACCGTATTCACCCTACATTCCACGTATCACTCCTGAAACCCTATCACGATCCTGTTCTTCCCTCCACAGAGCCTGACCACGAAGAGGAACCCCCTCCTCCACTGCTCCTAGAAGAAGGAGCCGTCTACGCAGTGAAGGAGATCTTGCGTTCCCGACGTCGTGGTGGCCAGTTGGAGTACCTGGTGGACTGGGAAGGGTACGGCCCCGAAGAAAGGACATGGGTTCCCAGAGCTGATATTCTCGATCCTAGTCTCATGGTGGAGTTTCATGAGAGCCCCCCTGAGTTCCCAGCGCCTAGAGGCAGAGGAGACCACCACGGCGTCGGAGGTGTCGGCCCTCAGGAGCGGGCCCTGGGGAGGGGGGTACTGTCACGGATTGGTCAGGCTCTCACGATCCCCACTCACGAAGATCACCATCACCTGACTTCTAATGAGCACACAGCTGCATCACATTCACGAGCACCAGATAAAAGCACAGCACTCCAGTCGCTCATTGTCCGGGCTCGTCTCGACGAAAGCGGACAACTGAGCGACCACTCAGCGTAGTCATCCTCAGCTAAACAAACGATTTACTTACCTGTTCTCTTTGTATTCCTCCCTAGTCTTCCTGGTCCTCCCGTATCGTCCTGTCTTCCAGTCCTTCCAAGTCTGTGTCATCCTCTGTCAGCTGTATCTGGTGTGTGCTGTCCATCCTCGTGTATTCCTGTTACCCAGCCACGGAGGAGAAGACCCCAACATCATTCCTGATCCTCCTGGCTATCCTTCATGTGCTCCTTGTTGTCATTCAATAAACACCCTAACGTTTCCTTACCTCTGTCTCCTGTCCGCTTCATAACAATTATGTACTGTCATTATGGCAAAGATAAAACAAATCAGTTTTTAGAAATGAGTTATTAAAACTATTATGTTTAGAAATGTGTTGAAAAAAATCTTCTTTCCGTTAAACAGAAATTGGTGGAAAAAATAAAAAGCGGGGTTAATAATTCAGGGTGTTTGAATAATTCTGACTTCAGCTGTATATTCAGCTATATATATATATATGGGTATACAAGGTAAAAAATAACAAAGCTAAAATAACAAAGGCGTGGTTTCACAACAACTTCATGACTGTTCTTGAATGGTCCAGCCAGAGCCCTGAATTAAACCCAATTGAGCATCTCTGGAGAGATTTAAAATTGTTGTCCACCATTGTTGTTTACCATCCAACCTGACAGAGCTGGATAGGACCTGCAAGGAGGGATGGCAGAGGATCCAGGTTGTATCTTTCCCAAAAAGACTCATGGCTGCATTAGCTCAAAGGGATGCTTCTACTAAATACTGAGCAAAGGGTCTGAATACTTGTGATGACCATGTGATATTTCAGCTTTTCTTTTTTTAATAAATTTGCAAAAATGTCAACAATTCTGTGTTTTTCTGTCAAAATGGGCTGCTGTATGTACATTAATGAGGCAAAAGTGTGTACGTTTTAACAAATGGCTGCAATATATCAAAGAATGAAAAATTTAAGGGGGTCTGAATACTTTCCATACCCACTGTATATATTTATTAAACTTAGGTCATCTTGAGATTCCTCTGGTAAAAAAAGACTAATCAATGAATGTATTTGCACAGGAATCACATTGACAGAAACGAAAGTATCACAGCTCTAACTCTGATTATTGATGTGCACAATGAACTGAAACGAGGCATGCTGAGACTGAAGCCAGAAACACACACACAGTGAGTGGTGTGATGTGCTGCTTTATGGAGCAGGTGTCAGATATCAGCAGGTCAATACATGTCAGATCCTCTCTGAAGCTGCTGGCTTTCATGTTTTATGGAGACTTCCCATAAACATAATGATTTTTACACTGTACAAACGCTATATTCTGTTCCCTTGGTCAAACCTTACCGTTAAACCACCTCCTTACAGAATATGTTTACACACACAAAACACATAACACCCATACAGCTATATTGTAGCTGTATATTCTTAACCCCTACCCAAACAATACGTATAAACCAAATACTCACAGGAAATCATCTTTTCCAGAAGTGGACCAAAAATAAAATGTCCCCACAAGGTCAAAATTGACTGGTGTTGCTATACTTGCAGGTACATTTAGCCACCAAAATGAGATGAATATCAGGTACACACACAGCTTATGGGGACTTTCCATATAGATGTAATAATTAATAAACTGTACAAAGTGTATATTCTATCCACCTAGCCAAAAAAAGTACTGGTTTTGCTATACTTTTGAGGACAATTGGTGATGCATATCAGGTACACACACACACACACGCTTGCTTTTATCAGCTTCATCATTATACATGTTTTCAGTGAGTGTCACTTCTCATTAGTCTCCCTTCTCTTTTTTCTGTTCACACCTGGACAAATGAACAGTCTCCACACCTTTGGCTGAAACCACCAGTGGACCAATTGTGACACGTCACACTTACTCAATCCTCTCTGACAGGAACAAACATGATTTTTGACCATTTAGTAAACAATTGTTTAATAATTGTTTATTTATAATCTATGAATAGTAGATTTTAATTGAAATATCAAGTTTAAATGTGTTAAAGGATTATTTTATCTTTAAATGTTTTATATTAAAGAACAGATTTTTTAATAATTAAACTATTAAATAATAATAACAACAACAATAATAATAATAATAATAATAATAATAATAATAATAATAATAATAATAATAATAATAATAGAAATTAAAATAATGTAAAATTCCAAAAAATGAATACAAATTATCATGGATTTACACAAAATATTACAATTAAACACATGTCATTTTGAATTGCCTACACATTAACATTCAAGCAATTTCCCTAAATAATAATTATATTTTTGAATCATTTTAAAAAATTAAAATTAAAAATATATATCCATAATTATAATATTTAACATGCACAACAACAGCAGCCGTTTTAATATAATATATAATATATATTTACATTGTAAACCCCAAAAAGTTAAGGTAACTCAAACCATTTGAGGAAACCGATTGCAACAAACTATTTAAGTTCAAAAACTAATCCTAATGAGACTGTGAACTTGAGTAAATGAAGCAATTTGAGCACAGTAAAACCCAATAAATGAAGAGAATTCAAACCAACTGAGTACTGTAAAACCCAATAAGTTAAGGTAACTCAAACCGTTTAAGGAAACCGATTGCTACAAACCATTTGAGTTAAAAACTAACCAATATGAGTACTGTGAACTTACTCCGTTGAAGTAATGAGGTATTTAAATAACTCATTACGTTCAACACTGAGTTCAAAACTCTTTTCAAATGAGTAGAATCAACTTTCTGTAAGTTTTGAGTTAACTACACTCATTTCATTTGATAAAGTTGACTGTTGGGTTTTACAGTGTATATATATATATATATATATATATATATATATATATATATATATATATATATATATATATATACACAAATGTAATTTAGAATTTTGAATTATTTCCTTAAATAATAATTATATTTTTGAATACTTTTTAAAAATGTAAAGGGTCACAATGAAGTGATGATGCTGAAAATTCACAGTAAAAATTTCTTTCCAACATGAATACAAACTTAAAACAGTTATTTTAAATGGTATTTTTTGTACCTAAATTCTCTCCAAAATACTTAACTTTACTCTTTAGTGTATTATTTTAAATGAATATTCACAAAATTAGAACTTTAACATCTGTAAATGATTACACAGACCAAAAGCAGAAGTAAATGATTTCCAAGGCGCAGAAAAGAAACAACCTCAAAAAGAACGAGTCTGAAATTAACAGAAATATACCAACATATACGAGAGAGTTGAGGACTCCAGACTTCTGAAATATGGACGTTTAAGTGAATGACTAGAGGTACATAACTAATTCACATGCACTTACTGTTGCAAAAAAGAGAGAGAGTCTGAACCAAGAGAAGGATAACAGCAGTTACTCACTGATCCAAATACGTGAATTATTTAAGAAAGTGGAATCTTCATTAAATTATTATCGTATATGCTTTTTAGAAATAGAGAGAAAGAGAGAGAGAGAGAGAGAGAGTTTTGATTACTCATAGTGCGGTTGTTCCTTTAAAGTCTTCATGAACCGGAATCTGTGACTGTTTTTATTGTATTGTAATGCAGTTCCTAGAAATGGAATAGTTAATGAGAAAACAGTGGGCGTGGCTTGTTTTTTCTACTGCGTGCTAATTGGATGTAGTTAAGTAGGAATTTCATTCAGAAAGATCGGAACAGTTATTACAACCTAACAGACACCTCCGCCTCACCGTTTCTGTTTGCCAAAACTGACAGTTGGAGGGGCGTGGTTAATGTTAGCCACGCCCAATACCTCAGACAGAACTAATCTGCGAATTTAACTGAAAACAAACAGGAAAGTGCATATTCAGATGTCATTGAAAGATTACAAGAGCAAACATTTTTTTTTCTCAATGACATGCACAGATGAATTGTTTATGACGAACTAGCAATGTGAGCTAACAAAATAATATAGTTAGCTTTGATTTCAATTGTACTTTACAATTTTTTTTCTGACTTTGAAAGATTCACTTCATGTTAGCATGGAAACCCAGCTACTGTTGAGTAGTTACACTCATAACTTTAGATAGAAACTGCTTATGAAATCTGCATCAATCCACATAATAAAAAAGATGAGGAAAACAAATGTCATTGCTTGAAAGCAGCAAATGTATTGAAGTATTTTCATGTAAAAGATAAACCTTTTATTGTATCTGGTGATCTATGCAGTGTATAAAGCTCCTGATACAGCATTAGCTGACAGTTCATAATCTCCACTGGCCTGTAATCAATATGCTTGTATGATCGATCTCTTAGTCAATGGTGAGGACGGAAGCTGAGCGAGTCTGCTGCTCTTCGTTTTTTTGCTTTACTTTCTTTGTAAGAAGACTGACTATAAAATCGTATCCCGTGTTTATTTATGCAGAAATAAATATGAAGAATAAATGACAGGTTTAACTATAATCTTTAAGAAACATCAGCAGAATCATGAGATTCCCCAGTGACACTTGTCGATATCTAAAAGTTCATATTTTGCTTTCCTAACTCATTTACATTCCTAATCAATCCCCTCAACCTTTACACTGAATATTGACATGCTGTTCACTATTTCTCTCGATCTATTTTCAGATGTAATTTGGATCCAGAAGTTTGCTTTTTTTGGCACACTGATCTTAAGAAGAAATAGAGAATGTAATTTGCAGTACCATCTGTTCTGTAGTACAGTACGTTCATGTGCGAGTGTTAACAGGAAGTAAAGGTGTGACAGGACAGATGCTACACTTAGGAATAAACAAGAATAAACAAGAATAGCGTAATAAAGTTAATTAGTAATAAAAATAGATATGCCAACGCTAGGGCTTTATCATGCAATTAATTAAAAATAATGATGTTTTATTTTGATGTGTTGCTTGTTCAATTTGATATTCGGTGTGAACAGCGCAAGGTATGATGCACTCGACAAGGCAGGTACCATACATGCAACCAAAAGCCCTCACAACATTTTTAGGTACGTGGACAAAAAAATAAACCTCTCAACGATATTTTACACAAAAGTAAATTCAGTGCAGTTTTTGGTGTATACATTTTTCGTGTTGCCATTCACATCTAATTAAGTTTGAGTCATAAAAAGGAATCATCATTTGAGTCATTTGTTTGAATATTCAGCCTGATCTCATGAGAAAATGTAAGCATTTTACGTTTTGTCAGTTTAGTGGCTAATTCGTCCGAATTCGTACGATTTTAAAAAAGAGGCGTGGCACCCAACCCCACCCCTAAACCCAACCGTCATAGGGGGATAAGCAAATCGTACTTAATTGTACGAATTAGATTGTACGAATTCATACGAATTAGCCACTAAATCAAAAAGTTACGATTTGCTGTGAGATTGTGTTGGAATATTAGATCTCACTGGAGGCACTGCTTAATTTGATTCTCTAAAAAGGCTGGTTCTTAAGAATCGTTCACTCAAAAAATTTTTATGAGACTGGTTTTGTTTTGTGTTCTTGATTTACAAGAAATAATTGGTTCATAAGAGTAATTTGTTCAAATCACATTTTATCAGTGAAAATATCAGTATACTTTGATTCACACACAAAAAACTAGACGATTCAGAAGATTCTAAAGATTTAGGAATCGCCACACTATATATCTTGATTCACTATAAAGATTCTACTTATAATAATAATTTAGAATCAGACACGACCTTATGCGCTGTATATTTTGATTCACTTCAAAAATACTAAATTCATGAGATTAAAAAGATTTGAGAATAATCCCATTATATATTTTGATTTACTATAAAGATTTAACTCATTTAAGAATTGGACAACTCACTCTGTTTGACTCACTCTGTTTGACTCAAAGGAGTCATTTGATCCAATAGAATTACAGTGTTTGGCTGTATATTTTTATTCACTATCTATTTTATAAGGATTCAGACTACAGTGCAATATATTTGATTATCTGACTATTTGTGCTGCAAATTTTGAATCAGAAAGACCCAGCTTGATGTAAATGCAATTCACTGTGCATTTTTGATTTGATAAAAAAAAAAAATCAGCTCAAAAGAATAACTCGTTTTAAGTCATAATGCATGTGCATCTGCACATTGTTCTGTATAGTTATTGTTCTTTAGTTTGATTCACTACAATAATACATGATATATAGGATTCAAAAAAGATTTGAGAATGGTTACATATTTTGATTCACTATAAATATCTGACTTGATAGAATCGTTCACTCAAAAACCACAATACTGTTGCGTTGTATATGTTTGATTCACTTAAAGAAGACAGTTCATAAAAAAGAATCAGCTCAAAAGAATCACTTTTTTTAATCACAATGCATGTGCATCTTCAAATTAGATTCCATTGTATAGTTTTTGCTGTATAGCTTGATTCACTACAAAAATACATGATTCATAAGATTAAAAAAGATAAAAAAAAGAATGATTACACTATATTTTGATTCACTATAAAGATCTGACTTGTATGAATCATTCATTCAAAGATCCCAATACTGTTTGTGCTGTATAGTTTTGATTCACCTAAAGGACAGTTCATAAAAAACAGAACTGGCTCAAAAGAATCACTTGTTTTCATTTACAATGCACGTGCATCTGCAAATCACATTGCACTGTATAGTTTTTGCAGTACAGTTTTTTTCACTATGAAAAAATACATTCATTCAGAAGATTCATAAGATTCAAAAATCGAGAATGATTACACTGTATATTTTGATTCACTATTAGAATCTGACATGTAAGAATCATTCAAGGTACCCAATACTGTTTGCTCTGTATATTTTTGATTCATTTAAAGAGGACAGTTTATAAAAAAAAAATTGGTTTAAAAGAATCACTTGTTTTGAGTCACAATGCATAGTTGTATAGTTTGATTCACTACAAAAAAACATGATTCATAAAATTCTAAAGATTCAAGAATGGTTACACTATATACTTTGATTCACTATTAATATCTGACTTATAAGAATCACTCATTCAAAAATTTGACCTTTTTGATTCACTTAAATAGGACAGTTTAGAGTTAATGAGAATTAGCTCAAAAGAATCATTTGTTTTGAGTCACAATACATGTCCATCTGCAAATCATATCAGCACAGTATAGTTTTATTCACTACAAAAATAAATGATTCAAAAGATTCATAAGATTCAAAAGATTCGAGAATAGTTACATTTCTGATTCACTATTAAGATCTGACTCGTAAGAATCATTTATTAAAAACATCAGACCACATTGTTTGCTTTGTATATTTTTGATTCACTTTTTGATTCATTAAAAAGTAATTGGCTCAAAAGAATCACTTGTTTTGAGTCACACTACAAATAACGTGCATGTGTACATTTCTGAATATATAACAGGAGCATCACTAGAATAAATATGCAAAAAAGAAAGCACAATCTTTAGACATAAGATTTCATGCTGAGAAGATTTACATTCAATGTATTTACAGCGGATTTGAATACATATTAAGAACACAAATAACAGTCCCCTATTTAGTTTAATTAATAATGTTAAAAATGCTGCATGTGTTAATGTGCCGACTCTCTGAAAGAAATGTAAATGTCTAATTACAATATGCATTAGAGCTGCTTATCACACATGTGTGAAGTTCAGTGGTTTATTTCTGTGAGATCCGCAGTGCACAGACAGCTCAATACATCACCTCTGACAGAGCATTGCTTGCGCTTCTGTCTCTCGGCATCTACATCAGATGACTGAATCAAACTGAGTGGATATGAAAAATCAACAAAAGGACACAGAGTTTGTGAGTTCTGACTTCTTTTGTATCAGATGTTTGAAGGAGCGACGCTGAACAGAACTTAAGACGGAATCGAAAAAAAGAAGAAAGATGGAGGAAGTCAAAAGTGAACCGTAATGTATCTGGGCCATTGCATACAGGTGTGATGGGAACAGTGCTGTCAGTGTGATTTATGAAAATAGCAAATGTATGTATTATAATGTTCTTCTGTTCTCTCTCTCTCTCTCTCTCTCTCTCTCTCTCTCTCTCTCTCTCAGAGAGTTTGAGAGAAGAAAAGAGGTTTATGCATAACAGCCTACAGACAACAAAACTGAATCAATATCCAAGACCCCTTCTGACCTCATGCTTCAGACAAAGTTTTTACTTCTCTCATCTCTTCCATTATTATTGTAGTGATTTCATTGTTTATTCTATTACTACTGTGAATAAAACCAACCAAGACCCCTCTTCTCTCACCCCACGCCAACCCCAAAATGTTAAAAATTCTGAGTGGGTTTGACAAACCACCTGTAGAAGACACACGCTTTCATCTCTCGGACACATTAGCCCCTTTCACACAGTGATACTGGTAAACATGGGCATCGCTAGGCCTATTTTACGGGTGCTGTAGCCCCCTATTTTTCTACTCAGCCCCCCTAAAACTTTTCCGATTAGCTCATAAACTGCAGACCAAATTATCGTCTCTGTCGCCTTTAAATTTGATAAGAAGACGGCGACAGAATTCGGCTCCTCCCTGACTTTCGTTTTTCATTTGAACAGCTGTGCAGAGTGAGAGAACAAGGTGTGTGTTTATTAATAAATTGTTTTAAAATATGCTTATTTGTAGTTCTTTGCTATGAATACACTTGTATCACTTGTACCCCAATGTCAGATAGGAGCAATCAAGTTTCCAATCTACTGTTTCCTTAGTGCTCACCTCATAATTACAGCTGTTTCCTCCAGCGAAAATGTAACCCTTAACGAACATTTTACTATTTTTACTATTATCTATACCACAGTCATGCACAGAAAGTATTAAACACATGCAGTGACAGAACCACTTAGTGGATGTACTCATTTTAACTGTCAGAGTCACTGACAGAGATAGAAACATCATGTGTTGTCTTGTATTAAAAATATTGCCTATTTTAATATTATGATTCAGTTCGTGAAATATGTGAATTAGCCTGTAGGTTAAATATATATATATATTGATATGTATGCCATTTAATTAGAAAGTGGCAGTTTTATTTACTAAATACATGGAAACTGTACATTAACATATAAAGTGGCTTTTACAACAATAAACAGGTTTGTTGAGCCTAATTGGCTCATTCAGAACTCAAATTACTATGCCTGTCTATACAATACAGTGGAATACTGCTAGTTTAGCATACAACCATACCATATTAGTCAAACATTTTTAAGTGTATTACTATTAAATTATTACTTATAATTACATTAGGGATATATACATATATTCTTTTTTTTTCTTATATGGAGCTCAGCCCCCCTAAAATGAAAATCCTAAAATCGCCCCTACTGGTAAATATTAGGAAATTTCCGGAACGACTTTTACTGGTAAATGTGCTTTTCACACAGGCAAGGACGTTTTGGAAATTTTACTGACTTTTCACATATCCATTCCAAACTACCAACCTGATTTCACGAGAATACATACGTATTTAATGTTTTGTCAGTTTAGTGGCTGATTCGTACAAGTTCAGTTTTATGAAATTGTACAATTTTAAAACGAGGCATGGCACCCAACCACAGCCCTAAACTCAACCATAATTGGGTAATGCGCAAATCGTACTAAATAGTACAAGTTAGATCATACGAATTCAGACGAATTAGCCACTAAATCTAAAAGTTACAAATTGCTTTGAGATTGTACCAGTAAACACCGGGTTTGTAACGGTAAATACTGAGAAAAATACTGGTAAACTCTGACATCATAAACCAAAAATGAGCTTTAAGTTTCATAAACTAATAGCTCATTACATCTCTCTCTCTTTCTCTCAAAAAATCAAACTCCCCCTTCCCTACACTAGCACTAAATTCACTGAGCACAAACAAGTTCCTTTGTATAACTACAACTAGAACTAGAATGTGCATTGCCTCTTCTTGTTGATTTGCTGAATTCCTGCTCAATTGTAAGTCGTTTTGGACAAAACCATCTGCTAAATGACTAAATGTAAATATTTATATATGTACTGCTTTCATTTTAAAATGGCATTTTAGAATAAACACTCCTCGTCCAGACTGGCATTTTTATTGTGTCCCAGAAAAACGATGATACGTGACCACTCACGCTCACCGGCATATGCATTTTTTGTAAATGAAAATGCATGAAGTTCTTGAAAACCCAGCCATTGTTGTGTCCATGTACATGAAAACTAGAGTCTTTGAAAATGAGTGTGTCATGCACGTGCATAGTACTATACGAAAGTATAGATTAAAGGCAAGCTCAAATAAACACACAACAATGGCGGAGAATATGGTAGTATTGTTGCTTGAGTGTTTGCTAATGCTTCAACATAAAAATGTGTCAAATAAGTTTTTATTGAAGACAAAGATTCAGGAAAAAAACGTTTTTTTTGTTTTACATATTTTGTCCACATATTAAATAAGCAAAGAAAAATAAATAAATAAATAAATACAATAAGAAAAAATAATAATAAATAAATACCCACCCACTTAAGCCATAAACTTGTCCACAAACACCTGTTTAAACAACAGAATATGATTATTAATTAATATGATATTAAAACATTACCTAAAAGGATCTAAAGGTCCACAAAGTTTTTGTCAAGGTAACCGATAAAATAATGCTGGATTTGGATTCCATCATTCTTCAAAGTATCTTCTTTTGTGTTCAAATGAAAAAAAAACTAATCCCATAAAGATCTGAAACCGCTTAAGGGTGAATAAATGAGTAAATGTTCGTTTTCGGGTGAACTATCCCTTTAACTACAGTACGTTGTGTTTTGAAAGCCATCCTAATTGAAGTATTATTTAGAGAAAGAAAAAAGTAAGTGGTTAAAATTGATACAATTGCTTATTGTTTCCTATTTAAATTTCACCAAAGGATTTCTTTTCTTTATTTTGCATATTAGGAAACCGGGTTGAACTCTGCTTTTTGATATCAATTGTACAAATAGTATCTTCAGAAAAAATAACCTTCTGAGAGCAAATCCTGATGAATGCTTAATTTTTAAAGGCAATATTTAACATTCTCTGGATGCTTCACTATTGATAATTATTTCTAGACTTCTACTAACATCCGTAACAGCTTGTATTTTTGAAGAAATAATTTAACTGAATTTTAATCATTCCATAAATGTGTTTTGTCTTCTGTTTGCTTGGACACACTATGCACTTGGCATATCTTTTATGCTCAAATAATTCTTCTATTTCAGTATTACCGAAGCTGTTTTCTGTTTGGTACATAGCCTGGTGATGCAAGAAAAGACTGGAGAAACGGCACATTGAGTGGTTTTCAATCATCTTAATAATATGTTGCACCTTACATTGTAGAATTGTGATTGAATTAAACATAACAGCAGTGCGGGGTCAATCTGAAACATCATTGCCAATAGTTGTATATTCAGTAACGACAAAATGTGTAACGATGACATTAAATGTGTTTTTTTCAGAACAGCAACTCATCCTTCATCAGGATGTCGATAATTTTACATATCTCTAAATATCAGCCTATAATCTCAATATGAAAAGTGTATATTTTTGGACTGTATTGACGCGATTCATAAGTAAGCTAATGTGAAGTCAGTAAGCTGATCCGAGTGCATTTTCTGTATTTCTTTCTTTTGCACAGGTAATAAATAGATACCTCAGGGGTTATAGTTGACAGTGAACCACACATTTTATTGATGGGTTTGCATGTTGAAAGAAGGGTCCTTGAGAGTCAGATGAACTATCTGAAGTCTAAGTGTAAAATGCTGTACCATTAAATGTGACTGCCAACAATAATAATAAAAAAACTATTTTCAAAAAAAAAAAAGGATGCCGGATTTTGTCAAGTTGTTCAAGTTTTCTTTTCAAATAATACCTAATTCGCTCCAAATGTAATGTAGAAGTAATTTCTCCAAGCTACAGTTTACATGTAGGGAACTCCTGTTTCTTCCAAAACAGTAGCAGTAATTTCTTGGCTGTAATTAAGCAGTATGAGAGAAGTTTGTGTTGTGTGTTTGACAACAAATGCATTTGTTCAGAAAATCCCAGAATTAAAAGCATTGGGTCTGGTAACAAAATGTGAATTTACTTCACTTTACAATACAGCAGAGACACATCTTACACACGGCAAATTCTACATACACACCAGATGGCATATTGTTACTTACATACAGGTAGTGTACTCTAGAAATTGCTGGGTTCCACACAATCGATTTGTGTTGGGACAACATGAAGGAATTAAGTTAACTTATTAGTTAAAGTTAAAGTTAACTTATTAGTTTTTACAAATTTAAGTGGATTGAACATAAAACAATTAAGTTATCTCAACGGAATCTCAAGAATTGTGTTGTTTCAGCTCATTTTAAATAAGTAGTTTGAACAAACAACGAAACATATTTTGTTTGTGTGTTTACTAACAAGGAAACATCCAAAGACACAAATTAAATTTATGCGCAAAACTGGAATATCGCATATAAGACGTGCAAATAAAGCAGCGTTTCCATCCATTGAGTCAAAGCCAACAAAATAGTCACTTTCTGATTATCTGGCGCCAAATGTCAAAATTAAAAACGGAATTTGCTGCGGAAGGAGAAGCTGCGTCAATCTTTTCTTTATTTAATAAATTCCTTGCACCTCAGAAGACAATCCTAAAACGCAATGAACTCTTGGTGGCGTTGAAAGGCGTGAGACGTGGAGCACAGATTTTCTTGACTATTCTGGAGTTAATTAATAATATAACAACACTAATATTGAAATGGTTAAGGGAATTTTACAATGAACAAAACAACGTTTTAAATGTTTTACAATGCGCTCAGCCTGCTGGTTTGAGAGGGGTCTGGCTGCAGACTCGGTGCAGATGCAATATGAAATGCATCCAATGCTTTTTAATGTGCTCACCTAATCCCGCCCCTAACCCTACCCCTCACAGTGACGACACTAGCTACACTGAGTGCATTGTGTCTGACATTGCATCTCCGAGTGATGTAATCTCAGCTTGCATCATAAAGGCTGCATCCAGATACTATTGGTTTATCCATGCATACATTTTCATCATGACATGATCTCTAATAACAAAATCACTTGACTTTTTAATGCGCATACCGGAATTTGCTCCGTAAAAGTGTTTCTATCGTCTGCGCCAATAGCCTAGTGGTTAATATAGCACCATGGTGCTCACGGTTACCTGAGTTCGATACTTGGCTCAAAGTCCTTTGCTTCCCCTTTCCCTCTCTCTGCTCCCAATACTTTCCTGTCTGCAACCTCCACTGTCCTTTACAAATAAAGGTGAAAACCCCCTAAAAAATTATTTAAAAAGTGTCTCCATCATAGTTTATGTGCATCTTTTCTTAATGAATAAAAAAGTTGTCCTACTTAGTTATGACCATACATTTTTTTGTGCATTTTCAAAACTTATGCGCATCTTGGTGTTTCCATCAACCGTTTTTTTTATGTGCATATCCAAAATGTGCATAAAAATAGGTGGATGGAAATGTAGCTAATGCTAATTAATGGCCTGGTATATGTAATACAGAATTTTTGGATGTTTTTACGGATGTGTAAATGCAGGTCAATTTGAAAATGTTGTTGTGATATCTTTTTTTAAATGCAAGGGAAAAACCTTTTCAGTTTCTGCAACATCGTAAACATAACAGGCTGTGTGGATGGCAGATTAGCTTGTTCCAAAGTGAATGTGCACATTCATTCCAGATTGTAAATGATCTAAATGTTACCATTATGTCTGTTACTATGGTAACCCGGGCCTGGTTCTGCTTGGGTGTTGTGTTTCCCCAGCCTGTTTAAATATAACAAATTATTGTCTGATCTCTCCTCAGTCATTACAATAAAAAAGCACTATTCAAACTGTACAAAATATATTCATTATCATGTCAAGGCCAAGAGTATATTTGCTACCAGTGGATCAACTTCAGATTCATTCAGTTTCTTTAAACGGCCTAAAAGTAAACCAACATGGTGATACTGTACGCAAGAGAAAGTGATAACCTTGATGAGCAATGTGTGATTGCCCTATTTATATCCGGAGTCTATTTCTACACAAGTATTGCACAAACCCAAACAAGCATAATATCACAGCTGTCTGAGAGCGAGACTATAATTACACTGAATTAAACACAGCAAATCGATCAGAATGCATTTAGAGTAAAGACTTTGTTCATCTGCAGCACAAACTTCAATATCTTGTCTTTTTAGCACATTGGAGTGTAAACACCCGTCTGAACAGACTCCTGCCAAGTCTTTCATTTCATGAAATTGTGCAGCTTGCTGAGGGGCCGTTTCTATTATTATTTGCTAAATGGTTGTACTAATAATTTGCCTGGCAAGCAATAAAAGAGAATAGCTGTATCGAAGGAGGAACCACATCATGTCTAGTAGAAAAATGATCAGAGAGTTGGTTAAACTTGGGCTAGATGAGACAACTCAGAAACAGTAAATACAAATGTGCTAACAATCATTCATAAATATAGGGCCAGACAGAATCTGTGGACATTTTTTGATATTTCTGCACAGATTTTTGTAAAAAAAATCTGAAGATTTATGCTAAATGATTTTGGCAGTTTTGTAACTAAATATTTTATATATGAAATCAAAAATAATACCTTTTAAACTTTTATTTAAAACTTTTTATTTGCACCCTAGCAGTCATACAGGAATGTAACAGTCATACAAAGCATATAGCAATTGCCAACACAGGCTCATTCTGAAAACGTAGCCCTATATACATTTCTGGAGATCGCAAATTATTTAACCAGAGGAACGTATGGTTCCATTTAGTTTTTAAAACGAATGCTACAGGGTGGTATGACACCGTTCCTTTTCGTGCTTACCAGCTGACTGCTTACCTCCATATGGACAGTTTTCCCGCTGTTACCAGTTTGTCCAGTAGCTCGCCATGTACGTCGTCGGACTTGAGGCGCAGAGAGGAGTAGACCACAACGACAGGGTTCAAGTCTGGTGAAAGGAAGGAGGAGGGTGGGTCAGTCGATTGGTCATTCAGTCAGTGGACAGCGGCCTCTGGTGGATTTACGTGAGAACAGCAGGTGCGAATGGCACTCGTGAGAGAAATTTGAGATCTTAAAAAGTGTACACAGCCTCTGGTGGATTCGTGAAAACAAAACTGCAAAAAAAACGCACCTTCTGGAACGTATTTGGTACTGTCCAGAAATGTATATAAGGGTACGCAATCAGAATGAGCCTGGGTTGGCAATTGCATTGCAATGCCCTGGGGTGCCACTAATAATACAAAAAATGTATACAAATCTTTTCAAATATTGTAAACGGAGAAAAAACATCATTTATATATTGGATGGTCTGAGTAAATTTGCAGCAATGACTATTTTAATTTTTTTTTAACTGTACCTAAAGCTTCAATGGAGTAAAAAAAAAACACTGAAAAAACTTTAACTTCATCAGCTGAACTTCATTCTACTGTGATTCAAATCTCAGACGCTTGGTTTTCACATGTGCGCTGCATCGACACAGTCCATATGGTGATAAGTGTGTCAACTGTGTGAAGGCGACAGAGAAATGGGACAGGCGATGCTTCTCAGACCTGCTGTTGGGTTTTGGGTCGTGAGCTGGCCTGCCGTCTCGGCACACACATGCTGGGCAGTGGGGTGAATCAGAAATTCACACGGTCACAGAGCTTCCAGCAAACAACCCAGCTGACTAAACACTCACACAAGGTCATGGTATCAGTGCAAATGCCTGAGGGCCAGAAAGGCTGTGGATGGAAAGAAGGAATGGCAGGGGCGCAAAGCAAAAGCGAGAGAAACTTTCTGGCCTCTTAAAGAAGACTGATCGTATCGGAGTCATTCTGAGGGTTTATTTTGAATGGTATACTACTATATTATTACTAGTAAAAGTTGTATTTTTGCAGTTCTAGACTAATGTTTCCCAACGGTGTTCCTTAAGGCACACCAACAGTACACATTTTCTATCCCTAATCAAACACACCTGAATCAACTCATCAAAACAGCAGAAGAGACTCCAAAACCTGAAGTTAATGGGTCAGATAAAGGAGACCTATGTACTGTTGGTATGCCTCCAGGAACAGGGTTGGGAAACACAGTTCTAGACACAACATGTGAATGCACAGTATGCTTGTAATACCTGAATACAGTGTTGTGGAATGTTACTTTTGAATCTAGTGCATATCAATATTGAGTTAATCCCTAAAATTTTAACTACAGTTGCATTAGTTACAGTACTTTTTTTTCTGCTAAGTAATGCATTACATTACTTTTGAGTTAATTTTTCTTACCTGGATGTGGCTTGATCTCTTTCAGCGCTTGCAGAGCTTCTTCTTTTTCTAAGTAGAGGAGCTCTGGAATTCACAACGCAATGTATAACCTCCATTTACCTTTGAAAAACACATAAAAATAATAATTTAAGATAATGTTATCTTCTGAGATAACCCGTAGCTATACAGCCAAACAACAATATAATTCAAAAAAACAATAAGGTTGCGAGGTTTTTCAATAAGATTAGCCCAATGGCCTATTAAAAACAAACACAAAAAACTAGCACAATGGCCTAACAAAACTAGCCCAAGTCTGCATCCACTTGGATGATGCGACGGCAGCCACAGGACAACGTTGCCTGTGCGCTTACTGCACACCAGCTATTGGTGGAGTGGAGAGACAGTGACAGAGCCAATTCGGTGGATGAGGATGATTGGGAAGCCATGATCGTAAGGGCCCATCAAGAACCAGGGTTACACCCCTACTCTTTTACGAGAATTGCCATGGGATTTTTAACGACCCCACAGTCAGGACCTCAGTTTAACATCTCATACAAAAGATGGCACTCACTGACAGTTTGGTGTCCCCTTCACTACACTGGGGCATTAGGACTTACACAGACCGCAGATTGAGTGCTTCCTGCTGGCCACACTAACACCACTTTCAACAGCAACCGAATTTTCCCATGTGGACTCCCATCCAGGTAATGACCAGGCTCAGCCCTGCTAAGCATCAGTGAATAACTGGTCTTGGGCTGCAGAGTGATATGACTGTGGCATAAATGGTAATGTTACATTATATTATAAAGGTTAAATGGTTATTATAAATGGTTTCTTCTTTGAAATAATCATATATTGGTAAAAAAAAATTGTTACAGCCTTAATTTTCGAAGTTAAATCAAATAAACCAATCAAGATAAATAAGATCAACATACATCACATCAAAACTGACCTAAAACACCAAGCTAAATCTTTTCTAAAAATATTAGTTATTTTGTTTTCTTTTTTTAATGATGAGTAATTTAGTAATATTTTAGCTTAGCGTTTTTTAGTATGGAGAACGAAACCTGCAAAAACAATAAATAAAAAAATTTATTAATTAATTAATCCACAAATATCTGCATAAATAAATATATAAATAGTGCGAGCAGATTAATAATTAAATAAATTACATAGATGTGTAAAATAAAGTGCTAAACTGAAAGTAGATTTTTCCCCTTTCACGCCTTACCATTAATTATTTATATATTTATTTATGCAGGATGTATACATTTATTTAATTATTCTCGTATTTATCAATTGTTTTATTTAAGCAGGATTTTGTGTATTTATTTATTTACATATTTATTGTTTTATTTACGTATTTATTGTTTTATGCAGGAATTTGTGTATTTATTTATTCATTTATTTATTTGTGTATTTATTTATTTATTGTTTTATTTATGCAGGAATGTGTGTATATATTTATTCATTTATTTATTTGCATATTTATCTATTGTTTTTGCAGGTTTTGTCCTGCATATTTTAGTACATATGTGTTTAATAATATGCATATTAAATCTAATTTGATTTTATTTCAGTCAGCCAAGTTTTTAATCTAATATTTATATTCATTAAACACTATGAAAAAAAAAAAAAAACAGAACAGCAGAAACAATAAAATCAATGGTGATTAATTTAGTAATACTAGTTTTTTTTTTTTTTTTTTGCGTTTTTAGTAGGCTACATAATTCATTTTCTTTCAACTTTTTAATCTGGGGTCGCCACAGCGGAATGAACCGCCAACATATCCATCATATTTTAAACAGCCGATGCCCTTTCAAACACCCATACACTCATTCATACACAAACACTACGGACAAATTAGCCTTCTCAATTCACCTATACCCCATGTATTTAGAAACCGGAGCACCCGGAGGAAACTTAAGCAAACACAGGGAGAACATGCAAACTCCACACAGAAATGCCAACGGACCCAGCCGGGACTCGAACCAGCGACCTTCTTGCTGTGAGGCAATTGTGCTACCCACTGTGCCACCATGCTGCTCTAGTCTACATCATATGAAATCTCATTTTAAACACTATGAAAAACAGCAGAACAGCAGAAACAATAAAATCAATAGTGAGTAAATAAGTAATACTAGTTTTGTAGCGTAGCATTTTCAGCAGGCTACATCCTATTAAATCTTATTTGATTTTATTTCAGTCAGCCAAGTTTTAAATCTGATATTATATTCATTAAACAATGTGAAAACACAATCTGAGAACAGCAGAAGCATTAAAATCACAGGTGTGTAATAATTATGACCACAGCTATCTTTCAGAGAGCGAGTCCGACACATACCAAACAACGTGTGTGTGTGCTAGTAAGTGTGACAGCGTGTCAAGCTGAATGCATAATTCAGCTGGACAGTCCTCAGTGATGATGGGTAAGCAACAGGCAGGTCAACACAGACTGAAACATGACAGGAAAGTAATACAGCAGCAAAGCATATTTTCCAGCCTGACAGGCCAAAGTTTGTTTGCGTGCGCAGAGTTACATGTCATGAGGAACTTGATGTGCTTGACACGCAGCGCTTAAGGTGAAGGTGCACTGGATGACTGGAAGTGGGAGACAAAAATTGTACAAACCTTAGTTTGGATATCTTGAAGACTCCGGTAAGAAAAACAAACTATTAAATGGATGGTGTTTTCAGAGACACCGATTGTAAACGTCAACATTAGCCATCTAAACATGGTTACCATGGCAACAGTGACACAAAACGTAAATGTCAACCTAAAGTATGCTTTTTCTCCTGTAAAAATGCTTATTCAACTTTAAATAATTGTCAGATGCTTATTTAAAATAAGCGTCCGTTATTTAAACTACTTCTTTAGTAAGCTATTACATCAAACATCTTGTATATCTTTCATATAAACAGCTGCTAATGAGACATTTATGTATGTAACGTTATATCTATGCTCGCAACACATTTCCCTGAAAAAAAGATTGATGGAAATTCTGTCATCTGTGTGTGTCGGCTAGTGCAGAGCCCATGTAATTACCAAGTTTTGCAAGTAAGTTGTAGTTTTATGCTTTAACTACTAGTATGGCAAGCTGTTTAACAATTAATCTATACTGTATGCTGTTTCTGTGTACACTTTGATATCAATATCTATTCCAGCAAGTAAGATTGTACTTAAGTTCAGAAAATGCAACTTGGTATTCTCTTTAAGATACAATGTTAATACTGTTATAATGAAAATATATAATGTAGACTAACCATGTTCTGTAAACAACGAATACATTTTAACGACAATCTCTGAATAAATACTTGAGGGTCATAGACAAACTATATATCTGTTTAATCTTTATTTCTCACTCTTTCACCCCCGAGCACAACAGAAACCCTCCTACCATAAGTTTTTGAGAAAATTAAGTTTTTTTTTTAAAATTTACTACGTCCACCTAACACGATAGAAAATAGACAGTGGGCAAGCCAAAGGTGCGAGTGTCGCTTGGGAGGGGAGACATTTAGAGCAACGACTATGCAATTTTGACAAAATTAGCATTCATTTATATAAATCTAATGTTTTCAATTGTCATGCTGTAATAAATTAAGCAAATAAGCATGATCTAAAAATCAAATGATTGTAAAGTTCTTTCATTTCAATCTTTCATAAAAAGTGATTAAATATACCATACAGACCGTTTCAATATGGTGATGTCACTGGCCCATGAACATTTCATGCTTCTTATCAAACTATTTCATAACTGTAACAAGAGGCAATTCATTCATAACTTAACATTAAAACAGCTATCTTAACATTATTTATCAATATGTGGACCTTTTTGGATCCTCAGAAGCTATGGAAAATAAAAATAAAATAATAGGAAATACATTAGGACCATTGTTATTGTTTACATTCTTCAAAATTGACTATATAATATAACAAGTTAAACACAATAGTAGTATATTCTGACATTAGACATTTTAATAAGACTTAAAACAACGTCCATTTTTGTGGGTGAATTGAAGTTCCGCCCTGTACAGAACACTATTTTAATCCTGTACGGAAAAAATGTTAACACCTATCATCTTCCGAACCCATGCGGATGTGGTTCTTTTCCCCTCTTTTGTCAAAAACTACTGGTGCAAAAGACAGCAATCGAAATTTGGATTGTGCAATAGGTATTCTCCCAGAGAATGATCACGCAAACATGATTATCTGGCTCTCAATGACAGAGGAGTGGTCGTTTGAGTGCGCTGAATACTGAAAAGTGTACAAAACATGGTTAGTTTACATTACATATACATAGAAATATACACATGTTAGTAATAAATAAGTTGTTTAAAGTATATATAGCATTGAATGATTATTATTATTATCTTTTTATAAGTTATCTATTAAATAATTATTATTAATATATGTTTATTATGCACTTATATCAAATGAACTAGCATTTTAACTAGATACTAGTACCTAAAGAAAAAGCACTTATAGCAAGTAAATAAGTTTACTTGCTAGTGCTTATTCTGTAGGTACTAGCATCTATTTAAAAAACAGTTCATTTTCATTAGATACAAGTACCTAATGAACAGATACTAGTAATAATTATTCATTAGACTCCTTTTAAACAGATAATAATCATTCATTTCGAGTACCTATTTATTAAATACTATTACTTATTTGTCACAGAAAACTGAAGACAAAGAAAATAGCAAAAAGTCCAAAAACAAAGATATCCTACTAGGCATACGATCTCGTCACCCGACACACAGACTTCAGACAAACCCTCAGCTGAGAATTCTGATGAAGTCAGCTGATTCGAGAGCACGCTGCCAATGCAAAAGGTAAACTAACACACACACCTTCGCACACAGTTCCACATTTACTGATGCATCATTAAAAATGTAAGTTGTGCTTGTTAACATTAACATTAAATGTATTGTTTATTGTTTGTTCGTGTTATTAAATACATTAACTACAGGACCATTATTTTAACTTGTTACCCTTATTTCAATAGTGACTATTAATGAATGTTATGATTTCACTGAGACATCAACAGTTATGTAATCTATTTATTCATTCATTCATTTTCCTTTGGCTTAGTCCCTTATTTATCAGGGGTCTCCACAGCGGAATGAACTACCAACTATTCCAGCATATGTTTTACACAGTGGATGCCCTTCCAGCTGCAACCCAATACTGGGAAACACTCATTCATACACATACACTATGGCCAATTTGCAATTTGATATCTATTTAATGTTCTATTAAAATCTACATATTGTAAATGTTCATTCATAATACATTCATTCATTTACACATACAGTATGCAGAATATAATGCATTATACAACAAATATTAGTCACTATTATTTCAGGATACCAAACACTTTTAAACTAATGTCAATGACATTCATCGGCCACTACTTCAAAAAGCAATCCCCGAACGTAATGAAACTGTTTGTATGCATGCATAAATGTGCAGATTCTAATGCGAGTATTTTTATGCAAATGTGTAAACAGTCTCGGCTGCGGGGTGACACCTTTAAAACAGAGCTCTGAAAATGTTACCGTTTTGTCACCTCTTTGTTGTATTATTTAGAGGGCTGGTAGAGCAAACTTTTTGTAGTGTGAAATAACAAGCATTTTTCTTTCCATCTCTCTCTCTTTCCTATTCTGATAAGAACAGTGTTGAGCTAAATTACAGCACACTGATTAAATGCTCTATATTGCCAAGCCTTCTCTGAAAGACAAACTAAACCTACACAGAGTGGTGTAAAGAAGGCATTTACAAATACTCACATTACTGTAATTGAGTAAGAAATTGTACTTTTAGGAAGTAGTTGTAAAAATGTGTACTTTAACTGAGTACATTTTTAGTGCATTTAAACTATTTTCCTTTAACGTCCAGTCACTACCTTATGTTTTTTGGTAACACTTTACTTGAAGGGGTGTTCATAAGATTGCAATGAAATCTTTATAATCATGACATGACACGTCATGAATGTAAACAAGATTTTATGCATGCTTATAACAACTGTCATTAAGTGTCATTCGCTGAGTTATGACATTGTAAATCCAAAGATGACATTGTTTGTTATGACAACTTGACATTACATCACAACTTTTTTTTGTCTTTGCCGTGACAACTTAAAGGGCACCCAGGTTAGCCCTTTTTTCAGATTTAATATAGGTCTTTTGTGTCTCCAGAAAGTGTGTGTAAAGTTTCAGCTCAAAACACCCATCAGATTTTTTATTATACCTTTTATTAAATTCCTATTTATAATTTTTTTTCACTGGGGGGCGGTTTTGGTGTACTGCTCCTTTAAGGCTAGTCCTCCCCGCCCACCGTTTCTACGTGCCTTTCTGCACGCCTTAATCTCCTCCCTCGGCAGCATCAGACAACAGACAGACTTGAAGGAAGCAGATCTCACGTAGCGTTTGTGAGAAATACTACAGTAAGAACTTTACCAATTTATTGTGCAGTTGCATGGCAGGGTCACACAAAGTTCACGCGCGCACACACACACCGCAGTAGACACACACACAGACAGACAGAGCGCCCGTTTAGCGATACAGGTTAATCTCCACTGCTGTATGGATATCTGTTATGTTAATGTACAAAATAAATCGGATTTAACGTCCACAAACTGCGATTGAAGCGTCTTCCTTTGTAATTGTTCTGACATGCGGCTGTGCTGATGAAGTAAAGCTAAGCTAAATCGCTATAATTCATTACACACGTGCACTGTTTTAAAACATTTTAAACATGTAAAACTCACTCTTGATCACATTTAATGATTGATGATCCTAGCGAGCTGAACACACCTTTTATTCCCAGTTGCTTTGGGCACGTCTGGTCTTGTTTATATGATTATACACGTGACTACCAGGACATGTTAATACCTGCAGCTGTCAATCAATTCGGTGGGCGGGGGGACCGCACTCCTACGTAAAGTTGCGGTCAATCTGAAAACCGCTCCAATTGGTCCACCGTTTTTTATGTTGCTAAATTGAAAAAAAAGACTGGGTGTGTTTATTTCACCCCAATATGACAGTCTATACACCATACATGCACATATGTCTGTCCAAGCAGATTGAAAAGTAGGTTTTTTACCATAGGTGCCCTTTAACATAACCAAGAGAACAAAACTTGTCATAAATCTGTCATAAACATAACTGTCATGAAGTCATTATAAATATGTCATGAATTTTATAATGCCGTCATCAATATGTATATATATATTTTTTACCTCAACTAATTAATTAAAATGTCATTATATATTAATGACGCTGTAAAAATGATATGACAGAGTTATGACACTTTTAATGACAAATACAGTTTGTTCCACTGAAAACGTGATCAGAAAAATATTCATGACACAATTATTGTAACAGACAGGCCAGGTTCTCCCATTCACAGTCACCGCATTCTAATCAGATTCGCACCTGCACTTCATCACAGTCATCACTCCAGCCCCATGTAATCCCTCACCGTCCCTCACTCAGTGTCCGGCCTTGACGCAAAACAGAAGGACTAACTCTCTCATGGTCAGTGAATCCTATATGTACAAGTACCTGTCTATTTCCCTGTGATCTCCAGTGTCTGCGTCTCTCCCTCCTAGTGTGATTCCCTCCTGGTCTCCTCTGGTTGTGTCCGCCGATCCATCTGTGTTTCTGGCTCTATATCATCCTCTGGGCCCTCCGCATCATCTGGTCCACTGCCTAATCACTCCTGCAATAGACTGTTTATGTTCAGTATGTTACCTGCTCAAATATTCAATAAACTGTTGTTCATACTCACAGCTCTGGTCTGCTGTGACAATTATAATGCCTCAAGACAATCATGTTTATGACGAATTTATGACATGCTGTCTTGGTAATGTCAAGTTGTCATTATACAGATGAAGACTGGATGTATTTGTTCATACCAAGTTATCATGACAAACAATACCATAACTGAGCAAATGACACTTAACAACAGTTGTCATGAGCATGAAATCATAAAATGAGTTTTCTGAAATCACGAAATGATTTTTGTGAAATCAGGAAATTTCTGAAATCACGAAATGGCCCTACACAATAACTAAATGCGCTACAGAATGTAACATTTTCAAACACATGCACAGATTGGATGTATTCTACCAGTGCTGCATGAGCTTGGTTTGTGGCGCCAACTGAACACTTACAGCTTGTTAGTCAGGGTTCAAAGTGCTCAACCTAAGCATTTGCATATCGTCACAGCTAGATTTTGCCCCTTAAGTTACACAGATTTCGCTCTGCATGTAAACACAACCTGCTTTCTGTAGGCTAATTTTAGGTGCGTTCATTAATGCAAATTGTTCTCACGTTAAATTAATCTCACATTTTAAATTTATAGTCTGCGAATTGCAAATACTTTATCTTACACTTGAAAACACCCTTAAATAAATACACTCACCGGCCACTTTATTAGGTACAACTGTCCAACTGCTCGTTAATGCAAATTGTTTCAAATTAGCGCAAAAAAAGAAGAAGACCACACTGGGTGCCACTCCTGTCAGCTAAGAACAGGAAACTGATGCTACAATTTGCACAGGGTCACCAAAATTGGACAATAGAAAATTGGAAAAATGTTGCCTGGTCTGATGAGTCTCAATTTCTGCTGCAACATTCGGATGATAGGGTCAGAATTTGATGTCAACAACATGAAAGCATGGATCCATCCTGCCTTGTATCAACGGTTCAGGCTGGTGGTGGTGGTGTAATGGTGTGGGGGATATTTTCTTCACAAACTTTGGGCCTATTAGTACCAATTAAGCATCGTGTTAACACCACAGCATACCTGAGTATTGTTACTGACCATGTCCATCCCTTTATGACCACAGCGTACCTATCCTCTAATGGCTACTTCCAGCAGGATAACGCGCCATGTCAGAGCATGAATCATCTCAGACTGCTTTCTTGAACAAGACAATGAGTTCACTGTACTCAAATGGCCTCCACAGTCACCAGATTTCAATCCAATAGAGCACCTTTGGGATGTGGTGAAACAGGAGATTCACATCATGGATGTGGAGCAGACAAATCTGCAGCAACTGCATGATGCTATCATGCCAATATAGACCAAAATCTCTGAGGAATATATCCAGTACCTTGTTAAATCTGTGCCATGAAGGATTAAGGCAGTTCTGAAGGCAAAAGGGGGTCCAACCCGTTACTAGTAAGGTGTACCTAATAAAGTGGCCAGTGAGTATATAACTGATGTAAGCTTCATTTTTTAGGTATAAGGTGAAATCATTTTCACAATGTAATTATCACTACTCTTTTGTAGTTTTAGGAGGGCTACCTTTTACTCATACTTTAAGTAGTTTACAACAGAAACTTCTATTCTACTTGCAATAATTTTTATTTTGCAAAGTAATGTTACTTTTTTACTTGAGTATGATTTTTCAGTAGGCTAGTCTTTTCTCTACTACCTACACAGTAAGCAGTGACTCAAATTTTTACATTCTACTTGACATCCACAGACCTATAAATCCTGGACCCTCTGCTAATCCCCTAATCGCATTTGGAAATCAACAAGGAACCCATGATATATGACATGACAAATTCATTTAAATGCATTTGCTAAGTTGCACATCATGCTGACCTTTACTTCGAATGAGATGTCAAAACGAAAAGCTGTTTAGCGGTTGCGTTATGCAGTGAGATGAGCTTATGACTCAAGTATTTGCTGCATTTTTTTCTTCATATTTAATGATTTGGCCCTCTGGTAGCATTCAAAGTTCAGCGGGAGAGAAACTCCACGTCCCAAGAGTCACAGAAAGCAGCGTCGTCAGCAGTCTGCTCCATCTCCCTGTGTATTCATTATCCCTCTTTTCCTGGCAATTAGGCCTGATCTCTCACCTTTTCCTGCTTCTGTACTCTGCTTCCCTCTGAGCGGAGCCTTCCTCGTGTGTCAGGACTTTTTGAATCCCTGCAGAATAAGAGAAGAGAGCTAATGTTTACAAATGTAGCCATATGCAAATATCCTTCCTCTGAGCATACTTTTGTCCTTCGGTCCTTCCTTCCATCCATCCATACTTTTGTGCATCCATCCATCTGAGGTTACTTATGTCCTTTCTTTCCCCATCCATCCCTGCCTTCTATCTATGCATACATTTGTTCATCCATCCATCCAAGCATACTTTTGTTCATCCATCTATGCATCCATCCATTTATCTGAGCATACATTTGTTCATCAATCCATCCATCCCTACATTTGTTCATCCATCCATCCATCCATCCATCCATGAGCATACTTTTGTCCATACTTCCATCCATCTGTCTATGCATACATTTGTCAATCCATCCATCCATTCATCCATCCATCCATCCTTCTAAGCATACTTTTGTCCATCCATCCATCCATCCATCCTTCTAAGCATACTTTTGTCCATCCATTCATCCATCTATCCATCCTTCTAAGCATACTTTTGTCCATCCATTCATCCATCCATCCATCCATCCATCCATCCATCCTTACTTTTGTTCATCTGTCCATCCATCCATCCATGACCATACTTTTGTCCATACTTCCATCCATCCATCCATCCATCCATCCATCCATCCATCCGTCTGTCTATTTATGCATACTTGTCAATCCATCCATCCGTCTGTCTATCTATGCATACTATTGTCAATCCATCCATCCATCCATCCATCCACGCATACTTTTGTCCATCCATCCATCCATTTATCCATTCATCCAGCTTTCTGAGCATACTTTTGTCCATATCTCCATCCATTCATCCATCCATCCATCCAAGCATACTTTTGTCCATCCATCCATCCATCCATCCATCCATGCATTCATCCATCCATCCGAGCATATTTTTATCCATCCATCCATCCATGCATCCATCCATCCGAGGATACTGTTGCTCTTCCTTCCATCCATCCATCCATCTATCTGAGCATACTTTTGTCCATCCATCCATGCATCCATCCACCCGAGCATACTTTTGTTCATCCATCCATAAATCCATCCATGCATACATATCCATACTTTTGTTCACCCATCTGTCCATCCATCCATCCATCCATCCGAGCATACTTTTGTCCATACTTTCATCCATTCTATGCATACTTTCGTTCATCCATCCATCCATCCATCCATCCATCCATCCATCCATCCATCCAAGGATACTTTTGCTCTTCCATTTTTCCTTCTTTCCTACCTTCCTTCCTTCCTTCCTTCCTTCCTATCATCACCATCCCTCTATCCATACATACTTTTGTTCATCTATTCATCCACCTACCTGAGCATACTTTCGTCCATACTTCCATATATCCAATCCATCTATACACACATATGTTCACCTGTCCATCCATCCATCCATCCATCCATCCATCCATCCATCCATCAATCCATCATTTTCCTTCAATCCATCCTTCTCTGTTCCTCCATCTGTTCATCTCTCTCTCTCTCTCTCTCTCTCTCTCTCTCTCTCTCTCTCTCTCTCTCTCTCTCTCTCTCTCTCTCTCTCTCTCAGGATCCTCTGTTTACATGGTACCCACATATTGATTGACATATCTGTTGGGCGATGTGTCACGGATGCCTGTAACCTTGGCAGAGCTGAGCGGGACTCCCACGAACCCACACATGTAGTGTAGCTAAAACTGCAGCAGTCGTTGAAGTTCACAGAATGACTCATACTTTTTCCTCAGAAAGGAGGGATTTCATAATTTGGCAAGGAGAGTGAAGGCGAGAACCCATCTGTTGAAAAGGTCGAGTTCTGAGCTTCAGACCGGGATGTTAGGAAGCTAGAGTACAAAGCGTTCATTACAAGGCAGAAGTTTGCCGAATTGGTCAGTGAAAGGTCACTAAAAGGTCAAAAGCCCATCAAGCTGATCCCTTATCTGCCACGAATGAAAGTCATCCAGAGCGCTCAGTGCAATGCTAAAAAGTGAAATCAAGTTCAAAACAACCTATTTATTTTTTCCTTAACACAGGCTCATTCTGAAAATGTAGCCTTATATACATTTCTGGAGATCGCAAATTATGTAGCCAGAAGTGTGGCTGGATTTCATCTTTAAAACGAACGCTACGGAGCGGTATAATGCTGTTCCTTTTTACCCACACCAGCTGACTGCTTACCTCCGTATGTAAGGCTTTCCTGCTGTTTCCAGTCTGTCCAGTTAACTCGCCATGTACGTCGGTGGACTTGAGATGCAGTGTGGAGTTGACCACAACAACAGGATTCGGGTCCAGCGAAGAACAGTTCCAGAAAGCAGGTAAGACAAAAACAGAAGGCAGAAAAATTAAATAAACAAGTAAATAACAGGGTGAGAATGTGGTAAAATCTGAAAATGTGGTAAAAAATTAAGGGGCTTTCTTTTTCTGGATTGCTTTTTAAAACTGTCGGTTGGGTTTAGGGAAGTGGGTGGGCGCTGGTCAATCTATGCTTTTAAAACACTTTTGGTTGGGTTTAGGGTAGGAGGAGGGTGGGGGGGAGGGATCGGTCGGTTGGTCGGTCAGTCGGTCAACAGCGGCCTCTGGTGGATTTACACAAAAAGAGCAGGCACGAATGGCACTTGCGAGAGAAATTTGAGATCTCAAAAAGTGTACACAGCAGCCTCTACTGGACTCCGAAAACAAAAACTGCAAAAAAACGTAGCTCCTGGGTTGTATTTGGTGCTTTCCAGAAATGTATATAAAGGTACGTAATCAGAATGAGCCTGAGTTGGATTTGCTTGTTTTGTTGTTATTGCTAAATTATCATGTTGCAACCACCAAGAACACTATTCGCCACTCCTGTTTCCTTCTGAATGAATAAAACAAATGAAAAAGGAGAGGAGAACTTCTGCCAAAAAATAAATAAAATAAAAATATGATCACAGACACAGAGGATAGACAATGTAGTATGTGTTAGGTATGTATCCCTTTTCTTTGTCTTATTATTATTACTGTTAGGGTTTTGTGTTTATATCATGTGATCTTCCCCCATGTTTCCATGCTCCATGTGTGTTTGTTTGTATCATGTGACCCCTTTGTTCTAGTTCCCGCCATTTGTTTATGTTTTATGAGTTTTACCTGCGTCTCTCCCCTGTATGTAATCAGTTGAATCATGTCCCTTGTATTTATAGCCCTGAGTTTGTTTAGTTCTTGGTCCAGTATTATATGTCTTCCTGTGTGTGATTCCAGTGGTCCTTGTTAGTGTTCAGTTTGTAAATAAATATGTGTTTTGTTAATTCCTGAGATTCCAGTGCGTTTATCAGCGTGAAGAAAGCCGAACCGTGACAATTTCGTTCATTATTATTGACATCCTTGTTGCCATCATCACAGAATATTACTTTCATCATCTCCAACTTTACTATTGTTATTGATATTGTTAATATTTTCATTACGACTATGAATTTTAAATACTATTTAAACACTACCAGTAATTTTTTGATTGTCATTGATTTTTAAACACACTCCTGATTTTTCCATTTCTGTTTTATTGCTGTTTATGTATACTGTTTACCTTACTTTTGTATGTTTTAGTGGCACGGTGGCTCAGTGGTTAGCACTGTCGCCTCACAGCAAGAAGGTCAATGGTTCGAGTCCCTGCTGAGCAAGTTGGCATTTCTGTGTGGAGTTTGTATGTTCTCGTCATGTTGGCATGGGCTTCCTCCGGGTGCTCCAGTTTCCCTCACAGTCCAAAGAAATGCGCTAAGGTGAATTGGATGAACAAAATTGGCCATAGTGTATGAGTGTGAATGCGAGAGAGTTTGGGTGTTTCCCAGGATCGGGTTGCAGCTGGAAGGAAAAACATGCTGGAATAGTTGGCGGTTCATTCCGCTGTTGTGACCCCTGATAAATAAGGGTCTAAGCTGAAGGAAAATGAATGAATGTATGTTTTGCACTGCTATTAAAAAAGTTTTAAACTAGGCTACAAATCTGTGTCATCAAACACTATGAGCACTGGCCCAACAGGAAACACTTGTGTTGTGCCAAAATTTCTAATAATTCCTCAAAAGCTCTGTAATAGGGCGAACATGAAAGTGAACACATTCCTGAAGTCCGAATCCAAACGTTACGCCTCCAGAGTCCAAACCTAATTCTTCTTTATGTATAATGAGGACCTGTGAGACTATCTTTTTAAGCGTAAACAGCATTAGCGGGTTGGTTCTCAATACATTTAACGTGATGTGATAAAAAAAAAAAAACAGGCTTGAGACTGCTCTCACCTCAGCACTCACAAAACACAAATCTTTGAAATGTAATTTGTGAGAACTGAACGGAGAGCAAGGAACGAGAGGCTGCGCGAGAGAGATTTCATTGAGTTTAAAAGCAGTGGAAGAATGGGAAGAACAACTACCTTGTCATGTTTATTGCCTTATAAAGATATACAGCCCTTTATCCTGGTCTTTTATTTTTTTACTGACAGAGCACAGAGTACTGTTTTAAGAATTGCAAAAATACATTCTTTTTATATATTACTTTAAACTACATGTAAATATTATATCATGTCCAGTCATTTACCGTAATTAACTGTGGCATGTGGAGCAAGCAAAAGCTGATTGTATGAGTCAGGGAATTTTGTTATGTGGGATCTTATTTTACATTCCTAATTCTACATAATACCTAAACTACTACCTTAATAACTATCTGATAAATAGCAAAGTAGAAGGTATTGAGCTACAAGTTAATGGTGCATTATTAGCGAGAGAATAGAACATTACCAAGTCTCTACTTTGTCTTAAATCTGACCACAAGTGAATGACTCTAAATACAGGGGTCAAGGAGATGTACATTTTTGAGCTTGTTAAACATTGACCACTTCCAGAGGTTGTTGAAAATACATTTGATTGGATTGCTTTTAAAATGTAAACACTTTGGTTAATAAACAGCAACAACATCCACTGACTAAACCTGATTATTATAGATTGTGTTGTATGAAAGCGGACCAAACCAAGAAATTCATACTTTACTAAGCTGTAACAAATGACATGGATTATTAACAAAATTATATTTTCACACACATCATTTTCATTTGCTTCCTTTCCTGCTTGTTAGCCACATAACATGGTTTCATAAGCCAATTTTCCAACTTTTTCTTGTGGTGGTATATAAACGACCATTCCATTATGAAAATGAACCCTGGGTTTTTATAGTAAAATGGTAGTAACCATGTTTTTGGCACATTGACTTCCATTTGTACAACCACAATTTTGCAACAAATACCATTGTAAAACTATGGTTGGTGTTGCAAAACCATAGTTAATTTGGGGTTACCATAGGCGACCATGGTGTAAATGAGTTTATACAAATGGAAGTCAACATGACAAAAAAAAAAAAAAATGCTTACTACAATTTTACTAAAAAAAAACGTGGTCAAATTTCATAATGGAATGGTTTAGTCATGTGAACCAACAATACAGCAGTGGCTGCTGCTCATTATATAAATATAGAAGATTGGAAAATCCAATGACGCTGGTAGTGTTGATTCTCTTGAACCAATCAGCACTGTGTATACATCATGTGATGGTAACACTAGGAACCTCACCCTACATTCTCAGAAATACAGCTACACGAGCTGTCACTGGGGTGGTACCTTTTCAAAAGGTATAATTTTGTACCTAAAAGGTGCGTATTAATACCTCAAGGGTACATATTAGTATCAAATATATTAAGAGGAACACTTTAGTACTTTTTAGGTACTAATATGTACCCCTGAGGTATTACCAGGAACCTTTTAGGTACAAATTTGTACCTTTTGAAAAGGTACCACCCAGTGACAGCTCATGTACCTTTATTTTTGAGAGTGTAGGTGGTGCTAAAAAAAGAAGTCGCTACTAGGTACTGTAGGTATGGAATGCAATGGAAAAGCCCGCAAAGTAAGCCATCCCAAATCCAAACAGTGTAATTATCCAATGCACGGAGGGCTTCCCATTAAAATTATATAGAAAATTCTATAGAGCGATAACATATAAAGCAAAGGAGAATGTCTTATTCACAAGAAAATCATTTGGAAATGCAGTGTGCTTCAACTGAGCACTTGAGATTGCATCACCGAAAATGCATATTAATATGCAAGGTCTGTGAATTTCTGCTTATCTATATAGCTTCAGTCCCTTCTTCCATTAGAAGCATAAACATTGCAGGATGATGTCCATGAAAAGCTTCATACTTTGGGTTAAAGATTTATGGAAATCCATAGCCCTTAGTATTAGCCATAACAATAGGGCAACCAAACCTAACAAGTAAAGAAACAACAAGTGAAGTGCTTTTAAATTCAGTCAGTAAGCTCAACAAGACTCCAAGGTTTACAAAACAAGCAGACTGGACTCGGGAAGAAAATCAACATCTGACGTCCCTTCTGAGTTCACAGTTCTTTGCGCCCTGGTGTGTGACCGGTTTCTAAATGTCTTCATCAGCACTTTAAAACACTAATGTGTGTGTGTGTGTGTGTGTGTGTGTGTTGCTGCACCTCTCAGAGACAAACAATATTGTGTGTCAGTTGAGCAGGTTCCTCAGGGAGGCCAGGCACAGGCTGCATGACTCCTCCTCTCACGCAATGTTGTTTTGTCTTGCTCTTCATACATGTCTCATACTTGCTTTTAAATTGTATTTATTCCCAATTAAGCATGATAAAATACTGTGATGAAACATTCTTAAATAATCACTCATTCATATTTTAGTCTAAAGCATGCTCAGTACTTCTATGGAACAAAGGTGAAATCCTGCCTGTATACTGTATAATACAATATATAATACTGTATAATACAATATATACAGTACACACCAGCCACTTTGTTATGTACACCTTACCAGTCTCAAGTTGGACTCATTTTTTTGTCTTCAAAAACTGCTTCAATTCTTCATTGCAGATATTGTATAGTGTTGGATACATTAGAGATTTGAGTCCATATTGACATGATAATATAACACAGTTACTGTGAATCTCCTGTTCCAGCACATCCCAGAGGGACATCTCTATTAGATTGAGTTCTGGTGACTGATGAGGCCATTTGTGTATAGTGAACGTATGTCTTCTTCAAGAAACCAGATTGAGATGGAGTGTTATCCTGATGGAGGTACTGTACACATCATAAAATGGATACACTGTGGTCAGATAGGGATTGGCATGAGAAGTAACCATTACCAAAGTCTCTTTCAAGGAAAGTGTGTTCACTTGGCAAACATATTTGCAAAGCCATCCAAGACCAAAGTCCGATTTAAATAAACGGTAAAATTTTTCATAAGGGTCATGTAGGAAATTTCAATTCAGATTTACTACCTATTAGTGTGGTGGGAGATCAGATGCAGCAAAGGTCATCTGGTGTGAAACCATATGTTAATTTTAAATAATTCCCCTAGTGAATTTAATTAGTTGAAGGAACCCACTTAAGATCATGTGACTGAAGGCCATGCTGTGCACTTGTTCATTTTTTTTCTTTTCTAACCACTATAAAATTAAGCTTAAATTTACAGTAAATTTATTGTAAATGTCCAACAAGTCATGAAGAAAGAATATGATAGATATAATAGATATTATTAGATTAAAAAAATTAAGAAAAGTGTCCATATTCGCAAATACATCCAAGATTGTAAACAGAGGAATCCTAAAATCTCAAAAACTACTCACTGAACTCGCTGAACTATTTCAAATCAGCATTAAAATTCTGAAGTGATTTTCGTTACTGCTTAAGCACTAATTGGGTTTTCGTTTCCTGCTTGCTCTAGCTACTGTGTGTGCACAAAGATTAGAATGGCACCAATCTGCTTTACAGCTGTTTCACATAGCAGTCGCCAAATGACAGGGCTTGCTCTAACGATTAAGCAAATGTATATAGACCCCTCGCCCCCCTAAATAACACCTGGCTATAAAGCTTGACAATTGACTACTTCAACTAGAAGGCAAGACTCTGTTCTTTATGGTGGCCATATTGAGCCTTGCACTTTCCCTCATTTGTAGTAATTTAAATGAACCATCTTTGTATATCTACAGTCTATATCCTATATCAAAGGTCTTAAAGTGTACTTAAAGTTTGTCAAGAAAATATTCCTCACACCTTTACACACCACCACTGGATCCATCCTATAATTCATCCATACAACAAATTCTCACCCAACTAACAGCAGAAATTGAGACTCACCAGACCTTTTTCTGGTCTATTATTGTCCAATTTTAGTTCAAGTTCAAGTTTAGTTCAAGTTTATTTCAAGTTGTCATTTAGGGCCTTTATACCTGCCCAAACAAATATTGCCATAGTACTCTGACCTCATCAGCGAGCCAGTCACCCTCAAACCTGCATTGTTTTAGGGCATTAGCTATGTTTCCATCCAAAGATCCACATTAGAATTATGCACAAAACTGGAATATCGCTTAAAACATTTGCAAATATAGCACTGTTTCGATTCAATGGGTCAAAGAGAACAAAATTGTTCCTTCCTGATAAATTGGTGTCAAATATCAAAAATAAAATTTGAATTTGCTGTGGTAGGAGAACCACGGTGAACTGTTTTTTTTTTAAATATAATAAATTACTTGCAACTCAACAAAGACAAAGACGAAAAGCAATGAACATGCGGTTGCTTTTAGAGGTGTGTGATGCAGATGCAGATGTTCAAGACAGTTCTGGGAGGTAACATTACTATTGATAGTCTTGTTAATAGTATTATTAATAATAATACTCTAACGAATAATTTTGATGATGGACTTTGGCAAAGGGATTGACCAAAAGAGCATTTTAGATATTTTTACAATGTGGTCAATCCTCTGGTTTATCCATTCTTTATTACATGATCTACTGTATGTCTTTTTGCATTTTCAAGTTTGAACTTCAGCAGATCATACTGACCATGTTTAGGGGTGTAATGGATCACAACCCCACAGGTCGGAATGGACGTGACCCGCGGATTAATAACCTTTTTTTTGACCTTGTGGGTTAATTCAAAATTTATAATAATTGCAAAGAGATCGCCTCCCGCGTCATTGAAATCACGTGTATGAAAGAATTTTGGCCTCCCTGTAAAATATAATGATGACGGAAAAAGTGAGACCACAACCCACTTTAATTAAAGATGTTTTCACTCTTTGTTTAGCCTGCATTAATGCATTCAGTGTAAAGCTGCACAAATAAACATTAAAAGATCGTGATCTCAATTCAAATCCATGCAACATGAATGATAAATGATAATAATTTGCATATGTTTATTAATCCTTCAAAGCGCTGCATTCAAATCTGCATTTGATCAAGAGAGATTCAGTTTTTACACTTTTTCAGTTCGTTACAAATAATTAAATAACACAGAAGTACTGGGAGAACAGTTTATAGTTCAGATATAAACACTGATGTTCAAGGTAAAGATTAAAATCACTGTTTAATAGAACTTGACGCTGGTGAATGTTATAGCAATTACATTGTTTAACCAATAGGTGGCGACAAGCAACCATGAAAATTATGTCACTGAATAGGTTTTCAAAAAAGATCCACCTATAATGAAACCTGAAGTTTTATGTGTGAATTGTTGAATCATTAATTGATAATAAATATGATCTGTTGTACAAGATGTTAGATTTCTATATTTAGCATTATCAGCAACAGTAGTAAAGATCATTTTTCATATTGAATATTTTCTTTTTTTTTTCAACAAGCTCTGTTTGTTAAATGCAATGGTTTTGGCAGTAATATTTTTGTGTAAATGGAAAGCAAATGACATTTGTCTCCTCCCCTTTTTGCTGATTCAAAAAATGGTCCAATCCGTGACTCAAAAACCATAGTGTGATCTGAATCGCAAGATTTGTGATCTGTTACACCACTAATGTCTACATGCCTAAATGCATTGATTTCCTATCGTGTGTGTATATATGTACAGTTGAAGTCAGAATTATTAGCCCTCCTGTTAAATTTTATCTTTTTGATATTTTTCCCCAATTTCTGTTGAATGGAGAGAAGATTTTTTTTTAAACATTTCTAAACATAATAGTTTTAGTAACTCTTTTTCTAATTACTGATTTATCTTTGCCATGATGACAGTAAATAATATTTTACTAGATGTTTATCAAGACACTTCTATACAGCTTAAAGTGACATTTAAAGGTTTAACTAGGTTAATTAAGTTAAGTTAGGGTAATTAGGCAAGAAATTCATTCTTGGGGTTTGAAAAGAAATTTTGAAGCAACGGTGATTAGATCCTTAGGTAAATTCCAGCATGTAGACTGACTGTCTGTATCGGCAAGTACAACGTGACGTCTTTGAGAACGAGAAAGACTTCCAAGTCTTTCCAGACGGCTAATCAGCGCGCTCTATTGTGTATGAGGTGCAACTTCATTAATATGCATGATAGCTTTGAAGACTGTTTTTACCTGTTACAGTGTTTAGACGGCAGAGAGATGCCACGTTGTGTTGCCAACCATAATTACAATAAGCGGAAGAAGAAGAATTGTTTAGAGACATGGGTCATCAGTGTTGCGTTTATAAATGTGCTGCAACAAAGGTTTTATTTTTTAATTCCTTGCTATGAAAGCACAGCTGGACTCATTCTATAGAATTCTATTCTTTATTCTATAGCTGGACTCGTCGTGTAGGATTTTCTCTGCATTTTGAGACAGGATAGTCTATACACACGGCTTTCAAACATTCCATTAAAACTAGACTCTTCCAGCAGTTCCTCGCAATCAATAACATGTTTGTCACGGGGAGCATGCATAAAATGTTCCCTAATGAAAGTGAAAGTGGCAAACTGCAGTTAAAGTCGACAAATGAATAATTTGGCAAATAGTTCAATTACTGATGTCCATGTAAACGTAGTCACTGTCTTTCTCCCCTTTGTCTGTGTGTTGTTTTGGCTCAAACTGAAACTTCCATTTTTATGCAAAACCTTCCCTCTTTCCCTTCCCCGACACTCCCACCTAAACAGAGCTGGACTTACCCACTTTACTGACTTTTTTCAAACTAGAAGTGTGTAACACGTGGATGACAGAGGCAACGTTAGGACCCAAGTGCAGGTTTATTCAGTAGTCAGCCAAGCAAGGGTCAACACAGGTGCAAACAGATGAATAAAGGCAAATCCAGAATCGTAGTCACTATAACAGGCAAGTGGTCGGAAGGCAGGCAGTGAACATGGACAAACAGACAAACTTGGCAAGGGTCAAAACACGGAGAAACAAGACTAAGGAAAACGCGTTGAATTGTCACTTTACAGGTAAACAAGACTCGGCCAGGAAGTGAGTGTGTGTGCTGCTAAAGTAGTGTGTGTGATTAGTCCAGAAGCAGCATCAGCTGTGGGAGTCCAATCAGTGGAGACTTGGAGCAGGTGTGTGTGTGTGTGGCATGACTGAATTTGTAGTTTATAAGATGTAGTCCATGTGAAAGTGAGTTCTTACCAGCGACCTCTGGTGGTTAGATCGCTGGTGAACGTGACAAGGTGTGAAAACACTCTGCTGAGACAGGGGGGTTTCGTGGCCCTTTAAGGGGGCTAATAATATTGACCTCATAACGATTTAAAAAAATAATCTAAATCGATTTTATTCTAGCCAAAATAAAACGAATAAGACTTTTTCCAGAAGAAAAAATATTATAGCAAATACTGTGAAAAATTCCTTGCTCTGTTAAACAGCAAATTTTGAAAAAGAAAAAAAAATTCACAGGAGGGATAATAATTTAGACTTCAACTGTACATATAGCTAAACGTATTACAATGTATAATGTGATTAAACTGCATCCTTTTCTGCCGGGTAGAGATAAACCTAAACAGAGAAAGGAAGACACCACGGGGGAGGCAGAACAATTTATATTTATCAGTGTCCATCCTATATCGAGTCCCTGAGGGAGAAGGAGGGAGGAAAGGGGGAACATTATCCTCTTTACTCGGGATTAAAGCGGCCTTGCGATTGACCCTACTACTTTCTGAATTGTGTGATCCTGATGTGACAGGTGCTTGTGTCAGATGATGCTGGATAGGAACATTAACCCCCTTTGCCCTACACAGTGACATACAGGACTGGAGGACATTAACACTCTCACCTTACACAGACACAGAGATTTACTGCTTTGTATTGTGGCCACTTGGCTCAGCGAAGATGGACCAGTGTTGCTGTCAGGGCAGATTTATTAGGTACAGCCAGACGCATCCTAAATGAAGTGCAAAACACAATGCAAAATATTATTATGGACAATACGCTAATTTTAAATAAAAATTCAGGGCCCTCACAAGTCCAGTGACGTGCTATAGGTGAATTGAATAAACTAAAATGGCCCTAGTGTACGAGTGTGTGTAAATAAGTGTGTATGGGTGTTTCCCAGTACTGTGTTGCAGCTGGAAGGGCATCTGTCGCGTAAAACATTTGCCAGAATAGTTGGTGGTTCATTCCGCTGTGGTGATCTCTGAAATAGAGACTAAGCCGAAGGAAAATTAATGAATGAGTAACAATTCCACGATTCATGTGTGACGTTAGATGTAACAAAAGATTAAATAGGCTATTTATTATGTTTTTCTTTCAGTCATATTATAAATTGATGTCTCCCTGCTCAGTTTCTTATAGAGCATGAATCAGATCATAATAGGCTCATTTAAAATGTATTTGCGTCTTTTTTTAGTAGAACATTAAAGAGTTTTTTTTAGCTGTCATTGTAGTCTATGGTGATTCATAAAATGCAAGTCAATAGCTACAGCCAATTTAAAGGGGACTTATTATGCAAAAGTCTTTTTTTTTTAAATAGGGGGTTTAAACAGTTGTGTGGCAACAGTGAGTAACTATATCCACACTGTAAAAAAATCCTGTCTGGCTTAAATTTTTAAGTGGAATCAGATTAACCTTATGAGTCTATAGAATTTATATGATGTCAAACTGACTTGAAACAGCTTGTGTAACTCATAAAATTAAGTTAGAACGTGATTAACTTAGTTTAATAAGATACATCTAACTATAAACATATGTTGTCATGATTCATGTTGTATTAATTATATTTTTTATAATCACATTTCATGAAAAAAGTCTGCAGAAACACTTTGATTGACATTCTCCCTTTGAACATGTCATCGGAAGGGGAAAGTTCCACCTATATTAGTGACACTCTCTTCCTCATTAGCATAGACAACCCTGAGTGAGAAGCAGTCGTCCGCCATTAGAGTTTTTGTGCCATACCTGCATGCTTGTTATGTGAGGGACAACGGAGTTGTTGATCCAAATGCAGAATTTATTACACAGAGAATGGTCAGGCAGGCAATGGTCAATCAGGGGCTAATGGTAACATACAGGCAAATCCAGAAGGATGGTCAAATAACAGGTGAATGGTCAGTACAGGCTAGGCATGGGACGATAACCGTGTTCAAGGTATGTTCAAGGGTTTGGAAAAGTCAAGGTTTTAAAAGTCAAAAATTTCTGTAATACCGTTTTCTAAGGTATGAGTAAGATTTTTTTATTTACATTTTTTTTTTTTTTAGGACAACAGTATCTCCAGCAGAAAATATATCTAAAGATGCCGTTTTAAATTGTAAAAAATCTGTGTTTTTGAAACATATGAAGACAGCAGAAATCAATTATTCATTTAAATTCTTTAGCCTGACATGTTTACTGTTCCAAAATATTATAAATGTTTCCCAAATTAAAATATAATGTGTTCAAAGGGGAAAAAGGTTTTGTTTTTAAACAAGCATTAAACCGTGATATTTATATCCAAGTTTATCATTCCCTCAGAATCTGCCTAGTACATGCGGTAAGCAACGTTAACAAACAAAACAAAGCAAGGGTCAAACACAGCAAGGCAAAGGAAACATGTCGTAATGCCACAAAACAGTTAAACAAGACACAGCACTGGTATGTGTCTGTGCTGCTTTAAAAGTTAATGTGCAATCAGTGGAAAAATTGGAACAGGTGTGAGTGTGTGGTGCATGACAGGATTTATAGTCCATATGGTGATAGATTTGTAGTCCTGAGTGAAAGTGAATTATTCCCAGTGATCTACAAGCCTGGAACTTTAACTTTAGTCCTGTTTTTAATAATAATAAAAAAATCTGCCTATTTTGAAAAGAGGGCTGGGAGCACAATCTCATTTGAATTTAAAGTGACAGTCACCAAATGGCACAATTTATCCACTGCAATTTATGCATACTTACTTTTTGTCTTGTTTTTAGTACAAAGATCTGAAAAATAATCCTAAATCAAGAAATATTTTCCAGACAAGCAAAAAAATATTGTCCTATTTTTAAAAAATGAGTCAAAATTAAGTGTGTTTTTCCTTAAAACAAGCTAAATAATCTTATTTTCAGTTTGAAACAGGATTATTACCCTGTTGGCAGATTATTTAGCTTCTTTAATTTAAGAATGCCTCTTGATTTTAAGTTAGATATTTAAACTAGTAGAAACAAGACAGGGTGGTGCGGTGGCTAGCCATCCACTTCCAATGTTATCACTCGATTGAATGGGAGTTATCAGTGGTTATCACCTGATAGATATGGACCAATAGGGGCCTTCGGCGCTGACTAGTAGGCTCCGAAGGCTGCTATCATCCATCCACATGGTTAATCAGCTATACTAATACACTCTCAGAAATAAAGGTACGTGAGCTGTCACTGGGGTGGTACCTTTTCAAAAGGTACAAATTTGTACCTAAAAGGTCCATATTAATACCTCAAGGGTACATATTCGTACCAAAAAAGTACAAAAGTGTTCCTCTTAAATTTTTTAAGTACTAATATATGCTTTTGAGGTACCAATATGACCCCTTTAAGTAGAAATTTCTACCTTTTGAAAAGGATCCACCCCAGTGACAGCTCGTGTACCTTTATTTCTTAGAGTGTAGAGAAGACTCCAGATCCAGATCTGTTTTTAAATTACTGTCACGGTAGGGTTTAGGGTTGGGGTAGAGGTAGATGTTAATAAAATAAAATTAATGAGAAATTTTATAAATAATCTAAATAATTCTCGTGGTTAAATCAGCTATACTAATAGAGAAGACTCCAGATCCAGATCTGTTTTTACGCTACTGTGACGGTTGGGTTTAGGGTATGGCGTTAATAAAATACAGTTAATGGGAAATTGACTAAATAATATAAATAATTCTTGTTAACGTCCAGTGCAGCCATATGTGATCTATAGCTGATTGACCATGTGGATGGATGTCAACACCCTCCTGAACACACTAGTAGGTGCAGAAGGCCTCTTCTGGCCCATATCTATCTGCTGATAAGCACTTATAACACCCATTCAATAGAGTGATAACATTCGAATCAGCTGCTGTCGCCTCACAGCAAGAAGGTCGCTGGTTCATGCCCCACCTGGGTCAATTGTCGTTTCTGTGTGGAGTTTGCATGTTTTCCCTGTGGTCATGTGGGTTTCCACTGGGTGCTCGGTTTCCCACACAGTCCAAAGACATGTACTATAGGTGAATTTAATAAGCTGAATTGGCTGTATATGTGTGAATGCGAGAGTGTATGGGTGTTTCCCAGTGCTGCTTTGCTGTTGACAGGACATCCGCTGCGTAAAACATATGCTGCATAAGTTGGCGGTTCATTCCGCTGTGGCGACCCCTGATAAATAAAGGAACTAAAAAGGGAGGAAAAGGAGGGAATGAATGACAAAAATCAAGTAGAAAATAATTTCTGCTGTGTATAAATCACCAAGGATCACTGAAGAAAATTCCAACAAAGAAAAAAAAAAAATCACCATTTTGGATGAAGTGAGTAAATGAACATCACGTTGTTTTTATTCTTTTAGTGACCTTTGTTTTTAAGAACCACCTCAACTGAATTGTTTCGATTTGTGAGCCGTTCAATTGAATCACTAAGAAGATCCGGTTCTATGGAACAATTCTTTCACGAATCGGGCATCGCAAATACCCTCCGCGCCTCCTCCCGCCAGAGCTCCAGCTTCCCGACTCCTGAAGAGACCGCACCGGCCGCCTGTCATCCGCTGTCAACCGGAGCATCTCTCTCACATCCACACACACACACTCACACACACAACTAAACAGAACAGTCATTTGACTCATCGTTAAAGTGGTACACAAGACCACAACCCTGCTTTCCCGTCACACCGACTCATACTGTAAAACTTTAAACACCGTCGTTATGGCTATCTGAAAGATTCCTGCTTCACTTATAACTGCAGACTGACAATACAAGAACATTTCTGTCTGAAATCTCCATCGAAACATTTCTCGGGGATGTGAGACTTTCCACGTCGGGGATGTTGTTTTCCATCTTAATCGATACCTGAGACCAAGGGGTCAGGAGTTACGAATTATTATTATTATTATCTGCTGTGGATCTCCTCGCGTTTGAAGAACAGATCAAACTTTTACCACGGATTATTAAAGATGAGACGCTTATTTTGATGAGCACAGTGGGATAATAAAGTACAGCGCGCATCATCACCGCACCTTCAGGATGTTCCGGCGAGGTAAGATCAACATTTTAGATTATATAATTGCGTGTTTTTTGCTGCAGCTCAAGCAGATGCACGATGCTGAAAGTAGGTTACATTTGGTTTCATTGCGCGCGTGACTCTTCCACGCGCATCTGAGTTTATATACCACAAACTCTGGATGAGGGGTTTTTTAACGTGGTTAGTTTTTGCGCTTTGAGATTTTTTTTTTTTGCCTGTGCGCCGATGAAATATTAATACACAGCACGTAATATTATTCTTAAAAATAGACAAGCGATGCCGCACTGCAGCTGACAACTACTAGAGCTTACATTATCACTAGTAGAATATCATTAAAAACATAGTTAATGATCTCTTTTTAGACTAGCTGAGGCGCTGCATGGTGACAGGCGCCCATGGGACCGGTGTTTGTGAACTGCTTCAGACACGCACACACACACCATGGATGCGTGTTGTCTATATCAGTAGGCTGTTCTGTGTGCTTAACGCTGGCGTGTTGCATGGTATTTGAGATAAATACTGGCGCTCTACTGTCAAGATATCAAAACAAATCTTGTACAGAATAATTCAAGAAACATCCAGGTCATGAAAATGAATGGATCAACACAAGTGTGCCCACAGAGAGGTGCTGTTTTACCTTCAGTTGGAAGTCAAGCGTGTCATATTTTAGGATTATACATTTAAGAAATACTGTATGTATATATATATATATATATATATATATATATATATATATATATATATATATATATATATATATATATATAGTTTTATCTTTGTTAGTAAATATTGTTGATGTTGTAATTTGTTGTGGATGAAAATAACAGAAGTTTATTGATCCTGAAATGCTCAAACACAGGGACCTTTGAAACTATTCTCACAAACCAAATATTTGGCAAATATATGGCTTTCATACTAAGATAATATTTCCTGTACATTGTTGCTTCACATTATGGGGTATTTGTGGCACTGGTATTTATTTTTTTTGTAAGGCCTATTTTTATATAAATTCTCGTCATTCTTTTTAAATTAATATAAAAATTCATATACACACTAAAACCAATAAAAAAATTTTATTTGGGGAAATATATTCTTGCTAAAGTGGCACAACATTTACATTAATCACTATTGTGTCAGCCGTGCAATTTCACAAAAACATAACTTACACATAAAACATAACATTTATTTAAAATGTTTTAGAAATAACAGAAATAGTTTTCAAGGTTTATCAGGATTTGGAAAAGACGAGGTTTTAAAACCACCAACATTATACTGTTCCTCCTGTTATACTGGGGGGTTGATGGAGTTATGTGATTTTTACAACTTTTTTATTTAGTTTGTTAGGGAAACAGTATCAAAAAGGACCCTCCACATTAAAAGCTACTGTTCTAAAATATTTTAAATGTTTCTTATAATAAAATATATTGTGTTCAATGAGGAAAAAAGTTGTTGTTTTTTACTCGGACATTTAAAAATAATTAATAATAATAATTAAATAATATTATGTAATATTTTTGTGCAAGGTTATCATACAGTCAGAATCTTATACCGGCCCATTCCTACAATGGGTATAATGTTCAAAGCTGAAATGCGTAATAGAAAATGTATGCAACGTGAGCAAATGTAAAACTAATACTTTTGATTTTAAAATCAAAACAGCTTGAGTTTAAATGTGCTGGCCATTTCTGCCACATTATCTAGAATTTGTTGAGAATTTTTTTACTCTTCAGTTAAATGTAGACATGGGACGATAACCGTTTTCAAGATATACCGTGGTTTGGAAAAGTCAAAATGTTCTGCTACACTGTTCCTCAGGTATGTGTAAGATTTTTTTATTAACGTTTTTTTATTAACGAGTTTAGGACAACAGTGTCTCCAGCAGAAAATATATGTAAATATGCCATTTTAAATTGTAAAGAAATCTGTGTTTTTGAAACAAATGAAGACAGCATAAGTTAGTTATTTATTTGAATTCTTTAGCCGGACGTGTTCATTCATTCAATAATTTTCTTTTCGGCTTAGTCTCTTTATTAATCTGGGGTCGCCACAGCGGAATGAACCGCCAACTTATCCAGCATATGTTTTTACGCAGTGGATGCCCTTCCAGATGCAACCCGTCACACTCATTCACACACATACACTACGGACAATTTAGCTTATCCAATTCACTTATACTGCATGTCTTTGGACTGTGGGGGAAACCAGAGCACCCAGAGGAAACCCACACAAATACGGGGAGAACATGCAAACTCCACAGAGAAATGCCAACTGACCCAGCCAAGGCTCGAACCAGCAACCTTCTTGCTGTGAGGCAACAGCACTACCTACTGCGCCAAAATATTTAAAATGTTTCTCAAAAAAAAAGATTGTATTCAAAGAAGAAAAAAAGTTTTAGTTTTTATACAGACATTTAAAAAGAACATTTTAGAGCAGTAATCACAAAACACGAAACCGTCATATTTTTATTCAAGGTTATCACACCGTCAGAATCAAATACTGGCCCATGCCTAGTTAAATTTGATTTAATTTTCTATTATTAGGTGAACAATTTTGCAGTTTCAGTTTCTGTAAAAACTTTTATTTTTGTGTTTCTCACAAAAATAGACCTTTTTAGTAACATATGAATCTTGACTCTCTCTCAAATCAGTTGACTGAAAGAAAAGCATGAGTTAGTCAATTAATAATCCTTTCAACTAATGAGAACACATTCAAAATGCAGATTGTGAGCACATTTTCGAAATCTCACCGGCACACAAATCAATCTTAATTATAATAAATAATCTTAATTATAAAAAAATTGATTTCAATAAAATATCTTCCAAGAACTACTTTCGTTTGCATATTTTATTTTTGTCAGCAGCTTTCAAGCCTGCTATTCTGCTATTATGTACCTGAAAAAAGCAAAGAAAAAACCGTCCTCCATCCAGTTATTTTTTTCTCCGAGGAGTGACAGCGAGTCATAACACTTTTACTAATGCTCAGCCTGCAGCTTCAAACCAGCCTGCTCTGGGAACTGCTTCCTCATTTTCTTCTCATTACAAAAGAATGTGTGGGTTTGAGTCGAGGCAAGAGATGGGATGGAGAAAGAGAGAAGGGGGGATTTGTTTGTGCGCTTAAAGCATCGTGCATCAGCTGTGGCGCTGAGCCCCTCCTCGATGCAAGTGCACAATAACAGACAATGAAATGATAAGGAGTTATGACTGTTTATTGTTGCCGTTTGGAGCAGTAGGGGTCTATGCTTACAGCCCCGGGGCAGAGAAAAGGGTCTGCGATGCATAATAATGGTGAGGAGCACAGATGTGTTTACAGGAAGTCTTCGTCAAACAGTGTGAGGTTTTACTGTTTGCGAGAGTTTCTGCTTCGCTCTCAACTGGTGACATGCTGTGGGTCAACAAAGTTTGCGATGGAACGGTGTGAAGTGGGTGACTGGACGGTTCATTTAGTCTTAGATGCTAATTGTTAATTTAGCAATATTTATTCATTTTCCTTCAACTTAGTTCTTTATTTATCAGGGGTCGCCACACTGGAATGAACCGCCAACTTTTCCAGCATATGTTTTACACAGCGGATGCCCTTCCAGCTGAAACCCAGTAATGGGAAACACCCATGCACTCTCGCATTCACACGTGCACTCATACACTAAGGCCAATTTAGTTGGTCCAATTTACCTTTGGATTGTGGGAGAAAACAGAGCAAACCGACACGAACATGGGGAGAACTTGCAAACTCCACACAGAAATGCCAACTGACCAAGCCAGGACTTGAACCAGCAACCTTTTTGCTGTGAGGTGACAGTGCCACTAACAAACCACTAAGTCACAGTGACGCCTTTATTAGTACATATATTTTGCAATATAGGCTCATCGGTAATTTGTGTTTCAATAAAAGAAACCAAAGACTAATCGCACCTTCTAAACAGTCCAATGTGTGTGCAGCAAGGGGGTTGCTAGGGTTGAAAGGGATAAGGGGCTTAGCCCCAAAAAAGACCTCATCCCTGACCACAACACCCCCCCCAAAAAGGGGTCTAATTCATTCCGCTGAACACCCCCTGTGCCCCCCCATCCCCGTATCATATCTAGAAAGCTGGTACAATTGACGTTTTTCTGAATAATTTGCATTTGTTTACATTAGTATGACGCACATTTTATTGCTTGCAGTTATTTTATTTCACCAAAACTACACACATTTTATACTGTGAAAACAAATATTAAGCTTCACCAATAGTTAGAACTATTCAGTTTCGCGAAACAGATGTATTATTACCATCAACTTCAGCTCCTCAAAATAATGAATGAATGATAGTGCAGTGGCGAGATTAATGTTAACACATGCCATGTCAACAGTCCCACTCCCACCTGCTGGTAAAAACAGGTACTGCTGAACAGCTGACCATTTAAATACCTGACAGAAAATCTGTAATAAGTGGAATGCGCGTGATATATATGTGGTCAAGTACTTGGATAACAAAATAAATGTTTTAGAAGCTATTTTTTTTAAGTGCAACATATTCTAAAAGATCAGCAGCTTTTGACAATACATCAGGGGCTTAAGCACTCAAATCCCCCTTTCACAACGCCACTGGTGTGTAGACCAAAAAATCCTCAAAAATGAAAACATCAAAAAAATACAAAGAAATCAAAAAATGTTAATTAACTTTATGTTCAAAACAGGAATATCGCATAAAAGACGTGTGAATAAAGCACTGTTTCCATCGAACGAGTCAAAGTGAACAAAATTGTCACTTCCTGATTAACTGGCGCCAAAAATTAACAGTAAAAACAGACTTTGCTGTGATAAGAGAAGCTGCATGAATCTTTTCTTCATTTAATAAATGACTTGCGCCTCAGAAGACACGCAATGAACTCTTGGTGGCGTTTAAAGGTGTGACACGTGGAGCACAGACGCTCTTGATTCTGGAGGTCATTAATAATATAATGATACTAATACTGAAACGGTTACGGCGTTTTAGAATACCCAAAACAACATTTCAAATGTTTTACAATGTGCTCAGCCTGCTGGTTTGTCCATTTACACACATTTTCATCATCACATGATCTCTTATAACAAAATCACATGACCTATTTCAATGCGTATACTGCAATTTGTTCAGTAAAAATGTTTCCATCGTTGTTTATGTGCATCTTTTCTTATCGAAAAAAAGTTTATCCTACTCGGTTATGTGCATATGGTTTTTTATGTGCAGTTTCAAAACTGATGCGCATCATGGTATTTCCATCTACTGTATTTTTATGCGCATATCCAAAATGCGCATAAAAATAGGTGGATGGAAACGTAGCTATTGTATCGCTTATAACTTGTGTCTTTTCATTCTTTAAAATAAAATGTGCTTCAGCCTACATTTTTGTGAATTGGTTAGGTTTAGGTAAGCAGTTCACTGGTTTAGGTGATTTGTACGCAAAGCCCTGATGTTTACAAAATGACATGTATCTGAAACAAAACAAAATGTACAGCAAAAATCAGTCCAAGGCACTCGAAAAATGTGGAAAAAATCTTAAAAATCCTTTATTGACCCTGGTTACACTGATGAAGACAGTTGTTTGCTGAAACTTGTAGACGCAGTTTTAAGGAATAGCCATGTCAATAAAGGTTTTTAATATTTTTTCCACATTTATCAAGTGCTTTGGACTGATTTTTGATGTTTATTCTGATGAAACCCTTACCCAAAGTGCACCGACACATTATTTAAGCTACCCCTGAGCACTTTTTGTTTGATTTTAGATAAAACAAAATGTATTTCATAAAAAAATAAATAAAATAAAATAAACTACAGCACCCTCTAGTGGATTTGTCATCTAAAACGTGCATCAAAATATAACCGGAGCAAAGCATTTTACGTTTCACAAAAATGTACGCTGAGGCATGTATTTCTAATGAGCCTGGATATTTTCAATATTTATGTATCCGATAGATACTGTCATCCAGAGGGACTTCATTCATGGTATATATTTTATTGGTTTGAGGCTTGAGCTTTCACTGAAAATAAAACCTTTGACCTTGGTGTGCAGTTTCAGTGGAGTGAGATGCTGAGCTTTACTTTTCTGCTGTGCGGTGGACAGATAGACTGCATAGATTAATAGACAGAGAGGTCTTTAGATAGATAATCCATCTATGAAAATAGATACAGTCATGTACTTATTCAGCCTACATTACTGTAAGAAACAATATTCAAAATGTCTCAATTTAAATGTTTGCCTTTGATGAAAGAATGGAGGGACCTATATATGGAAGGATTGATGGATGGATGGCAGGGAGATGGATAAGAATATGTACAGACTAATGGGGACTGGTGAAAAGAGGGATGAACGAGATGGGTGGATGGACAAAATAAATATGCACGGATGAATAGATAGATGGATAGAGAGATAGATAGATAGATAGATAGATAGATAGATAGACAGACAGACAGACAGACAGACAGACAGACAGATGGATACATTCAAAGATAGCTGGATGGCATTTATTGAAATGAGCCAAAGTTGGATGGATGGATGGATGGATGGATGGATGAATAGATGAACGGACGGGCGGAAGCATGGACACAGACAGACAGATAGATAGATAGATAGATAGATAGATAGATAGATAGATAGATAGATAGATAGATAGATAGATAGATAGATAGATAGATAGATAGATAGATGGACGGGTGGGTGGATGGATAGATGGACAGACAGACAGACAGACGGACGGACCGATGGATGGGTAGGTAGGTGGATGGATAGACGGACAGACAGATAGATAGAGAGATGGATGGATGGATGGATGGATGGATGGATGGATGGATGGATGGATAGACGGATAGACAGACAGTCGGATGGATGGATAGATGGATGGATGGATGGATGGATGGATGGATAGATAGATGGATGGATAGATAGATAGACAGATGGATGGGTGGGTGGATGGATAGACAGACAGACAGACAGACAGACAGACAGACAGACGGGTAGGTAGGTGGATGGATAGACGGACGGACGGACGGACGGACAGACAGACAGATAGATAGAGAGTTGGATGGATAGATAGACAGACAGATAGATAGATAGATAGATAGATAGATAGATAGATAGATAGATAGATAGATAGATAGATAGATAGATAGATAGATAGATAGATAGATAGATAGATAGATAGATAGATAGATAGATAGATAGATAGATAGATAGATAGATAGATAGATAGATAGATAGATATATAGATAGATAGATAGATAGATAGATAGATAGATAGATAGATAGATAGATAGATAGATAGATAGATAGATAGATAGATAGATAGATGGACGGGTGGGTGGATGGATAGATGGACAGACAGACAGACAGACGGACGGACCGATGGATGGGTAGGTAGGTGGATGGATAGACGGACAGACAGATAGATAGAGAGATGGATGGATGGATGGATGGATGGATAGACGGATAGACAGACAGTCGGATGGATGGATAGATGGATGGATGGATGGATGGATGGATGGATGGATGGATGGATAGATAGATGGATGGATAGATAGATAGACAGATGGATGGGTGGGTGGATGGATAGACAGACAGACAGACAGACAGACAGACAGACGGGTAGGTAGGTGGATGGATAGACGGACGGACGGACGGACAGACAGACAGATAGATAGAGAGTTGGATGGATAGATAGATAGATAGATAGATAGATAGATAGATAGATAGATAGATAGATAGATAGATAGATAGATAGATAGATAGATAGATAGATAGATAGATAGATAGATAGATAGATAGATAGATAGATAGATAGATAGATAGGCAGGCAGGCAGGCAGACAGACAGACAGACAGACAGATAGATAGTCAGACAGAGAAAGATAGATAGACAGACAGGCATAAAAAGTAAGAATTATTGTGTGTGTGTCCCTTTTTTACACTGAAGGACCTACAACTGAAAGATGAACATAATACGCTCAGCTTTTTATAAGCAACAAAAGACTGAATTTATGCTCTCTTTGCAACTTGCTGATGGCAGCCTTCATCTCAACCCTGTAACAGCGCACGACAGAGATGTTAAGTGTCGATGAGATGATGCTGAGGGCCAAAGGACTGCTGTTTTTTTTTGGTAGGAGGTGAGATTGTGGATTTCAAGCAGCAGGAGGCCGCAGTAATGAGCCTGTTTCTCTTTCTGCCCACTTCTCCGATACCCTCTCTTAACCCCAGATTGCTCCAGGTTCTCTACAATATGGCACCTCTATTTCCATTATCCCTCCACCTGCGTGAGAGCCTCGGCCTCGGAGTAGAAGCAGCTCAGATTAAATAAAGGTTTGAAACACGCACCAAAAAAAAATCTATTGGCTGAAGCGCAGGCAGGAAACAGGAGGCTACTTACCATACAAAGTGCTACTGGCTGGGCAGTGAGCCGGTGCGACTCGTTGGCCCATTTTAATAGCTCGTTCAGTCGAAAGCTCGTTTAGTCAGAGATCTCACACACAGCCTGAAAGGAACGGAGCCACGCAAACCCCCACCTGTGGCAGAGAAAAAAAATCTCTCGTCCCCGCCAGATTGCAAACCTACTCTTAATGATGATTCAGTGCGAGCGAGTTGAAAAAACTGCCCTCCTCGCTCTATAATTTATAAGCATTTCTGTGTTTGTAGGTGTCTGTGGCCGGGGGCTTGTGTGCTGCATGTGGCCACATTAGCATGTGAATGTGCACTGAAATAGCTGTAAGTGACTGCTCAATTTGTACGTGATTAAGAGGTTTGAAATGATTGTCCAACAGGTTTTAAAAGCTTATGTACAGGCGACGACAGGATCAGAATTGCAAAGGCTTGGAAAAACAGAACGATCGCAATTAAAGATATTGCTGTATAGTGATATGTTACTTATATACTAACTGATATGTTAGCAACAGGTTCATCTTCAACAACGATTGTTTACTAATGGTATATTTATTTAATTACACTCTTTTAACCATTACAATGAGGAAAACCACTGTTGTTTTCTGTTGAACACAAAATAAGATGTTTTGAAGAATGTTGGAAACCGGTAACCATTGACTTCTATAGTAGGGAAACAAATACTTTGGAGGTCAGTGGCTACTGGTTAACAGAAGTTTCATTTTAGGTGAACTGTCCCTTTAAGAAAATTGTTTATCATACATTCATTCATTAATTTTTTTTGGGCTTAATAACTTATTATCAGGGCTCGCCACAGTGGAATGAACCGCCAACATTGTTTATTAATGGAATATTTGTTTAGTTACACATTTTTAACCACATAAAATGATGAAACCACTGATGTTCATACACTGGAATAAATTATGGTTTCTTTTTTTCTCTTGAACACAAAATAAGATGTTTTGAAGAATGTTGAAAACCGGTAACCATTGACTTCTGTAGTAGGGAAAACTAATAGTTTGGAGGTCAATGGCTACTGGTTGACAAGTTTAATTTTAGATTAACTCTCCCTTTAAGAAAATTATTTATCATTCACTCAGTCATTTTCTTTTGGCTTAATAACTGATTATCAGGGCTCACTACAGCGGAATGAACCACCAACATTGTTTATTAATGGAATATTTATTTAATTACACTCTTTTAACCACTTGAAATGATGAAACCACTGTTGTTCATACACTTAAAATTGCTTGAGGGATTTTTCTGTTAAACACAAAATAAAATGTTTTGAAGAATTTTGAAAACCAGTAACCATTGACTTCTATAGTAGGGAAATGAATACTTTGGAGGTCAATGGCTACTGATTGACAGAAGTTTAATTTTAGGTGAACTGCCCCTTTAAGAAAATTATTTAGCATACATTCATTCATTTTCTTTCAGCTTAGTAACTGATTATCAGGGCTCGCCACAGTGGAATGAACCGCCAACATTGTTGATTAATGGAACATTTATTTATTTAAAATTTTAACCACTTAAAATGATGAAACCACTGATGTTCATACACTGGAATAAATTATGGTTTCTTTTTTTCTCTTGAACACAAAATAAGATGTTTTGAAGAATGTTGAAAACCGGTAACCATTGACTTCTGTAGTAGGGAAAACTAATACTTTGGAGGTCAATGGCTACTGGTTGACAGAAGTTTATTTTAGATTAACTCTCCCTTTAAGAAAATTCTTTATCATTCACTCAATCATTGTCTTTTGGCTTAATAACTGATTATCAGGGCTCACTACAGCGGAATGAACCACCAACATTGTTTATTAATGGAATATTTGTTTAATTACACTCTTTTAACCACTTGAAATGATGAAACCACTGTTGTTCATACACTTAAAATTGCTTGAGGGATTTTTCTGTTAAACACAAAATAAAATGTTTTGAAGAATGTTGAAAACCAGTAACCATTGACTTCTATAGTAGGGAAATGAATACTTTGGAGGTCAATGCCTACTGGTTGACAGAAGTTTAATTTTAGGTGAACTGTCCCTTTAAGAAAATTGTTTAGCATACAATCATTCATTTTCTTTCGGCTTAGTAACTGATTATCAGAGCTCGCCACAGTGGAATAAACCGGCAACATTGTTTATCAATGGAATATTTATTTAATTAAATTTTTAACCACTTAAAATGATGAAACCACTGATGTTCATACGCTAAAAATTGCTTGGGGGATTTTTCTGTTAGGGAAAACAAATACATTGGATGTCAAAGGCTACTGATTGACAAGGGTTTCATTTTTAGATGAACTGTCTCTTTAAAAAAATTGTTTATCATACATTCATTCATTTTCTTTTGGCTTATTGCAACAATTTCTGTGACAATATATTGCACAACAAAAATTCCTTATCTATGGGAGGCCTACGTTTTAAGTGGTATCAGCCCAATGACAGCTTTTCACATTTGGATTAATCATCTAGCTCTATTATATAAAGTGCAGACACGATATGTGTAAAACAGGTCTAACTGAACAATTATGTGCTAAACACGCTCTTTTGCTAACATTAGTCATACTGTATGCTAGAAATGCTGTTCAGAAAAGGCCACAGCCATGAACTCATTTGTATATGTGTCACATCTTCTCGTAATTGTTTGTATTCATCGCTGTTCACCTCAATGCCTGTTAATCAGCACAGTATGCTCATATTTAGCATTTGTAGAACCATAAAAATAGATCCTCACCAAGTCTGACCCCTTTCCTGTGGAAAAACTGAGAATCTTCAAATAATGTATGTATATGAAGGCAACATTAAATGTCAATAAAAGTTTAATCATAATTATTTATGCCATTTTGCACAATTAGTCTGATATATTGTGAAATTAAATCACCATTTAAACTTATTTACTGTTTTTCTCTATTGGTTTGGCTCATTTCTTGAAATAGGCATTACATTATCAAAAGAACATGGACAAACCTTCAAACCACTTGGCAATTGTTCACAAAAGAACTGATTTTCTCATTAATTTCATCAAATTTAAAGTATCTAATTATGTTTTGACAAATGATTAAGAACAGGTAGCCTAGATTTAGCACAATTTCCAAGTGAATAGATCTAGTTGATCTAAACTGATAGTTGATTCTCAGTGTAATGGTTGTTTTCTCTATAAAATGTGTTTCTGTTTGTATATTTATATTAGAGTATACACTCACTGGCCACTTTATTAGGTACATCTGTCCAACTGCTTGTTAATGCAAATTTGTAGTCTGCCAATCACATGGCAGCAACTTAATGCATTTAGGCATGTAGATATGGTCAAGACGATCTGCTGCAGTACAAACCGAGCATCAGAATGGCGAAGAAAGGTGATTTAAGTGATTTTGAACGTGGCATGGTTGTTGGTGCCAGACAGGCTGGTCTGAGTATTTCAGAAACTGCTGATCTACTGGGATTTTCATGCATAACCATCTCTAGGGTTTACAGAGAATGGTCTGAAAAAGAGAAAATATCCAGTGAGCGGCAGTTCTGTGGGCGCAAATGCCTTGTTAATGCCAGAGGTCAGAGGAGAATGGCCAGACTGGTTTAAGCTGATAGATGGGCAACAGTTACTCAATTAACCACTCGTTATAACCGAGGTATGCAGAAGAGCATCTCTGAACGCACAACACATCCAGCCTTATGTGGATGAGCTACAGCAGCAGAAGACCACACTGGGTGTCACTCCTGTCAGCTAAAACAGTAAACCGAGGCTACAATTTGCACAGGCTCACCAAATTTGGACAATAGAAGTTTGGAAAAATGTTGCCTGGTCTGATGAGTCTCGATTTCTGCTGCGACATTCGGATGGTAGGGTCAGAATTTGGCATCAACAACATGAAAGCATGGATCCATCCGGCCTTGCAGCAACGGTTTGGGCTGCTGGTGGTGGTGTAATGGTGTGGGGGATATTTTATTGGCAGACTTTTGGCCCATTAATACCAATTGAGCATTGTGTCAATGCCACAGCCTACCTGAGTATTGTTGCTGACCATGTCCATCCCTTAATGACCACAGTGTTCCCATCTTCTGATGGCTACTTCCAGCAGGATAAGATTGGTTTCTTGAGCATGATAATGAGTTCACTGTACTTAAATGGCCTCCACAGTCACCATATCTCATTCCAATAGAGCACCTTTGGGATGTGGTGGAATGGGAAATCAGCATCACATATGTGCAGCCAACAAATCTGCAGCAAAAAAAAGTCAAAGGGACAGTTTACCTGAAAAGAAAAAATATGATTCGCCTTCAGATGGTTCCAAAGATTGCACTTTTTTTTTTCCTGCTGAACACAAAATAAGATGTTTTGAAGAATGTTGGAAACCAGTAACCATTGACTTGTGTAGCAGGGAAATAACAATAGTATGGAAATCAATAATTGACAAAAACTTCAGTTTTTGGTAAATAATATTGACCTTAAAATGCTTTCAAAAAAATAAAAAACTGCTTTTATTCTAGCCAAAATAAAACAAATAAGACGAAAGAAGAAAAAATATTATAGGAAATACTGTGAAGATTTTTCTTGCTCTATTAAACATAATTTGGGAAATATTTGAAAAAGACCTCTGAATAATCAGCTCATGTTTATAGCATTGGTAGAATCGTAAAAAAGTCTGACCCCTTTCCTGTGTCACCGAGATGATTAACCCAAACATTTGTCCCTCTCGTTCTCTTTGGAGTGTTAATTAAATGTGAAGAGGAGGAAGGCCCGGTCATTAGTTGATGATAATTAGGAGTCAACGAGAGAAAAAGCTAACAATAATCCTGGTGCTGAGGTCTGCCATGTCACCGCCTATTGAGAGATTAATGATGTATTAACGGCAGAAGGGGAAAGCGGGACTGCGAAAGGTCATCTGTGACGGGAGCTTCTTTAGGGACGCTTCTGCTTCTGTTTGCGCTCGTCTTTCTGACCGCTGGATCTGTTTGTACAGCCCGACGAGACGCGGCCTGAATGAAATTTACATTTTATTGAGTTAAAGAGCTGGGCTGGTGGTGGGAGACTGTTTTTAAGTGCACACTATTTACAGGGACAGTGATGCTGGATGTAGGAGATATACTGTAAAGGTCAAAACAAGGAGGTCGGTATATAATAAATGGAGAAAAGCTTTACTGTTATTATTCACATTCACCACAGGCAGCTGTTCGGTAAACTCAAGAGCCTTGACTGTGACCCCTAAAAATAGAGTAATATTTGAACTATAAATCATTTACAGTCCAAATAAATAACACAATATCAAAATATTTTATAAAATGAATATATACAGTTGAAGTATATATTATTAGCCACCTTTGAAAATTTTTTTTTAAAATATTTCCCAAATGATGTTTAACAGAGCAAAGAAATTTTCACTGTATGTCTGATAATATTTTTTCTTCTGGAGAAAGTCTTTGTTTTATTTAGGCTAGAATAAAAGTAGATTTTAATAAAAAAAACATTTTAAGTTCAATATTATTAGCCCCTTTAAGCTATATTTGTTTTTGATAGTATATAGAACAAACCATGGTTATACAATAAATTGCCTAATGACCCTAACCTGCCTAGTTAACCTAATTAACATAGTTAAGCCGCCTTTAAATGTCACTTTATGCCGTATAGAAGTGCCTTGAAAAATATCTAGCAAAATATAATTTACTATTATCATGGCAAAGATAAAATAAATCAGTTATTAAAAATGAGCTATTAAGACTATCATGTTTAAAAATGTGTTGAAAAAAAAAATTGGGAAAAAAATAAACGGGGGCTATTAATTCTGACTTCAATTATATATATATATATATATATATATATATATATATATATATATATATATATATATATATATATATATATATATATATATATATATATAATTTTTTTTTTTTTAACAGAATACATAAAATTATATTTTAATAAAAACAAAACAAGATTGGAATATAACAAATATTGTAGAAATATTTTCATTGGACATACTATAAATGTTGAAATATAATGCAATCATCATAATTATTCGTGCCATTTTTGCACATTTAGTCTCATATATTTTGAAATTAGATATAAATCATTTAAACGTATTTAAATTTTATTTTAACACAATTGATCACAATAAACTTCAGTAAAGTTAAAAAGACAGTTTGAAAAAAAAAAAAAATTATTCACCCTCAGATTAGGGCTGCACAGTATCATTTCAGCGCCGATATCACAATGTGTGTGTCCCCAATAGTCACATCACAGGATACGAAATGTTGGGATGGGATTATATTTGGTCAACAATTGAGAATAAGATTTGTGAAGTCATTGTAAAGTATAACCATAACAGAATGAAACATTTGCATGTTTTAAAGGCATTTCAAGAAGGTGTAAAGCATTCGGGCACAATTTAACTTATTAAATTATTCATTTATTCATTCATTTTCTTTTTCGGCTTAATCTGGGGTCGCCACAGTGGAATGAACCGCCAACTTATCCAGCATATGTTTTACGCAGCGGATGCCCTTCCTGCTGCAACCCATCACTGGGAAACATCTATACCCACTCATTCATACACACACACACTACAGACAATTTAGCTTACCCAAATCACCTATAACAGATGTCTTTGGACTTGAGGGGGAAAACCGGAGCACCCGGAGGAAACCCACGCAAACACGGGGAGAACATGCAAACTCCACACAAAAATGCCAACTGACCCAGCCGGGGCTCGAACCAGCGACCTTCTTGCTGTTAGGCGATTGTGCTACCCAATGCATCACTGAGCTGCAATATAACAAATGCATCACTGAGCTGCAATATAACAAATGCATCACTGAGCTGCAATATAACAAATATTTTATGAATTTTTCACTATAAATATTTTATAATCCTATTTTCAGGTGTTTGCAGCTGGAAGGGCATCCGCTGCATAAAACATATGCTGGATAAGTTGGCGATTCATTCCGCTGTGGTGACCCCTGATTAATAAAAGGACTAAGTTGAAAAGAAAATGAATGAATTGTTTTATTAGTATACATTTTCACACTTAAATGTTATATTATCTGGTAACAAAAATAGTCTAAATAGAGTTAAAAGATGCGTTATTTTTATATTTTTTAATTTTTTATTGTATTTTTTTGGGGGGAAGGGGTCTAAACACATCTGTACTTTAAAAACTATTTATATCATTTTAAAAACATTATTTTATGTTATGAGTAATAATTTATATTTATAAAAAATTGTTCATTAATATACATTTTTTCATACAGTTTTTCTCAGTCACTTTGGTGTATTTCTCACAACCTTATTTACATCAAAGACCCTTTAAGGCAAGTCATTTCACTCGGCGACCATCTTTGAAACGCCTCTCGGGCAGTATGCTCGAGCATTCTGTTTCAATGGGGAACCATCAAATTCCCCAAAACTACTTGCCAAGCTTACAATTACATTTCATATTAGGAATGACTAATAAAATTAAACAACAACTGTCTATTTAGTTTCATTTCTAAATGTTCGTATCACACAAAATCTGCAGAAACTCACATCTGGTCTAAGCCCCTCAACCTGAGATTTGTCATTCTATAGCGATCGCTGATTGGCTCCTGTATTAGAAGGCGGGCTTTATTCACCCTATAGCGATTACTGATTGGCTCCTGTACTAAAAGGCGGGGCTTCATTCGCCTTATTGACAGTTACACTTTTCCCCATTCAAAAGTATACGAGTGACATGTCTTGTGTATTTTATAGTCTTTGTTTACATTTGCACAACAGTTAATGCATTTCTCAAAACAATGAAGTCATCTGTGCACATCACAGTAGCAGTTTCTCATTCCTTCCAACAAATTTTAAATGCTTTTGGACATGTATTAATTGCTTTCATACAACTCTCCTCTCTGCTGTTTAGAACATTTTCATTTGCTTATGTCGTGTCAGTCAAAATTAACTAAACTTGTGAATGCTGAATAGTCACTCCATATAAAACTAATAGTCCTCATTTCATTACTTGAGTCATTACATACAAAAATGCTGAACTAGTTGTCAAAATCTGTCAAGCTAATTTTATAAAAATCTTTCAATCTTTTTTTTTCTTTTTCAGAAAATGTCTTCTAAATTGAACAATTTGATGAATGATTTACAGATGTATGTTGTAGGTTCAGTTCTAGTATATGTACTGTAATATTGTTCACAGTTGTGCACAGCTCTACCCAAAGGAAGTTTATGTTTGTTGTAAATAAGGGGGTGTTTATTCTTTTGCACAATGCTGTGAATAAGTTAGAATTGTAAAGAGCAAATGCAGTAAAAATGTGAAACATACATATTCAGTGTCTTGTACTCAGATACCTCACTAAATGCAGTGATGTCTAACTTTACTGTAGTTTTCAAATGACTGTGCAAATAGTATCTAGTGCTGCCTTGAGCATTGGATAAAATGTACAGAGTAAACTGTCATAATGAAAACATGACAAAGCCATTTGACTATCATGTTCATAAACAATGGTGTCAGGACATTTCATCTTGATGACATTGGCACTTTCTTTGACATGAATTGCTTCTGAGGAATGAGCTTTTCATACTTAAACGTAAGCAGTTCTACTAGACAGACAGACAGACAGACAGACAGACAGGCAGGCAGGCAGGCAGGCAGGCAGGCAGGCAGGCAGGCAGGCAGGCAGGCAGGCAGGCAGACAGACAGACAGACAGACAGACAGACAGACAGACAGACAGACAGACAGACAGATAGATAGATAGATAGATAGATAGATAGATAGATAGATAGATAGATAGATAGATAGATAGATAGATAGATAGATAGAATAAGATGATTATCTTATATTTACATGTCATTAATTTGGCTGTTGGTGGAGAAGCATGAATTTAGCCACAGATGGTGTAGTTATGACATCGACCAGCAGGGACTAATTGTGCCATGTTAACCAGCCAATGGCTGGCACAGAGCTGTGATTTATTTCCACTAAGGGATGACAGAGACCTCAAGTTCATCTCTCAGAGGAATCTGCTTGTTTTTATCAGACAAATGTAGCTGCAGCTATAAATGCTGAACTTATTCATGTGAATATTTAATAACACATTTTATTTCGACTTTAGGACTGTGTGTGAACATTTCAGGTTCATATATATATATATATATATATATATATATATATATATATATATATATGGCTGGAGCATTTTGGTGGCTCTGAAGTCTCTCCAGTAGCTTTAATGATGACGAGGTAAAAATACAGCATGTGCTCATTTGAAAATAATAAGTGAAATTAAAAAGTTTGAAAAAAATCAAATTAGGCATTGAATTTATTTTTTTTTTATTTCTTTTAATCACTCGATAAGTGCTTTGTGTTGAATAGTATTAAATACTATTACATAGTATTTATTTATTTATTAAAGCAACTTTATTTTTTGTTTTCAAGACTTCAAATCTCTTTTAATAACTCGATACGTGCTTGTATTGAAAATAAATAGTATTTATTTATTTAATTATTACTTAAAACAACTTTGTTATTTGTTTTTTCCCAGTGTTGGGTTGCAGCTGGAAGGGCATCCGCTGTGTAAAACATATGCTGGATAAGTTGGCGGTTCATTCTACTGTGGAGACCCCAGATTAATAAAGGGACTAAGCTGAAAAGAAAATTAATGAATGTTTTTTTTGTTTTCCAGGCTTTCAAATTTCTTTTAATCACTCAATAAGTTCTTGTATTGAAATGAAATACTATTTATTTATTTATTTATTTTTTATTAAAACAATTTTATTTATTTATCAAGGCTTTCAAATTTCTTTTAATCACTCGACAAGTGCTTGTGATGAAAACAAATAATATTTGTTCATTTATTTATTCATTATTTATTTATTTATTTAATTTTTATTTAAAAAAATGTTCATTTCTTTATTTATCAAGGCTTTCAATTTTTAAATCACTCGACAAGTGCTTGTGTTGAAAATGAATAGAATTAATTAATTAGTTTATTATTTATTTAATAAAATATTTTTATTAAATTATTATTGCAAAAAATATTAACATAATTATAAAGAAAATAAAGCTAATTCAAAATACAAAAACATACTTTGTACATTTTGTGACCAAGCTCTTATTTTAATGATTATAACAGTTTAATAGAGCTGCTTGGTTTAAAATGCACTTAAAATATATGGTGTATTTTCACTGAGAAATGGATACGAATATTCATTTCCAAAAGGGGTCTACTCATTTATGCTGTATAGTCATAAATGCATGTCTAATAATAGTCCTAAACTAATGTAATGAACATGGCTGGAGCATTTTGGTGGCTCTGAAGTCTCTCCAGTAGCTTTAATGACGACGAGGTAAAAATACAGCATGTGCTCATTTGAACTGAATACTTTGTCCAGGAGGCTCTTCAATGACTTTCAGAAGAGAAGAGAGCTTCGCCTTGATCCTGACACTTTCAGAATTGAGCGCTCATTATCACAGTCTGTTAAAAGACAGAACAAGGACATCATTTTTTTCTCCTCTTCCTCCCAGACGTTTGTATCTCAGCTGAAAATATACATCTTGAACACGAGGAGCGTTTGACAGATCTGAGATTGGACATGGCAGCCTTCACTTTCCCGGAGACGTGACGTAAAAAAGACGTGTTCAAACACAATCTCAGACTCCACGTGAAATTAGCTGGCGGAAATAATCTGAGCGGACGTTCACCGCTAGCATGACTGCAGTCACTCAGAGTGTCGGCCAAATTTTATTTTGGGAGACAGAAGGAGGAAAGGATGATATTTGCATCCATTGTTGCATATTTTGCATTTCGATATAAACAACACTCGGATTAAGAAAGTAAGTAAAGAATATATAAGCTGAAAAATGTAGAAGTTTAGTCTATTAGGCATTTTAAGCTATCTGTACTTAAACATTTAAGTTAATTCAGTGAAGAGACCACATTTGGTTAACTCAATTAATTGAGCTGTCGATTTCCCATTACTCAAACGAACTGTGGGAATCACTTTCCTCAAATCAATTGAGTAGTCTCAACTTATTAGAGTTTACAGTGAAGAAATCTATAATTTATACATCTTTAGATAAATGTTTTTTTTTTTTTTTTGGAGTGGGGGGGGGGGGGGTGGTTGGTTTCTTTAAATACTGAAAAATATTTTTCACTGACATACATCTTTAATAATAAATATGTTAATAATACTAAAAATAGTAAGTTATTATGAATTTGACTGCTTCTGTAATGGTTCACTGCATGATCTTAACCCAGCAGGAAAATATTCATTCGGTGGTCTGAAACTGGCACATCTAACCTACTGTAAGACACCATAAGTGTTCGAAAGATATTTTTTCTAATAAAATAGGCATTTTTATCTACATACAGCCTAACAATAGGACTCGAAGTGTGTATTTTTATAGACTGTAAAAAATGCAGGGTTTCACATGATTACTTCATGCTGTCCCAACATAAATTTATTAAATTAACATCATCATTTTTACACATTTAAATGGATTGAAGGTAAAACAGTTAAAAAACTTAAGAATTGTGTTTTTTCAACTCATTTAGTTTGAAAAAGCAGCAATATATATATATATATATATACATATTAAATACAGTATGTGTGTATATATATATATATATATATATATATATATATATATATATATATATATATATATATATATATATATATATATATATATATATATATATATATGAATATTTAAATGCTTAACTAGGTTAATTAGGCAAGTTGTGGTAATTAGGCATTGTATAATGATGGTTTGTTTTGTAGACTATGGAAAAAAAATATTGCTTCAATAATAAAATGGTTCTAAAATGGTTTTTAAAAAATTTTAAAACTCCACATTTATTCTAGCTGAAATAGAACAATTAAGATTTTCTCCTGAAGAAAAAAATATTATAGGGAATACTGTGAAAATTCCTTGCTGTGTTAAATATAATTTGGGAAATATTAATCATTTGGGAAATATCCCAGGAGGGCTAATATTTTTGACTTCAACTGTATATATATATATATATATATATATATATATATATATATATATATATATATATATATATATATATATATATATATATATATATATATATATATATATATATATATATATTTTTTTTTTTTAATTAGATAATTGCATTTTAGCTATCATGTCAGAGCATGGGCTGTTTTATTTTGGGAGACAGGAGGAAGAAAAGACTGTCCCTTTCCATGGCATGTTTTCCTTACTCGTCTTGCTGATGTGGCATGACACAGAGCTAATGGCGACGGCAAACCACGGCAAAACACACTAGAGTTTATAGAAGTGCCTTCTTATTTTCAGCCTGTGTTTGAGGGCAAGCGTTACCTTTGCCTGTCAGGAGGTGTTGGAGCTCTTGTGCCCAGTGAAGCCGCAGGCAGACGCCAGTGCAGGTGCCAGAGCCATTGCTCAGCCGTAGGACTCCATCAGGATCAGTCTGACTGCAATACTTCACCACCTGCACACAAAGACAAATAGCACTATATAGTGATTTTTATACATTGTAAAATAGATTTTGTTAAAGATATAAATGCAAAAAGATTATACTAGTTAGCTTTTTCGGCTTCGAATGCTATTTTTGTCTGACTGTCTGTCTAATAACCATTAATTAACAATTAACTTTTAATGACATTTTAGTAGTTTGAAATATTATAATGTATAAGAAATGATTTAAAGAAATAAGTCTGTAAAATAGCAAAAAAAAAGGTTTTTGTAGCATAATATACAACAGCAATATAGGTATACTACACACAATATATCACTTTAAACTATTAAAAATCTTATTAAGAGTCACTTTTTAAAAAAAAAACTTTTCAATGTTAAAAGTTGTTGGATCGAAGATCGAAGTTCCATAATGTAATTCAAATGCATAAATAAGCAGAAGAAAATAAAAAAATACAAACATGAGTCACAAATACAGAAAAATGCTAATTTACGGATATTTTATACAGTGTAGTAACATGATAACCTGTGCTGAATTGTGATAAAACATGCTAGCAACGTGCTAAAGCATTCTAAGAAAGTGTTAAAACATGATATCAGTTCTTAAACAAGCCAACATTGTGCTAAAACATGTTAGCAGAGAAGTAAAATGCAGTTAAAATGCTAGTAGCAAGCTAGCAATGTGATAAAAGAATATTCTATTGGAACGCAAAAACATGCTAACAATGTTCTAACATGTTTTAAAACATGCTAACAAAATATTCATGCATGTTAGAAACAAGCTAGGAACATACTAACATGTTATTAACACAATTATTAAACAATAAATATAGTTATTAAAACTATGCTAAACAAAAATGCCAACAGGGCTAAAACTTGTTTGAAATAAACTATGCTGCTGACATGCTAAAACATGCTTGCAATGTGCTAAAAATGCAAACAATATGCTACATAATAGCAACACAATGCTAAAATATGCCATTAACACATAACATCTGTACAAAATAGCATAATATATAGCTTGTGCACACTTGTAGCTACACAAAGTCCTTGTAACCACATACCAATCTATCTGAGAATCATTTAACTTAATATGCGGAGCTTTTGAAACTCTTCTGTAAGAAAGCCAATCAAAAATTGTATAGACAGTACTACTACTATATAAACACAGGCTTGTGCTCTCTGTACTTGACATACGCACTCTTCTACGTTATCTGTACTCTACTAATACACACACACACACACACACACACACACACACACACACACACACACACACACACACACACACACACACCACCATCAAAAACCTCTCTCTGAGTCACTTGTCACAGTAGGACTATGCGACTTTACTCTTGATACTGGCACTATCTGACAGCCTGTCCTGTTTGAATGCATACTATTTTTAAGATCCACACACACACACACAAACATTTTACGTCTTTCGCCTTTAATAGGACTTGATGTGAAGAACGCCAGGCTGCATTTTTACCTTCTGCCTTTAGATGTACATAATGCTTCACTTATGTTGAGGCAGGTAAAAGGAAGTGCATTTTAAGATACACACTGTATATGCATGCCATTTTGATCCCGCCTGTAACTGAATCCGTAAAGTGATTTGCTGTTGGTTTTGAAAAAAACAATACTTTACTTTCCAGATGAAAAGAGGGAAAAATACTTGTTTATACTTTCAGGTTGGGGTTATGATTCTGTGTGAAATTTCATGCTGTTTTATGTTTTCTTCCCTGTTGAGATAGTCTGCCATAGAGAAACTCAAAGACCAAAGCCTCAGCAGAGTGTTGTTAGGTAAACAGGTATCAGCCATTTCAGGCTTTGCTCGGTTGATTTTGAGCATCCTTGTAAAGGGATGGAGAGAAAGAATGAGAAAGAGAAAACAATAGAATAGACCGCATCAATAAATCGAACCAATTAGCCCTACACAGAGCAAATACTTCCAAGATTTACTCAAGTGGCGAAACCTGTGAGTAACCTTTACTGCTCATTTGAAGAAGAAACATTCATTCATTCATTCATTTTCTCTTCGGCTTAGTCCCTTTACTATTCAGGGGTCGCCACAGCGGAATGAACCGCCAACTTATCCAGCATACGTTTTACGCAGTAGATGCCCTTCCAGCTGCAACCCAACACTGGGAAGCACCCATACACTCTTGCATTCACACACATACACTATAGCCAATTTAGCTTATTTAATTCACCTATACCACATGTCTTTGGACTTGTGGGGGAAACAGGAGCACCCGGAGAAAACCCACACCAACACGGGGAGAACATGCAAACTCCACACAGAAATGCAAACTGACCCAGCCGGGGCTCAAACCAGCGACCTTCTTGCTCAGAGGCGATCTTGATACCCAATGCGCCACTGTGATGCCATGAAAAAGAAACAGTACATAAACAGTAAGTGGTTTATGAGGACCATTGGCATGTTGGAGATATGAGAACCCAGGCCAGGAGACTTGTTGCAAGCAGAATTCTTTATTGAGACGTGTTGGTTGTCCTGCAGTCAAACATCATCTTCAAGAAGTTTTACATGAGTCTGCAGAAGCCTACCAGTCTCTTACAGTCTAACAAGTTTGATTTGAGTCTGACAGAGGCGTCCTGTCTATTATATGTTTTAAGAGGGGGTAGTGGCTAAAGTGGCTAAACAAAACATGCAAATAAGGTAGAGAGGTGAAAGAAACTGCCCAGCCATTGACAACACAAGTTTATCAACAAAAGAGTTTAACAAAAAGCCCAACAAAAGCCCATAACGCTTGCATCACTCCTGCTCAGGAAGCAAATATTTTAATGTCTCTCACACCCTGTCTGCTAGTTTTGAATGAAATTATACAATTTAAAAGCAAAAGATCAAAACTTTTCAGTTATATTTTTATGCTATTTATATTGGCTTAGATTAGGAGTCTCAAACTCAAATTGGGGGAGGGCCATTTCAGTGACTGACAACTCATAGGAGGGCCGTTTTAACATTCAAGCACAAGAAAAGTACCGTAATTGATGCATCTTAGGACAACAGGCCTGATGTTTATATGTCAAGCATTACCTGTCACCAGTGAAAATGCAAATCACAGGGCTTGACACTTACTTTTTTCAGGAGTAGCACATGCGCTCCTAAGTTGAAAAATTTAGGAGCACATTAAACAATTTTAGGAGCGCGGTGAAAATGTATAAAATAAATAGTGTTTTTGCCTGATAACTGTACACGAGGAGATCTTTAATATCAAAGCAGTTTCATTTATTTGAATACAATAAGTACAACAGGTTTATTTTACTGTAACTACAGCTTAAATAGTATTTAATAATTATTTATAATTTAAGCTGCATGATGGGAGCGGTCCCACAGCAGGACCGGGATCAAATTGCTCTAACGAAGGCCTCTCGAAACTGATCTGAATCAAGTCTTCAGTTGTGGACATGCCTAGACAGCTTCTTGTTGCTTTTTTTGATCCAGTTTCAAGCTGAAAAAATATATTTAACACTGGGCAGCAGAAATAGGGAGTTATTGTTATGAGTTATTGTTAAGTTAATAAAATTGCAGTATCGGTTAGTGCAAACATTCACATGACCAGAGAGAATTTAATCTGTGTTGGAATCATAAGAATATTATGGCTGTATCAATGGTCCCAAACAAAACATTATTAATTATATTATAATATAGATTTTATATATTATATATAGACTATATACAGACTTATTATATATTATTATATATACTGGTTACACTAAAAGTTCTGATTGTGATGCTTTCTCAAAAATATTGCTGCGGTGCAAGACAGAACATTTTATTCTGTCAAAATGATCTATAAGTAAAGTGAGTGAGATAAAGAGACAAGGATTCAAGTATAACTTAATCTTTTGATAGAAATTAAACCTTGAACCCTGTTTTCATAAGATAGACACTTAAAGACATCCATATTGTAGTTGAGTGCAAGAATTTGAATGTGTTCAGTGCTTCCCACAGGTTTGAAATATACTTGCGGTTGTAGCTAGATTGAAACTCACATTTTCCTCATGGCATATAAATGTAACTTTCAAGAATATTCAATTTAGCAGAATTTATTTTATTTGCATATTATATTACACAGATCAAACCCCTAGTAATACCACCCTTTCTATTAAACTTTAATGGATCTCAGCAACAGAATAATTTCTTCTGTTATTATTTATTTTTCTTATAACTGACAAATTTAAAAAAAGTTTAGCATTTAACACCTTTTACATGACACTGTTTCTATTCAGTGTGTTTAAGTAAAACAAAACTGTTGAAATAAAAAATAAGAAATCCACTATTTCACTCTTAGAGTCATAATCTGCTCTCTCACACTGCTGTTGGCATGGTGCTGCTGAGAGATTGAGTCGCACCGGCCAAAGTTTGCGTATAAAGTAATGCAACAACGCATACAGTTAACGACAGATATCGAAAGCTAAAGCTGAATTGCGGACATTTTAGGAGATTTAGTAATCCCGGCACAATGCATTTTTAAATCCCAAATAAAGGACATGTGCGGGAATAAGAGGATGTATTGTCACCCTAAATAATGAGCTGGTCAGTCTATTTACTAAAAGGATTTCTTTTCCGCGTGTTCTCGCGCTCTTCTCAGCGCGTCTCCGTGGGCCTGCGCAACATGTGAGTCTGTTGGGGAAGTGTTCTTAGTTTCTTGCGATTACAGAACCTGGCCGCCCAGGTAAAGTCTGTGGAAAGCGCTGGTGTTGAATTGGGTCTCATACTTAATGCGGCACGATATGCCATGCCCGAATTGTAAACATTTTCTATGAGCCTCACACACTTTTCCAGTTCGCACACGTCCATTTTTTGTCGCAAATGCGAGCGAAATGGTCGCACTGTCGAGCCCTGAAATCAGCATGTTTTTTGCTTCACACAACTTCTGAAATATATCTGTGACTGTTTAAATTCCCTGCTAAAAAATCCAGCTTAAACCAGCCTAGGCTGGTTGACTGGTTTTAGCTGGTTGACTAGCCTGGTTTTAGAGGGGTTTTGGCCATTTCCAGGCTGGTTTCCAGCCATTTCCAGCCTGGTCTTAGCTGGTCAGGCTGAAAAATTACCTGCTAAATCCAGCTAAAACCAGCTTGACCAGCCTGGTTTAAGCTGGACAAAGCTGGTTTTGGTTGGGCTCACAGCCTGGCTAGGCTGGTCAAGCTGGTTTTAGCTGGTCATTTTCCAGCCTGGAAATGGCCAAAACCCCTCTAAATCCAGGCTGGTCAACCAGCTAAAACCAGCCAAGCAGCCTAGGCTGGTTTAAGCTATTTTTTTCAGTAGGGTTAGCATTTTGACATTTAAATAATGATGTCCCGACCAATTGTTGCTTTACCAAAAGTTTAACAGATAGCACAAGAACAGCAGAAACAATTTGGGTAACTTTACTAACTTTACTGCCAATTGTTTTTCTTAGTATCTTTCTTTTTTGAAAAACTACAACAAAGAGGGGGAAAGTAAGGATATATGCACATTTACTTTAACATGTTGAATTCAACCAGTAGTAAACTGTACATAGTTTTCATAGAAATCTCAATACGCATATGAGGAAAATCTATTAAATGAGACCATTTGAATTGCATATTAGCAATATTAGCATATTTGTTACACCATTAGCATACGTGTAAGTCATGAAAAAGTGTTTGTTCAACAAAATACAGGTGGCATAAAACTGATAATAATCAAATGACTCTTGAATATTTACAAAAATAGTTTTAATAAAAATAGAGCACGTATGCACATTTATTTCAATGTTTAAATCAGCCACAGAAATAAAACGCATGTGTGTTACTCTTGACCGCACGCTGAGAAAAAAGAAAGTAAAACTGAAATACAGTTTAATATAGTGCAGTACTTTAAATGTCCAATAGGTGGGGCTTTAAAATCACAAGTGGCTATACGCGACAGCACAATAATGGTAGTGATTCAAAAACATGTGTTTTGGGGGCCGAATCTTGTTATATTTTTGACATCAGTTGCTGGGGGCCGGGAGTTTGAGACCCCTGGCTTAGACGAACTATCCATAAACCCAACCCTATGGCAAATTTTGAACGTCAAAAGATCGCATTACGTATGATTTTTAACAGTTTTAAATTACAAGAACACAGGGCATGTCCCTTTAATCCACCTCAGTGTTATAAACCCTAGGCCATACCCATATACCCCTTGTCATTATACAAAAAGTAAACTATGTAAAACCAGTAAACCACCAAAACCATTACACATGTACACACACACACATTTGTTTATGAGGATTTTCCAATGGCGTAATGTATTTTACACTGTAAATAAAACTTGATATTGTTGTAATGCCTAGGTCATACTCATACCATTATACAATATAATTTCTGTCCTTGTAAACCACAAAAACCAGTACACACTCACACAGTTGATCACAGTTATATTATTGTTAACATTTAAGTCATTTTATAAAAGGCTATTTTAGTTTTATTTACATTACTAAGTTTTATTTTAATATTTAGTATTTTTCTTTAAAGCTTCAGTTAATAAAAAATGTCTCAAAAGTTTGAATAGAAATGTACATGCACGAAAACATTAAAAATAAAGTCTTTTGAGATACAAAGCACTTCACATGGACTTGAAGGATGTATTTCTGAAACATTTCAGATTTACAAAAATGTATACAGTGCCCTCTAGTGGATTTGTGATATGAAACAAACAACAAAATGTACCTGGCCCAACATATTTTACCCTTCACAAAAATGTAAGCTGAGGCACGTAATTACTGCACAAAGAGTCTGGGTTGGATTTTTAACACCAAACCAGATGGTCTTGACCACAACTAAAGAAAAAGGGACCCAATTTATGAATTAAGAATTCAAATAGTAACAAAACAAAGTTTGGCAACAAGGGTCCACTAAATATTCAAAGGCCTAACCAGTTTGCTGTGATTGCATTGAACCGATAAGATCATTGTCCTAGTAAGCACTGCTGGTTGAGACTAATACTGCAGCACCAAGATTAGTCCATCTGAAGGATTTCTCACTCATAGACAGAATCCACCCAGTTTATAAATGGGCTACAGAGTAAGAACGAGCGTCGAGAGAGGTAGATAAAGATGTGCAGCTTTATCTTAGATAGCATGGACAATGAAGTGGTTGGATGTGTACATTTTCACCAATGTGTGTGTGTGTGTGTGTGTGTGTGCATATGACTTATTGTATGTCAGCATTACACCACTCCTCAGGGGAAAGAGAAGCAGAGGCTGCTGGGAAGGCCTTGGGGACGACTGGTGCAAATGTCAAACCAGAAACATGCAATTCTGAACTAGATAAATGCAGCATAAACAACAGCAACGATCTACTCTGTGAAAAAGGATGCAGATGTGAAACAGTGATTAGTACAGGGGACACTATTGTAAATGCAATATTGACTAAACAAATTTGATTTACGGATTGTTTTTTTTTCTCGAATAATACTGATTGAATGGCATTTTGCAGATTGTTTCCTGTCATAGGTAAATAAATGACACTAATCTGCCAGTAGGTGTCAATAAGTCCTTGTGTTAATGAGCGATTCGTTGAATCATTCATTCGAGTGATTCATTCAATAGTGGCATTGTTTGGCACTATTTTCAGCGGCAAATCAGAAAAAAGAGAATTTGGGAGTAATGGTAAAAGTGATGTTCAGCGTATGAAAATACACACTGTTGTTACGTTGATATAACTTTCCAAGCATGTTATGCAGCTAACAATTACAGCTAATAAGATTTCAGTCAGTGCATAAATAATTTATTCAGTTCAGTGCATTTTTACATAGTGAATTATTCAATTATTCTGAAAACGTAGCCGTTTCTGGAAATCACAAATTATGTACATATGGCTGCATTTCATCTTTAAAATGAATGCTACGGGGCGGTATTCCTTTTCATGCTTACCAATTGACTGCTTACTTCCGTATAGACGTCTTTCCCGCTATTACCTGTTTGCTCAGTAGCTCGCCATGTACATCGGCGGACTTGAGATGCAGAGAGGAGTTGACCGCGATGACACCACGATGAGTCCAGCGAAGAACTGTTCGAGAAAGTGGGTAAGACAAAAACAGAAGCAAATAAACCAGTAAATAACAATACTTTTTTGAAACACTATCGGATGAGTTTAAAAACTGCATTAAAAAAAAAAAAAAACGTAGCTCCTGGGACGTATTTGATGCTCTTCAGAAATGTATATAGAGGTACGTTTTTAGAATGAGTCTGGGTTGGAAATATTACACCATAAAAGCGATAAGTTACTTTACTTTAAAAAGTGAGTAAACTCATTATAACTTGGAACTGTTGACTTAATTTTTATAACTATGCAGCTATTTACTTAATTTTTAGATAATGGATTTACTCACTTTTTTAAGCAAAGTCAACTAATCACTTTAAAAGCAATTTGTTTACTCCCCTTTTTAAAAAGAAAAGTCAACTAATCATAGGCCGGGGCCGATAAACGATATTTTATCGAATTGCGATGAAATGTATGTCGATAACAATAAGCTCTGGACTTTTTTTACTCTATATTGATCTAAAAGCCAATCACACAGCAGAATGTGCAACCATGGGAATCTAGAAGTGTGTTGATATTAAAAATGCTCTGAATTTTCAGCCGTCAAACATTTTTAGCCACCGAAAATAGGTTAAGCTATTTAATGGACCCTCTAATTTGTGGCTTCTGTCGTTGTTTGGATACTCTTTTAAATCTGGAAGCTTTAACAACTGATATTAAAATATATATCGTTATTGTTCAATATGGAAAAGAATTATCGAGATTGCATTTTTTGCCATATAGCTCAGCCCTAACTGATCGCTTCTGATATTGTACCCATATTTCCTGAAAAGCGGCTATTTGCATTTTTTTCTAATAATTTTGACATTACAGATTACTTTTGGCTAGGGCTGCACACTATATTGTTTAAGCATCAAAATTGCAATGTGTGAATATGCAGTACTTACATCGCAGATTCTGCAATTTTGAGTTGTGATTATAATTAAAAAAACAAAGTTTAACTCTACTACAATGAGCAAATACATTTTTATGGCATGTGTAAGACTTCAAGTTAACTTAGACCATTTGTGAACAGGAAACTATCAAATTTAGAGCTTTAACAAGAATAAATGTATATTTAATATACTGTTAGAATATACAGAAAACCATAAAGCACTAATTCATTTGTATCTTTATTTGGTTGTATTCATTTATGCTCATAATTTGCTAAAATACACTCCCTACAAAATTATTACATTGTAAAATGATGAATTCTTTCCTAATGGAGCTGTTTAAATCATCTTATGAAATTACATTAGAGTGAACGAGAGTACATTAGAGTGGATCCACATTACACACTATAATGTTACAGCAGAATTTCGTGGCCAGTAGGGCTGTGCGATTTGGGGAAAATATCTAATTTCAATTTTTTGAAAGATATTTGATTTACGATTTAAATTAAGCTTCAAGCTGATTTTAATATATTTTAAGCTTCAGCTCAATAATCTGTAAGCTGTGGCAACAATTCTGCGACAGCTCTTAAAAATTCCCTGTTTTTTGTTTGGTGCCTGTGTCTTTGAAACCAAAATATTTCCATATTACAAATGCTGTTTTTCTTTGATATCCATTAACGCTTTTGAAGCAGCAGACGGCATTATCCCACTTGTCTGCGCTTTCCTGTTTTTTTCTTTTTTTATTGTGGGCGTAGTTCAGTTGCGCAATTCTGAACGAAGGTGTGCTCACTTAATTGTTATAAAGTTAAGTTATAAAACCCGGTCAGATCACACGATTTCAGCACGATTTACTTGTCGTGACACAAGATTCAATTTTTTTCCTCTCTTGTAATGCATAGTTCACAACAACCGATACCATGTCTGTGATGCCTCATGACACCATCGCAGAAAGTCTAGCATGTTTAATTTTCTGAAGCATAGCGAACTGGTTTTGAAGCACTTAACCTCAGATGTTGTTCGTTATTTTTGTTTACATAGATACATATAAATATATATAAATATATATATATATATATATATATATATATATATATATATATATATATATATATATATATATATATATATATATATATATATTTTATATTGCAGCCTAACTAATCGCAACGTTTCAAATTGCGATTGAATCATAATACTATTTATCAATGTGTAGATGTTTTTGGATTCTCAGAAGCTACGGAAGGTAAATATGTGTAACAGGAAATATGTTAGGACCATTGTTATTGTTTACATCCCTCAAAATTGTCCGTAAATACAGAAACCGAAGGCCAAACTTTTGAGAAAACAACTATAATGTGAGGTGGAGATTTTGTATGAATATTTATGAGGTAATTCATACAGAAGCAAGCATATGATTTTTAGAAAGTTAAGCATGAAGGCCCATCCCTAGCCTAACCGTCAATGAGGCATAAGCGGACCATACATATGAATGATGTGTCAAACCAAGCATGAAAGAGTTAACAAGAATACCATTAGACTGTGTTGGAAATAGAAGGGAAAAGCAGAGATAAAAATACCAAACGGAGACATATGGGGAGAGCGAGAGGGAGGCGGATTGTTCGGTACATTGCAGGTTTTCCCTTATTCCCTCTGAGACCTGGGGATTGAGTGCAGCCTGGCTCCTGAAGATGCTGGAAGGAGAAAAACGGCTGTTAACTAAACTCAAACATCTCTACACAGATTCAAGCTGCACAATAGGAGTTAGACATATACAGGGTATGCTGGCAGAGAGAAAACGGGTAATGAAACTTATGAAACAGAGCAATTTTAAAAGTTAGTAGTTCACTCTTACAGTGCCTATAAAAAATGTCACCATCTCACGGCCATTCGTAACTTTTTTGTATTTAGTGGCTAATTCGTATGAATTCGTACGATCTAATTCGTACAATTTAGTACGATTTGCTCATCCCCCAATGACGGTTGGGTTTAGGGGTGGGGTTAGGTGCCACGCCTCCTCTTTCAAAACGTACAATTTCGTATGACTGAACTTGTACGAATTTGTACGAATTAGCTACTAAACTGTTAAAACGTAAAATACTTATGTTTTCTCGTGAGATCAGGCTGGGAAATCTATATCTTTACTCATATTACACCCTGCTTCGGAAAAAAAAAGTTTCAGACATTTCAAAGGCTGGAAACGTTATTTTTTATGTGATTTGATTTCAGGCTGTATCACAAATAAAGTAATTATTTCAAAAAGGGTTCATGATTTTCTGTGAACACTGTATATTTGTAGTTGGTATTGTTTAGCTTATTACAATAGGTACCCTTTAAGTCAATTGTGGTTACCTACCTGTAGTCTACTTGTAATCTACCTGTTGATTAAGTATGGATGGACCAGCTAAACATTATTTTAGCTTGGCTAAAGCTCCAGCTAGACTGTTTTAAACAATTTAAGGCCCCCAAACCACCTTATGCTAGTTTAAATTGTTCCTAGCAAAAGGGTTCCTTCCTTTTACAATCTTAACTTACTCTCTGTACTTCCACTGAAAGACACAGTATGTAATTTTCACCACTAGAGGGCGCTTATTCACAACAAACAAAGGTGTAGTTTGATGAAAGCGTGACTGTGTAAGGAATCATGGCAGTTGTGGTCTTTATTATGTCCTATGGGACTCTTATTACCATGGTTGTATGAAGCAGAGTAAGGCTGAAAGCTGTCAAAGTGAAACGAGAGCACTAAAACTATAACTAAAACATCAGCTAAAACTATTGCTGAAGAGAGACGAATGTGGCAAAGAAAGAGCAGCAGAACTTTTATTATGCGACCGTCCACCACTTCCAGTTTTTCTTCTCTTGATCACATGGCGATGAAGTAGCACTTGTTTTATAATACTAAATACATTTAGGTTTCTGTTATAATGCTGCTCTGAGCAGTCTACTATTACACAAAACATATTAAAGCATCTTTGGTGTTTCCCTGTTTTCGATAAAACCAAATTGAATATCAAGGAAATCAATTAGCATGGCCACACAGGACACGATCCATGTCACTAGTTAAAATTGCTTATTTCTCTGGATTTGAACATTCTTTGAAGTGTGTGGGATAATGTCAGTACATAATTCAGTAAAACTAACACTGTTCTATTTTTTGGGGGATATTTTATTGAGAAAATCAACTATAAACAAACTGGAATAAAGAGCCATGCTAGTAAACAGTGCTAACAGCCGCTAACTGTTTGCCGCTACAGAATTAGCCAACAAAAACAGGTTTAATGCACAGATTATCATCAAAGTGAGATCTTGAGACTTTATTCCCAACTTTTTACAAAAAAATAATCCTGAGAATTATTTCAAATTAAAACTATTCCTGTACAAAAAGTTTGAGGTACTGTGATAATTAGCTAAATGGCTAAGGCTAGCTTATAGCAGCAGGGTCTATTCTTTTTATCCCCTAAAAAGTTCCCTTTTTCTCCTAACTTTCTTAAAGTTTTAAGACAACCAGAAACAAATTGTGAAACAGAGCCATGCTACGCTAACAGTGCTATTAGGTGCTAACAGTTTGACATTACTGAATGAGGCAACAGAACCAGTTTATGATGCACAAATTGACATCAAGCTAAATGATGAGCATAAAAGAACTGAATTTAAATAAAAATAAAGTTCCTTCAAGCCAGAAAAGGGATTCCTTGTTTTGTATGTACCTCTGATGGGCACAGCAGCATATTATGACCTCCTTAAGCTCTCTACGGATAAAATAAATCTTTAATTATTTAGTAATAAAATTTATGAAGACAGAAAAAAAAAACGCATACCAATGGGAGTACAGGATTTGTGTGGAAATGAGAGACGGTTAAGGGGACCCAGGAGGTCCTATGTCCTCTCCAACACTCTCTGACCTTGGCTATCGATTCCTGTGGCTTTGCCTGCCCTTATTTTACTTGTCAGCGTAACTTTATAGTCCTTTAATGACCACCCTGCTATCATCACCATGGTCAGCTGACAAACCAAACAAAAAATATGAGACTGAGTATGTTTCAGACAATATTAATACACAAGGTGCGACACTGGTGTTTGCAGTGGGAGCAAGTGCAGTGTCATTGCTTGAAGAGATATAAACCAGCAAACAAGCATTAAACAACGCTGCATTTTATTGATTTGAGGCTTTGTAGTGTCTAAATGCCATTATTGACATTATTGCTCTGCTTTGTTATGAATGCATTTGGCGTGTTTTATTCAGCGCTTCTTAATGAGGACTTGTTTATTGATTGAAGCGTTTGTGTTATTGATCAGGTTTGACTTGTTTGTAGTGCTTTACACCACGAGCTCCAGCTTTTTGTCTGTGAGTTTGTCACAGTCCTGTCTGTAGAATCTGCATGGCTCTCACCCTATTTTCCCCTCTCACTTTCTGTCTGGTCCTGCTGAATTATTAAAGTGTGTTTTGATTGCCAGAATAATTGGAAATCTTAGGCTGAAACGTTCCAACATGCTCTCTTTTTCCCTTCTTTCCATCATCTTTCTTCAATCATTTTTTATTTTTCAAAGTGTGTTTTCAGCTAAGAACTGAAAATGTTTTGTGCGTTCTGGCTGTGCATTACACAAAAAGGGCATTTTAGAGTGCTGAAAATGCAAATGCTTGAAAACATACACATTATGGTCAACATCTAAACGTGAATTAAAATGTTAAAATATTGTTTTGTGAAAATGGTAACATAAAATGTTCAGTCTATTGTCATTTTTAAATCTTAAATTAAAATAAAGATGTAATTAATTTGAATGATTATATAAATGAATACAACTGCCTTTAATTACAGATTTAATTATAAAAAAACACTTAAATTTATGCAAATTAACTGCAATTGTAAATTGTTCAGTGTCTTTTAAAAAAATGTTACTACAAATTAAAAATGTAATGAATTTTACTGCAAAACGTTATTATAGTAATGAATTAAAATTGAAAAATCTAATCGAAAATGCTTGATCAAATTATCAGTTTGAAAATGAGCAGACAAAAATTATTACACGGCTGTCTAGAATACTTGATTCTGATTGGTCAGTAAGTACATTCCAAAGTATGTTATTCTCAGATTACAACCTAATAACTAATAACACAGGTTCATCTGGGTACTACGAATTACCTTAAGCATCAGTGAATAAATTCACTTTCATATCTATATGCTTTTCAGTACTGCCGCTGTTTTTGACTGTGACAGAATCTTGTCACTGAAAAATACATAGGTTAGTGTATGCTCCACTCAGCTGTTTTAATTTCTGTCAGCTTTGCAGTTAATTAAAGAATGAATAGACAATATTACAGGTGAGAACAATGTTTTGTGTGTATTTTTTTTTTCAATTTGTGGCACATAGCAATATAAAAAGCAGGATAAAGTACATCCAGCCGGTTGTTTTTGTATGATAAAGCACTTCAGTCTTATATAGCTGCCCTTCGCAGTTGGCACCATTATGTAACAGAATTGTGTTCCATTCAGCCGTTTTCGTTTTTATCAGCTCTGCCTTTAATTAAATAATAAACTATTATGCCTTAGAACAACGTGTTTAGTCAATTTTTTAGGTTTTGTGGCAAGTATTTTCATAATCCGTAACGAGATGTTTGATGCCGCCATAGCAGAAAAGAAGTCTTTAAAAGTAAACAGCTAACGTAATGCTAGCTTGGAAACTAAAAGTAATGATGTAAGACTGAACTGAAGCTTTCGGTTAGTCTCTCACTCCATAGATTCAGATTTGCGAGACTAAAGATAGATCTTCCATGGAAAAACTCCCCCGTGTCCGTAACTCCAGCACTGCGTGTGTGTATGTGTGTGTGTATTTGAACAACATAAAGCAATACACCATTGGCGTCAGAGCCATCGCTTACATAATGGACTGCATTAACTCTCCATCTGCCTGCAGAGCCGTGAGTCTGGACAGGGTTTACATGCTCAGCTCTGATCGTCTGTTCAGATGAAATGAGTTCAATCCTTTTATCTTGTTTTTATTAAGGTGTTCAAGTGTTTTCTTGAACTCATCTCAGCAATGGGGATGTTTGAAATAACATAATACTTCTAAAGGTATACACAGTAGGCATTGGAAAATTTTTATAAATAAAATGTACAGACTTGATTTGTAGCGGATACTATCTATCCATCCATCCATCCATCCATCCATCCATCCATCCATCCATCCATCCATCTATCTATCTATCTATCTATCGGCACGTAGCAATATAAAAAGCACAATAAAGTACATTTTGATGGTTGTTTTCAAAGAATTAAACCCTTTAGTTTTATAAAACGGCCCTGCGGGGTTGGCGCCATCTTGTGACTGAATAATACATAGGTTAGTGTATGCTCCATTCAGCCACTTTTGTTTCTGTCAGCTTTGCAATTAGTTAAAAAACGAATAGACAGATAATATTACAGCTGAGAACAATGTTTTGTGTGTATTTTGTTTCATTTTGCGGCACATAGCAATATGAAATGCAGGATAAAGTACATCCAGATGACTGTTCTCGCATAATAAAGCACTTCAGTCTTATATAACGGATAGATCTACCTATCTATCTACCTACTGCATATATACATTATATATTAAATTTGTAAAAAATATGTGTGTGTGTGTTTGAATATGTAAAAATAAAATGTCATATTTCTATATCATCATAAATCAAATTAGCTGTTTAATATAATATAAATATAACCTAACTGTTAATATAACTGCTACCATGAAAAATGATTTTCAACATTGCAGATAATTTTCTATGTATTACAGCAGAATAACAGTTTTATTTTATTATTATTCTCACTCACTTTCTTTCGGCTTAGTCCCTGATTTATCAGACGTCGCCAAAGCAGAATGAACCACCTATTATTATTAGTAGTAGTATTATTATACACTTATTTCATGCGACCGCCATTTTAAAGTGGTAAGAAACCCGGAAGTATAGGATTAGCACTGTAAACATTGCAACAACATGCTCTAACTACAAACCCCAAGCTGTTGCCGTGATTAAAAAGTGCAGATATGGTGTAAACATCACTTTAATATCATTCAGTTATGTTTAATTTAAGCAATTAAAAGCATATTTGGTGTTAAACTAAATCACTATCTTTATAAGAGTAACACTCTTAAGTGTCCCCCTTGGCTTCAGTTCAGTGCATCAGGTAAACACCGTAGGGACGCTTCTTTGCATCAGCCTATATGTAACCCAGTGAGCGATAAAACAATGCAGTCCTCTGTAGCACATCCTCATGTTGTCTGTCATAATGCTGAAATTTTAAAAACGTCCATTTCCCACTAACATTTAAGCACCGCTAAGCATGTTCTTAGCGCTGATTTGCCATAGTATTCACCAGTGTTCAACAAAAATGGCTGTGATTGGCCGTTAAGGTCATCAGTTCACTGTTCTTCACCGAGTGCAAACACAGATACACGGACACTGGAGCGTTTTAAAGCTACAAAGATTAATCAGCGGATTGCTCGTCTGTGTTTGCACTCTGTAAACATCGGTTGATGACCTTCACGGCCAATCACAGTCATTTCTGTTGAGCACTGGTGAATACTATGGCAAATCAGCGCTGTTTAAGAGCGCCATCAACAGTGCTAAATGTTTATGGGGAATTAAATTTTTTTTTTATATTTCAGTACTGAAATTCAGTATCGTGACAGGTCTAATATAGTGAAAGAATCAGTTCATTAACTTGAGTTTAATAAATGGCATCTAAAATGTGTGTTTGGGAAAGAAAACATTAACTAACGAAAAGCTAACTAGTGCCATTTCCCTTAACTTAGCTGAAAATTAAGTCTGATATCCCTTTTTATTTTCACTATCCATTCAGAACGGACCTTCGGGTCACCTGGAAGGAGGTGAAATAATAAATTTGTGTCACTTTCTCTTCGCTAATAAGATATACAGCCAGGTACACAACGTTCCTGTGTGACTCAGGCAATACTTCCAGGTTTCTTCCCACCACAGCCTCAATTTCACTTTTAAAATGGCAGCCACATGAAATCAGTCCACTATTATTACAGACATTTTTAATTATAAGTATTTTTTTACCATTACTATACTGTGAATTTAAGGAGAATTACTCTTAATTGTCATCAAATATACCCTTTTTCTGGCATTAGTGAGATTAACTCTGCAGCCATTGTGTAAAAGAGAGAAAAGGGAAGGATCAGCAGAGACGAGAGAACATATTATCTATTCTTTTTGAAGTGAAGGAGTTTGTTTTTGTGTGGTGTGTGTTTATGTGAGCGGGAGAGAAAGCTGAATCTGAATCGGTCAGTATGAGTAAAGCGCGAGCTGCTTCGTATGCACAGGACAGCTGTGTGTTGACAGAAGATTTACATGCCATACACTCACTGACCTCAGGGATTTCTTAGAGTAATCTGTGATGTGTGTGTGTGGTGTGAAACTGCATTTCAGCGTGTTCACAAAGTCAATCAACTTACAGATGCATCATGACTAAGCTGTTGGTATTAAAGTCTTGAACTCACTAAATAAACTAAAAAAAACCGTATCATTCAAAGTATGGCTCAAACCTTTAAAGGGCAATTATCAAGAAAACCTGACTTTTTCTGTGTGCTATAATACTGAGACTTTTATTTCATTATGTTGATGTACTTAGGGGTGGGGCATCATTCTCTCATAGCAAACTAACGGTAAGAGAAGCATGGTTAAGAATATCGTGACTGAAGGCAAGGCAAGTTTATTTACATAGCACATTTCATACACAGTGGCAATTCAAAGTGCTTCACATAAACAGGAATAAAAGAGACAAGTATAAAAGAACAAATATAGACAAATAGTATAAAAACAGATAAAAACGCTTATTTCCAAAGTCCAGCACATCATTACAGAGAAGTAGCTCATGTTAGTTAATGAGTTTCATCAGATTTACTGCTCAATGTATCTACTAACCTTTCAGAAGTTGTATCCTCTCGATCATTGTCTGACTCTGGTCTGAACATGTGAGGTTTTAATCTGCCAAGTGGTCATTTCTGATATTTTAGCTTGATGGGATTAGCTTGTTTTATTGATTCTGGAGCGTCACAGTAACGTGGCTCCACCCTCTTTATTTGCATTTAAAGTGACCCAAACCCATTTTGAGCTGAAACGTCACATTTTTGAGACACCAGAGACTTATTTATATGACATGTTATGTAAAGAGGTGTAATAGCATACTGTATGTCCATGACCTATGCACGAATCATGGCTTATATAAAAGACATAATTTTCTTGATAACATGCATCTTTGCTTTACAAGTTCCTCCTTGGTTTCTAATTTTACCTCTGAACAACATTCTGTAGCATCTTGGCAGTAATAGTTATTATTAAAAGCAATCGATCAGCCAATGACGCATTTCTCTCTGCCGGTGGGAGGAATGAATCTGACTAGCAAAATAAATATTGGCCCTCAGATTACAGTGCTAAATGCAGGCATAACAGTCAGTCTCGGAGAATGTTTTTTTATAAACGCATATTTCTATTTGTTTGCTATGTTTTTAATCGTTTTATGGCTTTTAAGGCTCCGTTTTGCAAATGAATACTTATGATGTAAATTTATTTCAAGATTTCGGCTTCCTTCATTGTTTGTTTACTCTGTGTTCCCTCATAATTGGTTTATCTCAGGATTGGGAGCGACTATAAAACATTATTGTTTGAAGGAGACCGTTTTGAGAGATTAGCGCCGGCAGGCTTCATTTACCCCCTCTCACTCCGTCCTCCTCATTGTTTAGGCTGAGATTGAAACATAGCCATACAGTTTCCAATCCTGTGCTGACATTCATCCAAATAAGATGAAACGAATGATTCACAAATGCAAATGATTAACATTTCTTTGGAATGAATTATTGATCCAAACAAATAAAAATACATTATCTTTGATGTTTAGGCCATGTTAAATGGGCTGCGTGCATGAATTTGCATATGCGAATCATTTTTTTTTGTTGCCATTATGTTAAAAGCTTGTAATTAAACTTCCTTGGTTGTCTATGGAAGCCTGAAGATTAATTTAATGTGAAGGGGACATTTTTATTTACCAAATAATAATTCAGAATTTGATTTTACTGTATTTTTTGCATTAATATCATCAAAAGTCCATAGTAGTTGACAATCAAATATTTTTATTTCAAGTTTTGGTAATTTGGTTGTTTGTCTTTGTCATTTATTGTTAGTTTTAAAAAAAATGTCCATATACTGTACTTTTAATACTTAACTTTAGTTAATTGAGAAAAAACTAATAAATGAGAGATATTTACAACCCAGGCTCATTACAGATACGTACCCAGGTTTGCATTTCTGGGGACAGTGAAATATGTAACTGGAGGTACGTCTGCTCGCAGTTTTTGTTTGAGCAAATCCACCAGAGGACGTTGTGTACGCTTTCTGATGATCACAAATTTCTGTTTCTCCCGCGAGGTTTTATTCAGCACTCAACTGCTCCCACTGTATATTCAGTCTTTGTTCACCCGCTGCACGCTTAGAATAGTTTTCTACCCGATTTAACCATTCCCGCTAAATTTTGATCTTTTACATCTTTTACGTTCACGTTTACATTGAGTACTACCAAAAGAGAGATAACATAAAACTGTATGTTGTGCGAGGATTGTCAGCTAGATGTCAGTTTTGTTTGCCCCTTTGTGATAAAACATGAGTGCCTTAAACCTGAGGTTCCAGTCTTGTGACTGCTAAAGGGAAAAACTTTGGAGGTATTACCACATCGCGCAAAGGGTAATTTTTTTCTGTTTGCATCTATGACACATGAAAAAGACTTCCATACATCAGACTTTCATGATGTGGGTTTCCTAAGAGTAAATGGAGGGGTTCTAATCCAAGTTGAATGTCCTTCAAAGACAGCACATCTTCAGTATGCTCTGCCATGGTAAAGCCTGCTCTAAGGACAGTTATGCAGAAGATGCACACACAGACTGTGCTTAAAAAAAGCATGTGCTGATAGCACTGGTCATACCCTCATCATGTGCAACAGTTGTGAGCACTGACTGTACCGGTGCTTAATAAAAATGAGGAAATCACAGATATACTGTTCTGAAATAACGTCTTGACTTGGGAACGCTATATTGTTAGGCCCATCCGCTCCCATTCAAATTACACCAGAGTTACCCACCACTACCGCATTTCATTCGGAAAGGTATTCCCTTATCTCCTGCAGTACAGCCGTTGGAATGCAGACCTCTAGACAGGGGTACATATCCATAATGACCCTGTGTTTTAAATTTCCTTGGAAACAAAAAAAAAAAAAAGTTAAAAAAAATATATTTTAAAGTTACATTTTATTTGATGCACCATTTTTTATGTTATTGTTATAATAACCTTGGATGTTTATTAGTGATTCTCAGCTACACTGTCAAAAATATCTGTTAATTAACAGTTTTGATTCACAAGTTTTTCAGTTTATTTATGGTTGTGAATTGCATTATGGAATGTTGATCTCTGCTCTTTCGACTTTTGATGTTGAAAATTCAACTCTACAGTTTAACTACAGTGACTTTTATTGACATATTTGAAGTTTGAAATAATATGGTATATAAGAAATAATATACAGAGAAATACAGTACATCTGTACAATAACAAAATGTACTGGCAGTTTATCACAAGGTTTTAGTACCATAATTTACAACATCATCTCAGACAATATATCTCTTTAAACTAACAAAGATGTTAATAAAAAGTCTCCTTTTCTATATTTTCAAGCTTAATTGTTGTTGGAAGAAAGATCAAGTCACATAATGCAATTCAAAAACATAAATAAATGATGGAAAAAATAAAATAAAACAAAAACATGAATCTCAAAATACGTAAAACTGCTAATTTACTGATATTTCTTTTTACAGTGTAGTAACAAACAATGATTTACAATTACTTGATGTACTGTAGGCCCAATAAATCTTTACATATTTGTATTTAATTGATTAATTCAGCTCTATTTGACACTTGACAGAATTAGACAGATGTCAACATGGACAGATTGCATAGCGTATTTTCCTCAAAAACCATGAAAGAAAATCTTTGTTCTTCAAAAGACCCTCTTGAGAACTAAAGGTGAAAATGATCAAATCTACCGTGCCACACGGAACCTTTATTTGTAGCAGTCAAACATCTGAAAGCGGCATAATTTGTGCTTCAGTAACAAAATTAATGTGAATTTGCTGTGGCACTTTGCTTCAAAGAGCATTTATATTGAGCTGATGAGCGGGCCAAGTGTCTGCTGCATGAGGCCTTTCCATCTAGACGTCATATATGACGTTTCGCTGTGATCTTAAGCAAGATATATAGCGTAATTTATTCGCAGTTATGGACAGGTGATTTGGCAGTTGTCGGGACAGTTGTTTGCCAGCGAGCCCTGAAGAGACAGATGGTCATGTGAGCTGCCAAATCACTACCCCAATGTGTATTTACAGTACATGTGGGCCGCTTTCTCCTCCAAAACTGTCAAAGGTATTCTTTACACACCGTGAAATCATTTTCACCAAGGACGATAAATGTAAGGATAAAGAGTTTTTAAAAAATCATTGTAAAAGTTAAAATGAAAACGTCAGAGGAATCACCTGTTTTCATAGGGTTTTTTTTCCGATCTGATGAATGATACAAACACTGACAAATGATCAGAATCTGTTTTGATTTAAAGAGCTTGAGCACTTAAAGCAAAGGCTATTGACCTTATTCTTCAATGCGGAAGTGCGCGCTTTTTTGCGATTGTTTTAGAACTTCCGATTCAGTTGCTTATGGGAGAAATGACTAGGAATAATAAACGGCAAAAAACGGTCAAACTACTTACTCTACAAACAAGTGTTTGCATTACAATACAGACAAAGTAGAATAATATAATAAGAAAATATCAGTTTGCAACACCAAGCAGCAAAACGAGCTGTTTTTAACGTTTAAAAATGAATGGAAGTGAATGAGACCGGAAGTTTTGAGACAAAATGATTCAAATGGCTGCGCCCGCTCGTACGCAGAGAATATGGTGAATAGAATACACAAGACATGTTACCTGTATATATATGAATAATATACATGAATAATAATTTCATTTGAATGAAATTTTATAGACGGTTTTACAAAATACAAGAAAGATGCTTTATAGAATTATCTGTTGTCCTAGACTTGGATACATGGCAAAGAATTAGGTTTATTAAGTCTTTACCTCCCTGACTCGTCCTCCCTCCTTTTTACTTCATACAAAAAATCTATCAGGAGGCAGTAAGATCACCCTCATATTATTAAAACTTTAGTTTTGTCGACTTGCAAAACTCACTGTGTGCCATCACCTCCACATTAAAGGCTGTTGCACTGGTTTCCCAAAGCATGAACGGCATGTGAGCGTCAAGTACTTTTTTCTGCGTGCATGTTAACAACCGGGACTCGCACCAGGAGAAGAGCATCGCGTCAGGGTCCAGCAGGAGCGGTGTGTGAGGCGTGCGAGTATGGTTCTCTGCGCACATGCAGAGATGCGTCAATTTGCTTTTTGATTAAAGACATTGCTTTCACCAGCATTAGTTCGATTGCACATAGAGAATAACGTCTTTATTCCGGGATTACCACTCTTAAAAAACACACTTTGCATATGAAGTAAATCATATCTCAAAGCATTTACTGGGGCACTGGCGATTTTTACTGGGGCACATAAAATTGGTAAAAACCCAGTAAATTGGGTCTGGCGACGCCCCTGGTAACGGTCAATATGACGAATGAAGCACCGTCTAGTACAGGAGCCAATCATCGATCACTATTGACTGATGTTTCTCCGGGAGAGGGACTCGGAGCAGACGTGTGCTTTATGACAGTTTGTGTGGTCAACAAACGCACTGGAATCTCAGTGAATACTTGTAAATAATTTACAAGTTGTTTGTAAATAATAATATATAATAATTTATAATTGTTAGCTTTTTTGAAAGGGACAATACACTTGACCTTGTTATACAAAGACAACTGATGCCGTGTACATAAGGCATATAGCATGAAGCTAATTTGCAGTCCTCGTTTAAAAAAAAAACAATACAACAAACATGTACAGTAAATACAGAGCCACAAACATGAAATGTAAGTCAATCTACATACTAAAGAGAAATGTAAACCTGACCAACCTTAATGAATAATACTAAATGGTCACATTGCTGTAAAGATTTTACCCATTCTTTCAGCTTTACAGAAAATTGGGAGTTCTGATTGTAACTTTAAATCAACAGGCATGGCAGTCCATAGATGTGAACCTTTCACTGAAAAGGATGACTGACCCACAGTGGTTCTGCATCTGCAGATTCTACAATTCCCCCTTACTGCCTGTCTACTCTGTGCCCCATCACTGCTGAATTTATGTATCAACTCACAGACTACCTTAGGGGCAAGACCAGGGGCGTTGCTAGACATAAAGCTCTACTGGGGCACAGCTCCCCCTCCAAAAAATCAAGTATTAAATCAAGTATAAATCAACAGTATTATTGTTATTATACAATTAATATTCCAAATAAATCACAAAAATTAATCCTAATTGTAACTGGAAAACAATCTAAAGACACAACTGGAGTGACGCTAAGATAATTTAAGAAATATTTTGCATAAATATTAAAACAATGAAATACTATAGAAAACTCTACAGTATACAAAAAAAAAAAAAGATGTTTTATAGAATTATCAGTTGTGTGTTGTCTTAGACCCGACTCATGGCTGAGAATTAGGTTTATTAAGTCTTACCTCCCTGACTCATCATCCCTCCTTTTTGCTTCATACAAAAAATCTATCGGGAGCCATGCTCAGTCAAAATAAGATCACCATCATATTATTTAAACTTACTTTTGTCGACTTGCACAACTCACTGCATGCCGACACCTCCACATAAAAGACTGTTACGCCAGCTATTTTTTCGGCGTGCATGTTCACTACCAGGACTTAACACCGGGAGCAGAGCAGCACGTCAGCATCAAGCAGGATAGGAGCGTGAGGCATGCGGGTATGTTTTTTTTTTTTGCGCACATGCTCAGTTTGCTTTTTGATTAAACTACATTGCTTTCATCAGCGTCGGTTCGGTTGCACATAGAGAATAACGTCTTTATTCTGGAATTACCACTCTTAATAAATACACTTGCATATAAAGTGCATCGTATCTCAGCATTTACTGGGGCACGTGCCCCAGCAAATGGGGTCTAGCGATGCCCCTGGGCAAGACCGTGTAACACGTTTTTTTAAAAAAAAGAAGAAACCATCAAAACTTAAGTTATATTTTTAGGAATTTGATAAAGATGCCATTCATTTATAACAACAAAGAAAAGACTATGCAAAATCTGCTCATTTTAATTAATTGCAAGTTTTTTTTAGCAAATTTATTGTAAATTTATTGCAAATTTACCATGCAATTTACTTATTTGATGATTTTAAAGAAATTAAAATACTATACCAAGTAATACTATACTATACTATACTAAGAGTGCCTTTAAATACTATACTAAGAGTGCCTTTAATAGGATAGTTCACCCAAAAATAAAAATGTACGTAATATTTACTCATCAATGGTTAACCATTTTTCCACTTCATTTGTGTTCAGCAGAAGAAAAAAAAAATCTAAACAGGTTTGTGACAAGTGAAGGGTGAAGTAAATGATGAGAGAAGTTTCAGTTTCAGGTGAACTATCTTTTTAAACCCTGTGCTAAACAATATAAACACTTTCTTGATAGCTTTCGAGTGGTGAGATTTGCACAGCAGAGAGAAAGCCAGCAGACCGTATGTATGTGTGTGTGTGTATTTTATGTATCACTGACTATGAGAGGCCATCATTTCCCATAGTGCCTCAGCTTGGCACTCACGTTTACTCTGGTGCAGTGAGAGCGAGAGGTGAGTCTCCAATCAACAGCTGTGCTCAACCTAGATAACACAACACATTTAAAGCAGAGAAATGTCAACAGAAATTCATCAGAGAGGCTAGGCTATTATAGCATGCAGATGTTCAGAACAGAATTCAGGGCAAGGGTCCTCATCTCACATACACACTTTCTTGCTGATGAAAAAACAACATCACTAGAGACTCACAGTGAGGTCCAAATATTCAAATTGCAAATATACATTACAATTCTGCTCATTTTAAAAAGGTTTTTGAAAGAAATGTGTTCTGCTCACCATGGATATTAGTTTAAGAAAAAAATCTGCAATAAAAAACAATGCTATAAAGTATTAGCACGATGTAACAACGCAGATTTTAATGTGAACGATTAAAATATATAATATAATATATGTAATTATTATAATATAATTATATATTATAATATATGTAATTTTATCACAGTGATAACTAAAATGTCAATCTTTAGTGACACATGAACAATCATGATTCTAATATATTTTGAAATATAACACATTTTTGTTCAGTCATCTATGAATAAAATATTCAAAAGAACAGAATTTATTTAAAGTCATTTTTTTATGCAACATTACTAATGTGTCTCAATAAAGACTATAAAACAAGTTTTACTGGGTGTGTTTTTGTGCTGGTATCTTGACTGGTTTAGTTCTTGCTATGAATAAATAAATATGAAACTAAAACTACCAGTAGGTGGCGACACATTCCTGCCTTATTGAGTGATTCAATAAATCATTCATTCAAAAGAGTCATCCAATGGCTAATTCGTCTGATGGGCACTTCAGAGTCAAAAACAATCATAGCTGCCATATTGAAGTGTCATTCCAAAGTGAAGTGCTCACTTTGGAAGGGCTCTTCAGTATGAAAGGATTTAAAAAAAAGTACAACTGACTGACACTTCGGGCCTCCATGATCCTTCCAAGCAGACACACAACATCATGAGACATTAATATTAGGTTAGATTTTGATTGTCAGCATCTAAGGACAATGTTATTTTGATGTCCAATAAAATAAGGTAGATATTTTGTTTATTATGGGTTGTGTTGGAAAGTGAACCAGCGTCATATTGACATCAAATACTGACATTTATTTGTCAGATATGGCAACCAAAATCCAACGTTTAATAGACGTCATAGTGCTAACTTCTAAACAATGTCTGTTTCTCAATATGAGTTCTTCAGTGTTCTTGCATCCTTGTGTTCTCGTGTAACGTCATCATCAACTGCCAAAGTTCAGTTTCAAAACTCAAGACCGCAAGAACGGAGGATGCATGAAAGTTCCCAGATGCATTCTTGATATTGAGGATATCACCGATGCAGACCTGAGCACCAAACTCGCTCTAGAAGTCCCAAAAGTCATTGCGGCTGAATAAAGGGGGTGGGAAGTGCAGCATTTTATATAGATTTATTATTAAAGTTCAGAGATATAACTTATTTATCTCAGGAGTTTCCCTAAATGAGATGATTAAAGTAAACATTACCATGAAAATCTTAATAAAGGCATAAACACATTAAGGGTGTTTATTTGCTGAAATTCATGCTAAAATATGTTTTATTTATATTGTGCAACCTATATTTGTAAAGTCTTTATGCATAGTATATATTGTAAAAAGGGGAAAAAATAAATTGTTGTATGAATGCTGTAATGTTTACATAATTTTCCATTAAAAACGCGTGAAGGTCATGAGACCATCAGGAAGAACCAGGGAGGAATGCCGCATCTCATTTCTCAGAGGACGCATTGTGTGTTCTCGCGGTCTCCCGAGTTGGTTCTTTCGAGGTAACTTGGCAAGACCGGTCTTCACAAGTCTGTTCTTTGCATTCTTGGAATCGAGATACAGCCAGTGTCAAGCTGTAACATCAGTAGACGTTGATATTTTGTGGTTTTTAGGTTGAGTTGGAAAATAACCAAAGAGCAACACCTGTCCAACGTTAGACACTGAAGTCAGCCTAACGTTGGGTTCTGACATCAACCCAATTTTTATTTTCAAGTAAAATGCAACGTCCCACAACATTGGGGTACAACGTCAATCTGGCATCATGTTGACGTCCTTATGCCCTAATCCAGTGGTGTCCAAGGCCATCTGGGGCCCGCAATCAGTTTTGTGGCGGCCTGCGAGGCTTTTTATAAATACTAGTAGAATCTGGGCCGCTATACAAAATGATTCCATAAATAACCAGCGGGTGTCGTTATCACATGCCTTCAATAAGACAGCAGTTCCTGTTATGAAGTAAAACGAACCGAACAAACTGAAAGAAACATAATTGATAATCACAATTTGGCGAGCCATGGCGCAACCAAGAAAATGGAAAATCAACAGTGAGTGCAGGAAATTTTCAGTCACGTTGGGGCAAAGAATATTTCTTCACAGAGGTCAGCGGGAAATGTGTCTGTTTAATTTGCCAGGAATCAGATGCAGTAATGAAGGAATATAATATTAAAAGACATTATAAAACAAAACATCAGGCCTTCAGCTCTTACACTGGTGCCGAACGAGATCAAAAAGTAAAACAATTAGCTTCTGCCCTATCTGCCCAACAACAGCAGTTTTTTCGTGCTAATAAAGTGCAAGAAAATTTTACGCTGGCTAGTTATGAGGTAGCTCAGCTAATCGCACAGCACAGGAAACTCTTCACTGAAGGAGAATTTATAAAGGATGAGTGTTGCAACTGTAATTTGCCCAGAGAAGATTCAAGATTTTATAAGCGTAAGTGTTTCTACAAAAACAGTTGGATGACGAATTATATATATATATATATATATATATATATATATATATATATATATATATATATATATATATATATATATATATATATGTAATATGTATATGTGTGTGTGTGTATGCATGTCTGTGTGATGTATGAAAAATTCGGTCCGGAACAACGTTTTTTTTTTTTTTTTTTTTTTTGCATCTGGCCCTCGGCCCAAAAAGTTTGGACACCCCTGCCCTAATCCATTCAAGGGTGACTGGATGGAACACAGGGAATATGTCTTTTTGAATGAATTACTGAGTCATTGACTTGATTCATACAATAAGATCAAACAAAACACTGTAGTGTTGATCTTAGATGCAGAAATGTTCTTCTACATGTTTTTTTTTAGTACTATTTTAATAGGTGAAACATACAAAAAATAAAATAAAAAATGTTAAACGTCACTCACTATTAAAATGTTTTCTTCTGTGTTGTATAAAATCACATTTTATGATATTCAGGTAAACGTTACTTTTGCTTGTGTAATATTTCTTAAAGGAAGAGTTCAACCAAAAACTTGTGTTTTTGTAACAAAAATGTCTAGATTTTTAAAATAATTTTTAATAATTTTTTTGATTACAAACTCATTTGCGCTGCAAATTTGCGATATGCATGACTGACATATATCAGTGTTTCCCAAACCTGTTCCTGGAGGCACACCAACAGTACATATTTTGGATGTCTCCCTTATCTGACCCATTCATTTCAGGTTTTGGAGTCTCTTCTGGATGTTCTGATGAGTAGATTCAGGTGTGTTTGATTAAGAAGAGGTTGAAAATGTGTACTGTTTTTGTGCCTTCAGGAACAGGGTTAGGAAACATTGATATATATATATATATATATATATATATATATATATATATATATATATATATATATATATATATATATATATAACATAAAATGGATACGTGCCATTGTTCATGCAATATTTTTGTTACAAAACACATCTATCCACTTCATAAGACGTGTTAACCCCTAGGTGGTGTATGGGTTTAGTTTTACGATCGATTTATGTGATTTTGGAAGCCTCAAAACACAAGCTACTATGGATAAAATGTAAAACTACTTCCACTATGTTCATTTGAAAGAATAAAGTCATATACAGTATATATACAGAAGATGGTTTGAGGGCGAGCAATTATGTGGTGATTTTCATTAAAAGGTGAACAATTCCAAATCTCATGCAGAGATATTATTTGTATTCATAAATGAAATTATAGCATCATCCTAAGTGCATTTTAACACATTGCATCAGGCAGTAAATGTTTTTAGACTCTCAAGAGAGTCCAAAAAAACTTTCTTGATTTGTAATTTTTGCAAGACATAAACCACTGATGGATTTTCACTGTTGTTTTCTGACTTTTAGGCCCCAAAAGAACTCGAAAACTAAATGGAGGAAGCATGTATGTTGCCAGACCTTTGCTCATCCTCCTGTTCTTCTGTTTCAGGCTCTTTTCCTGCTTGCATTGGTAAACATTTCTGGCAACGGCTGCTCTAGATAACCAAGTCCCTCAAAAGATTAAGCACAAATCATGAGAGACTATCACAGCGCCACTAAAACACACACACACACACACACACACACACATTGAGGATACAGTGGAGTTAATTACTTTCCACGGATAAAGGCAAAAGCAAGATAAAAGAATCAGAAAGTGATGGAGAGGTGGTGCGGGAGGGAGAGAAGAAGCAATGGCGCTTCCAGGCATTCGTCTCGTCATTTTGTTAACAGCCTGATCAATGGTATGTCAATGTGTCTTGTAACAGCATGACCTTAGGCATGTCCTTATTCACTAACATGGCAGAGCAATCAGCTACAACATGCTGCAGGTCACAGAAAATCACATACGTGTGTATTCAGCATCTGATATAATCACACAGACCTCTCGTAGCGATAAACACTGGAATAATCAGACCTGTGTTCTGTCATCCAAGATTATACCGCTGTCCTCACTGTAACCCAGTACATATGTATGTCTGCAGACGTCTCTGTGGTCTGCTTTCTGCATGGAGAAACTAGGTCAGAGCTGTCTGTGTCCTAACCAGCAACTGCAGCAAGCCTGGTGATTAAAAAAAAAAAATCAATAAATAAATCTGTAGTACCCATCATCAGCATTTTGCACATTTTAGTAACTGATGTACACTACCTGACAAAATATTGTTGTTGATCCCAGTTGTAAGAGCAACAATAATAACTTGACTTCTAGTTGATCATTTGGAGAAGTGGCAGAAATGTAGATTCTTCTGATGAATCTGTTGAACTGCATCCCAATCATTACAAATACTGCAGAAGACCTATTGGAGCCCACATACACCCAAGATTCTCATAGAAATCAGTCAAGTTTGGTGAAGGGAAAATCATGGTTTGGGGTAACATTCAGTAAGGGGGTGTACGAGAGACCTGCTGGTGGTATCAGCCTGAGGTATCAAGACATTTGTGCTGCCCATTTCATTACAAACCACTGGAGAGGGAAAAGCTAAGAAGGTCAACGTGCTCCAGGGTTGGTCAGCCCAGTCACCAGATACAGTATGAACATTATTGAGCATGTCTGGGGTAAGATGAAGAAGGAGGCATTAAAGATGAATCCAAAGAATCTTGATGAACTCTGTGAAACTGAATGATCAACTAGAAGTCAAGTTATTATTTGTTGTTCCTAAAACTTGGGCGGCAAGACTTTTGTCAGGTAGTGAACAGTTTGACGATAGTCATCACAAGATTTAGTTAGTGTGGTGTAGTAACGTAAAATGTGATGCAAGAGAAAAGTTCTGTGCCTTTTTTCTACTGATGTGCAAATTAGACAACGGTTCACTCGCATATTGAGCAACACGGAGCAGTTCAAATTAAAAGAAATGTAGCTTAATATAGATACGGTTGCCTGACACCTTTTTTTGGTGATTCCGAAATAGTTTGACAGTCACACCATGTCAGGTGTAAAATGTGTTAACAGGTGCCTGTTGTGGTGTTAAACAGTAGTGCAAAAGTGCCAAATAATGTGAAAATTTCCTACTACAGCCCCATTGACACTCTCTGCCAATGCACTGATGAAATTAAGAGTTGGATGTGTCAAAACTTTCTTCAGTTAAACAAAGAGAAAACTGAAGTCATTGCATTTGGGAACAGAGATGAGGTTCTCAAGGTCAAACAACAAAAAAGGTCAAGAATCTTGGTGTGATTCTGGAGTCAGATCTGAGTTTCAGTAGTCATGTCAAAGCAGTATGTAAATCAGCATACTATCATCTCAAAAACATTGCAAGGAATTAGATGCTTTGTTTCCAGTGAGGACTTAGAGAAACTTGTTCATGCTTTTATCAGCAGCAGAGTGGATTACTGTAATGGCCTCCTCACTGGCCTTCCCAAAAAGACAGTCAGACAGTTGCAGCTCATCCAGAATGCTGCTGTCAGGATTCTGACCAGAACCAGAAAATCAGAGCACATCACACCTGTCTTCAGGTCTTTACACTGGCTCCCAGTTACATTCAGAATAGATTTTAAAGTATTATTACTTGTCTATAAATCACAAAATGGCCTAGGACCTCAATACATTACAGATATGCTCACTGAATACAAACGGATCACTCAGATCATTACGATCAAGTAAATTAGAAAATCCAAGAGTTCAGTCAAGTCAGGGTGAATCAGCCTTTAGCTACTGTGCCCCCTGCTGTTGGAATCAACTTCCAGAAATGATCAGATGTGCTCCAACATTAGGAACATTCAAATCAAGTCTGAAAGCTCATCTGTTTAGCTGTGTCTTTACTGAATGAGCACTGTGCTACATCCGACAGATCGCATTATCTTTCTTATATTTGTCTTTCTTTTCTTTTTCATTCTTTAAAAATGGGTTTTAACAAATTTAATCAGTTATTAATCATTTTTAATCATTTTTTATTTTTGTTTCTTTTATTGTTGTTAATGTAAAGCACTTTGAATTACCATTGTGTATGGAATGTGCTATATAAATAAACTTGCCTTGCCAATGTGCTAAATGAAGAAGTGTTAAATAATGGTGATTTATTCAAATGTATTTTTTGCATACATTTTGTGTCAAAGGAAACTGCTACAAATGCATACGCAATACAGTCACATGCAAAAAATTTTTACTGTTTATGCATTTGATTGCTAATTTTTCACATTGTGTTTAGTAAATCCAAATAAGGGTTTGCATTGGCATGGGCTGTTAGTAAATCTGTCCCTAAACGATTTAAATTAATTTCATAAATACTGAATAAATCTACTTTTGAATGAATCAAGTCATTCAGTGATTTGATCATTTGCTTTGTTTCTAAATGAATCATCTGTTTCAAATGAATCATTTAGTGATTTTATGATTTAAGATCGGCAGATTTACTGTCAAATTTCTTTATCCATGACAGACCTTAAGTTGTCAAGTTACCAAAAAAAAAAAAAAAAAAATCTGGCATGAAAGTCTATGCGAACACAGACTGATAGGTCACCAAATGTGCTCCTGAGTCATTAACTACATGGCTGACTGTTTGCTGTCAACTCGGCAGCCAATGAGCTTGCTCCTCATCAGTTTAAAAGCTCTGCATCATTCTACGCTGTTTAAACTGCGGGGTGTGTTTTCGAAGAGCCTCCTCCACCCCAGCTCCACCCGTGTTTAGATCTGCTATGGGGGTTACATATATATTATGTTTGCATCGTGCAGCGTGTTATATTCTCAGATGGCTTGTCTGTGTATGTACTGGCAGTAGCAGGTAGCTGCAGTGTAGCAGATCTATACCACCAAGACCAAATACATAAACATTTCCATATACATATTCATTACCATACTAAATCCCGAGTGTGTTGATGACAGAATTAGTTATTATAAAAAAAAATATATCAAAAGGTTTCAGCACACATGCCTAGAAAATAGTGCCAAGTTTTCAAATAAATAAATAACGGAGAGGCCAAAATTATTCATACCCCTTGCAAATTCTGACAAAAAGTTACTTTTATTCAACCAGCACATTTGTTTTGGACCAGAAAAGACACTGAATTCTCCCAATAGATAATAAGATGATGTACAAAAGAAAATATATATATTTTTCTCAGCTTTTATTTACATTTGAACAAAAACTTTAAGTCAGAATTTGCCAGCCGTATGAATAATTTTGGGCTTGACTGTATATAAAATGACTATATATATATATATATATATATATATATATATATATATATATATATATATAAAATGACTATATATATATATATATATATATATATATATATATATATATAAAATGTGATTATAAATGTATATATGTGTGGCACGGTGGCTCAGGGGTTAGCACTGAAGAAGGTCGCTGGTTCGAGTTTCCCCCACAGTCCAAAGACATGTGCTATAGGTGAATTGAATAAACTAAATTGGCCGTAGTGTATGAGTGCGAGAGAGTATGGGTGTTTCCCAGCACTGGGTTGTGGCTGGAAGGGCATCCGCTGCTTAAAACATATGCTGGAATAGTTGGTGGTTCATTCCGCTGTGGCGACCCCTAATACAAAAGTCGAAGGAAAATGAATAAATGATACATTGTTACATTTTACTGTATCACATCTTATATTAACTAATGGACCATTACAGTTTAAATCAGATTAAAACCATCTCTAATAATCTATCATCAATATCTAAGCTGCATCCTACAAAAGACTCCAGAACAAACAAACAAACAAACAGAAAAAAGTGAGCATGTGTTCAAATGCATGCAAGCCTGTTGCGGTTTTCAGTGAAGTGCTCAGCTGTGACTTGTAAGAGCCGACGGTGGTTTAGTCGCGCTAACTGGAAACTCACAGCACATGTTTCCCTCAGAGAGTCATGAAACCATCAGCCCCGCAGAGAGAGATAGAGAGAGTGTGTGTGTGAGAGAGAGAGATAGAGAGAGTGAGAGAGAGAGAGAGAGAGAGAGAAAGAGAGAGAGAGAGAGAGTCTTCCTCAGATCCTCAATAGACAGCTCATAAACATATTGATTTGGTAACAGTGCTACGTTTCTAATGATATCTTCTGTGACTCCATCACCTCTTCAGCTCATTAACTCAGATGCTTAGCCATGCAGAGCTGCTAGAAGACCTTCTGGCTGACGTACTTTAACATAAAACTATACCTTGAAAGAAAGTAAATAGTAAAGGAGGCCATATTGTTCTGACATATGTTGTTGGAATGAAAGCCTGTTTTCAGTACTGAAGAAAAAAATAATAATTGCAAGTGTTTTTCTCACAATGTTTCTTCATAATTGCGAGTTCACATTCCAACTTTTCTAATCTTAAGTTTAACACTCACACTTTTGACTTTTGCTAATTATTTTTCCTAAGAATCTTATTTTTTAAATCCTACATTTTCACAGAATTTTTCACTGAATTGTGACATTTTTTTTCAGAAGTTTAAATCTTACAGTTTTTACTTTTTTTCTCCTCAGAAATCTGTTTAAAATCACAATTACAACATTTAGTTTAACTTTAAAACACATTATTCAGCCATTTTTCTCAGGTTTTTATAGTTTTTACCTTACAATTGTGATGTTTATTTTAGCAGTTTTGAGTTTACGTCTCACCTTAAATTGAAAAGTTAAACCTATTTAACATAAGTTCACGTTTGGTCCTCACAGATATAAAAGTACATAAAAAATATTTCAAAATATAGCAAAAATGTCCATTTACATATATCAATTTCCAAGAATTACAAATATGTACATATGTTCAAATAGATTAATATTAATTATACTTGTACATGTTCATACAATGTAAGAAATGCTGGATTTCACACAATTCCTTCGTGTTGTCCCGACACAAATTTGTTATCTTTAGTTGCTTTCACACTTGGTCCGAATGCCTGGTCTGAACCCAAGTTCGATTGTCCCCACTCGGCTGGTTTGTGTTCACATTGTCTTTTTTACTTCAGAACCCCGGTACCCTTGCGTCATTAAGCTGCTGTTTTGTATACAGCTGTGGCTAGGTGATGGCCATATGATGCGTATGACGGTCGTTCTGCTTTTACTGAAACTAATACAGAGAGCTACTTGCGTCTATCTGCCGCAAAAAATGTTAAAAACATTCAGAACATCACATGATGTCTGCAGCAGTCGTTTTTGGTGGAGACAAGCAGGCATTATCACTGTTTGCACTGGGTCATTCCTGTTTGTTATACACAGACATACACCCACAAATAAACAACATGAAAACTAAAGTTTGTTGTACAAATACCTGTCAACCCATGTGAATCTGTTCTGTGCCTTTATTTTATTTAGTCATGAAAACACTTTTAAATAGTCTAAAAACAGTGAGATTCCCATCCTTTCCATTACAGGCGCCGTTGCCCCTCCTATGCAATCCTCAAACCAGTCGAGAATTCAGTTCATTTAGCGGTGCATGACTGTCAGACGCGCTCTATAGTCATAAATAGATGCTGTTTCCCAGACAGATTCTTTACAGGCGATTTGAAGAGGAGTGAAAGTGAACACTCTGAGTTTTGGGTGCATGTTTGAACAGCCATATACACATAATAATAAAAAATAATAATAATGATAATAACAACAAATACAACAACTGTCATAATGGTGGGTTTTCTTTTAAGCACTACAAATTTTGTCTTAAATGAGCATAAAAAGTTAACAAAGCAATCAAATGCTTTCAATATACACTGTAAAATAAATCTATTATTTTAAATAAAAAAAATAAAAAAATTAAAATAACGGCTGCTAAATTACAGACATTTACCATTAAAACATTTCTGTAATTTACTGTCATTGTTATTTTATGGTAAATGTCTGTAATTTAGCAGCCGTTATTTTACTTTTTTTTTTTCGGCACCACAGCTGCGGAAAATAACGGATTTGTCAAAAAACTTTACAGTGTAGATGTGTGCATTTTTAAAGTGACACCTCTGTTATTTTTTGTAATCAAATGAAAAATCTAAGTGAGAGATTAATTCGCTGCTCTTTAATCAGAATATTTAAATTATACAGTGAAGAAAAGGCTAATGAGATTTAATAACTTGATTTAATTTCTTTATAATAGCTATTAATTGTAATGCTAGATTGTTTGCTAAATTATTTGCAGCTTTTTCAATGTATATTATTCTTATTTTAACAACCCATTGTTGACAGGTATGGTTGTACATTTGGCGGTTCACTTCAATTACTTGGTACGATTGCATTATCAGAAGTGAACTGTACTTGGGTAGTGGACTCGGGTACAGTTCACGGGTGCGCACCAGAGTTCAGAAGACAACGGTCACACTAGCTAAACGTACCGAACTCTGATGGCAAACCAATACAGGTGCGGAGCAAAAGTGCTAGTGTGAAAGCACCCTTAATCATTTTCACAAATTTACGTGGAGTGAACATAAAACAATTAAGAAGTCCCAAAATAATAATAATAATAATAATAATAATAATAATAATAATAATAATAATAATAATAATAATAATAATAATTGTGTTGTTTAAACTCATTTTAAATAAGCAGCAAAAATATTTTTAGTGTATATGGCCATGTATCGGATTTCTTTTAATTCTTTTAACTTTTACTTGTCCACAATTTATTCAAAACTTATTGCAACTTTTCATCTCACTATTGCATGTTTTTATACATACACTGTAAAACCCAACAGTCAACTTTATCAAATGAAATGAGTGTAGTTAACTTAAAATTTATTAAAAGTTAATTCTACTCATTTGAAAAGAGTTTTGAACTCAATGTTGAAGGTAATGAGCTAATTAAATACCTCATTACTTCAACTTAAATAGAGTAAGTTCACAGTACTCGTATAGATTAGTTTAACTCAAATGGTTTGTAGCAATTGGTTTCCTCAAACGGTTTGAGTTGCCTTAACTTATTGGGTTTTACTGTGCTCAAATTGTTTTATTTACTCAAATGGATTAAGTTCACAGTACTCATTAGGATTAGTTTTTGAACTTAAATGGTTTGTTGCAATCGATTTCCTCAAACAGTTTGAGTTACCTTAACTTTTTGGGTTCTAGCTTTATCTATTTTCTCATAAATCTGAAAGAAAAAAAAAATCTGTTTTAGTGCATACAGGAAACAAGCCATTCCATACATTATTAATGACAAGCACAATTAGCTTAATCCATCCAGCTTCATAACAGCGAATCTAGCTTGAACAGCTGATCCCAGCTTAGCACTTCTCCACAAAATAACCCAATCACTGCCCGAGAAGATGAATATATGCGGTTCACGTTGAGCACACAGTGTCCAGATACATGCAGGTGTCTGAATACGTCCCTCGGCTCTGAGAAAGAAAAAAAAAACGTCCAGAGGTGAAACAGGGAAGGGACGTTTTATGTAAAGCTGCTTTGTTTTATGCAGGATGAGGGTCTTGTGAATTATGCAGAGCCAGGCTGAGCTCTCTGGTCTGTCATGGAGAGGCATGGTGGGATGTGATTAAAGATTTATACCCTCTGGGCCACAGGAGAAAGTCCACCCTGTGGTCCGACTCAGCTGAGGGCCTTTGTAGCTTTGTCAATGGGGTCACATGTGTCCTGTGAAGAAGACTGAGAGGACCAGGGGTCTGAATAATACAGATGTGAACCACTAAAATGACCAGTCACATCACAGCTGCACACCAAGTGGCTGGGTCAGGAAGACAGGGCTTCAGGGTTATTTGCTTAATAGTAATTTTGAGTTTGTGTCTTGATACTTGTGATTGATATGTTAAAAAGTATAGTATATAAGATAAAAAAGAAATGTTACTTCAGTATAGATTCATCATAGACGACAAATATGTCTGGAAAGGGGTTGCTCAATTATTCTTAGTTTTTGCTTTAGTGTAACGATGCATCCATACCCATTTTTATGAGGCTACAAAAAGACCAGTGAATTTACACATATCTGTACACACACATATATAATCTATGTTTAATAAAATATATATATACATACAGTTGAACCTAGAATTATTAGCCCCCTGTTTATTATTTTCCCCAATTTCTGTTTACCGGACAGAAGATTTTACAAACACATTTGTAAACATAATAGTTTTAATAACTCATCTCTAATAACTGATTTATTTTATCTTTGCCATGATGACAGTACATAATATTGGACTTGATATTTTTCAAGACACTTCTATACAGCTTAAAGTGACATTTAAAGGCTTAATTAGGGTAATTAGGCAAGCTATTGTATAATATTTTCTAGCCGAATTAAAACAAATAAGACTTTCTCCAGAAGAAAAAATATTATCAGACATACTGTAAGAGTTTTCTTACTCTGTTAAAAATTATTTGGCACATATTTAAAAATGAAATAAATAAATAAATAAATAATAAAAAAATTTAAAAATCAAAGGGTGGGCTAATTATTCTGACTTCAACTATGTATATATATATAATATTTATGTAAGAATGTAAGAGTAGTATGATTATGCAATGCGATTCAAGGTTTTTAATGTTGCAGAAATACAATTCTATGGCCTTTAAGTGTATAATACACAGTCTTATTTACATGTAAAATAAAATAAATTAGTTATAATTTGTGAATTTTTTATTTTTCAAATATTTCCCAAATGATGTTCAACAGAGCAAGGAATTTTTCAGTCATTTCTATATATTTTTTCTTTTAGAGAGAGAGAGTCTTATTTAGTTTATTTTGGCTAGATCGATACTCGATATTATTAGTCCCCTTAAGCAAAATATATTTTTTAGATTGTCTACAGAAAAAACACTTGTACAATGACTTGCCTAATTACCTTAATCAACCTAGTCAAGCCTTTAAATGTCACTTTAAGCTGAAAACTAGTACTGTATCTTGAAAAATATCTAGTAAAATATTATGTACTGTCATCATGGCAAAGATAAATTAAATCAGTTATTAAAAATGTGTTATTAAAACTATTATGTTTAGAAATGTGTCTCCGTTAAACTGAAAAATAAACTGAATATATACGGGGGGCTGATAATTCAGGAGGGATAATAATTCTGACTTCAACTGTATGGAAAAGTTGGAAATCCAGATACTGTACTGAGAGTGACATTTAGATGAATAAGTAAATAAATGTGCACACTTTCCTATCAATATCAAAATAAACACAACAAAAAATATTAGCAATAGTATTTGCAGTGATGGGAATAACGATGCTATAAATAACAGCGTTACTAACAGCAATCGTTTTTTCAGTAACGAGTAATCAAATGAATTACTGTTTCCCCCATTACAACAGCATTGCCGTTATTGAAAATAAAATGTGCATTACCGTAATTGAGAACACTGAAGCAGTTTTCATGTGAGAAGCATCTCTCTCAGCCATGAGAGCGTTCTTTCTCTGTGTCTGTGTGTGTGTGTGTGTGTTCGAGGCTGGGGCGGGACACAACAAACCAGTGATGATGATTGGTGTGTCTGTGAACGTGGTGTAATTGAGAACATGATTGGCTTAAATAGAGTACATTTCCATCGTTTGCCAATCAGAGGCAGAGTAGTGCAGGTGTTCACACAAGCAGTAGCACACACCAACGACCAGGAGTCAGAACGATGGCGAATCCAACAAGTTCAAAGATAGCATTTGCAGTCTGTAAATTTAAGCATGACATTTCTGTATTTTCTAATATTTATAATATGTTGAATTTGATGGTTTAATGTCTCTCACATTGCACCACAACAACATTAAAATAGTGTAGATTAGTGTACAATGTTTTAGATTTGTTTTATAGGCATCTGACAACTTAGATTTTTTTTTCGTAAAGTAACACAGTAGTTACTTTCCCTGGTAATTAGTTACTTTTATAACTATGTAACTCAGTTGAACTTTATTCAGGCTCTACAACGCAAGGTAGAAGAGGCCAGGAATAAATAAGTTACTAACTCAGTTACTATTTGTGAGAAGTAACTAGTAATTATAACTAATTACTTTTTTAAAGAAACTTGATTATTAGTGAAAATCTCCCCACATTTTTTTTCTCAGTAAAAAAGTTTTGCAAGTGAAGCTGGAGGCCTAATGGGCTGCAAAACTCATCAGCAGGACCTTCATAGGCTCAACTCCTTACACAGCATATGCTGATGGATCTCTTAAAGTAACAATTTTTCACCTGTCGGTTGTGATTCTGGTCCAAGGCCGAGGACGCGTGACAGCGGCGCTCTCTGCTTCTCCTCCTCAGCCTCACATCCATCCAGCGGACAGATTTAGGGCTGCGAACCAAACTGAACATCCTCTCCAAATAACACTCTGCCCTTTGCACACAGTCCGCTCCTCCCTGGCCGTTACTGAAGGCCCACCTCACAACACACACACCTGTAATGGAGGTAGGGATGTCAGTTTCCCAAATTCCTATCATTGAACATAATTTAAACAACCAAATAATGTAAATAAAAAATGTATCTGTGCACTTGTGTGTATTTGAAGTATTTGATAAAATAACAAACACAACACAACAACCACTGATGGTGCACCGATGCCCTTTCTGTTTCTCCACACACAATACTGGGAGTTTTTAATAAACTCATGAGCACTCACTTCATTTTGTCCTCACATCTGCATGTAAATCTAAACTGAGCACATTAATGATATCCATGCTTAATCAACCATCAATAAAGTGCATCAATATGAAGGATTATCCATAACAGCAGATTAATTGTCAGCATTCCTAAATGGAAACCATGTCTACTATATACCTTTAGCCTGTGAGATAACGAGAGCGAGCGTGGTTTGAGAAGGTTAGATGTGGTATCGATCAGTTCTCGGTCTCAGACTTTTACCACGCTCGAGTAATTGAGGATGAAGCAGGCAGAGCTCGGTGCTTTCAGCAGCTGTAGTGCACTAATGGAAAGGCAGCTGCTCTTGTCAGGGCTTTCCTCCAAGTGTCCTTAGCACAGAATACTGAACAGTAGGCACACACACATTGTATCTTCCCTTCAACCAAATCCAATTTTTCATCAGGTGAGGATTAGACCCCCCCCCCCCTCCCAAAAAAAGAGAATTCATCATTTACTCACCCTCGTCTTGTTTTAAAACCGTACAAATTTTTCCTCAGTTGAAAAAGGTGATAAAGGAAGATTGTTAGCATAATGTTCACACTGTTTTCTGTACTGTTGAGGAAAAAATGCAGTAATAGTAACATTTTGGTTGATAATGATTAGTCAACATATAGGTTAATATAGGTAATTTTTTTTGAAATATTACATTTTTATTAATTATTTAATAAAATATTTTGCTTACCTCATTGGCAGATTATTTTGCTTGTTTTAAGGAATTTTAAAAATATAAAATAAATAAAATAAAAAAAACTGTGACGAGACCTCATTTGCATATATGCCTATTTTTGGTCAGTCATCCGGACCTGACGAGAACGCGACTCATATGCAGCTCTGAAAACATAAATAAAGCTCTATAATCATTAATTTGCAATCTATCGTAATTCATTATTGTCTTTTCAGGTGCACTCAGAAGACAATTACCTGCAATATTATGTGATTTTGTTTTTGATTGTCAGCACTATGCATACACAGTAGTTAATAATTAGGATAATAGGATAATAAGTAGGATAATAATATTTATACAAATATAGTTATAACAATATTTAAACAATCAAATATAAAATTAATGTGCAACTTAAGCAAAACTGATATTACAAATTGTTTTAAATTTGGTTTTGTAGTCGGGCACCCCACAAATATTTGTTGCATTTTTTATTCATTCATTTGATTGTGTATTTAAAAATCTGTGAATATTATCAAAGCATTTATTGTTAGTTTTTCAGTCTTCTATTTACTTTGTACTCTCATAGGACAATAAGCTTTTGAATTCTGCAGCTGATCTGTAAAAAAAAAAAAAAAACACTTCTGCCTGTTCAAAATGACTGGGGATTTGTTGCATATTTAAACTTATATCGAACCATGATTCCAAAACTGAGCTATATACAGAATCATGCCTTCTGTGTACTATTACACCCCTATTAAATACAGAAATAATAATTGTAACTTAATCTATCTATCTATCTATCTAATATATATATATATAGCCATACTTTGGTCACACATGCCAACGCCAAACGTTGGTTTCAATGGTGCCAGCAGCAATAATCTTGGCCTGTGGACAATGTGAAACATGTATTGTTCTCAGCTGAGTCCACCTTCATTGTCTTTCCCACATCTGGGAGAGTTACAGTGTGAAAAAGCCCCAAAGAAGCCTTTCAGCCAGACTGTTGCATATCCAGAGTGAAGCATGGGGTGGATCAGTGATGGTTTGGGCTACAATATCATGGCATTCCCTAGGCCAAAAGCTTGTGCTAGATGGGCACGTCACTGCCAAGGACTATGGAACCATACTGGAGAACCATGTGTCATGTATTAGGATGATAATGTACCAATACACACAGCAAGACTGGTGACAGTAGTTTGATGAAAATGAAGTTGAACATCTCGCATGGCTTGCACAGTCAACAGATCCAAATATTATTGAGCACTTTGGGGTGTTTTGGAGCAGTGAGTCTGGAAATGTTTTCCTCCACCAGCATCACATAGTGACCTGGCCACTATTCTGTTAGAAAAATGGCTCAGAATCCCTCTGGCTACTGTGCAGGACTTGTATCTGTCATTCGCAAGATGATTTAATGCTGTATAGTTCGCAAAAGAAGGTCCTATACCATACTAATGACCTAGTAAAACTACAAAAAAATACTAAACCCAAGGATTTCAGTTTCATTGTCCAACCCATGTATATATATTTACTAGTAGTAGGTTGACAACTTCTATATTAATTATTTTCCCTCATTTTCATTTTAAGGAAAAGAGCAGCATACAAAATCTGCCCCCTTTTGTGTCCCACAGAGCGTCAGACATTTGGAATGACAAGAGGGTTAGTAAATGAAGACAGATTTTTAATTTTTTGGGTGAACGAACCCCTCAAGACCAGATATGTCGAGCTACACGCCTAATTGCTAAAAGAAAGTTGTTCTTTTCAGAGTCACCATGAGCGATTAATGGCCATATGAGACAAAATGAACAGATGATTTCCAAAGACGTAATGGAGTCGACCGTGTCAAATCGTCAACGTGGGAAAAAGGCATACAATACCCACTGACATTCTGCAGTTTGTATAGAGTCTCATATCTGGGGCTGAGCATTGGAGAATAATCATCCATCTCTCAGTAATTCAGACGTTGCTCTTATCAATTGTCAGGCACAAATAATCCAAGCCTACATCCTGACCGTCCTGTCTGCCGTCTTTAACACTCAAAACTGGCATACTTAATCACCAGCGCGACAGACGATCCATTGTGGACGGCAATGGCGTCGCGTGTCCTTGCAGTCTCGATGGGTTCAGATAATACTGACGAATAGTGGCTGTGCTCTTTTCACAGGGCCATTCAATTAGCCGGCTAAACGCTCCGCCAGCCACCCAACATGCCTGCGTGCTGAAATGAGAACAAACTTTTTTTATTCAATGCATCAAATATTGCCCAGGGGCCCTATGAGCTAGTGAAACATTTCTGAGTGGCTCTGCTGTTAGGGTTGAAAGGAATAGTTTACTCACTGTCATCTGCCATCATTCGTGACTGACTCGCTTCTTTGAAACACAAACTGTGAATTTTAGAACAAAAGAATAGAATAGTATAGACTGACAGGTGGATCAAATGATGGATGAACAGATAGCAAGACTTGCACACTGTATACAGAAAGACAGACATAAACAGAGACAGATAGATAGATAGATAGATAGATAGATAGATAGATAGATAGATAGATAGATAGATAGATAGATAGATAGATAGATAGATAGATAGATAGATAGATAGATAGATAGATAGATAGATAGATAGATAGATAGATAGATAGATAGATAGATAGACCAAATACAGACATAAACAGAAAGACAGACAGACTTATAAGATCAAAAAACAAATACAGACAGACAGACAGACAGACAGACAGATAGACAGATAGATAGATAGATAGATAGATAGATAGATAGATAGATAGATAGATAGATAGATAGATAGATAGATAGCCACACAGACAGATCAAGGACAGACAGACAAATAGATAGATTGATAAATAGATCAACAGACAGATTTATAGGGCACTATTTTAATAATCAAGGGCACAAAGTCTAAAGCACATGATGCAAAAGCATTAAGGGCATGTCCAAATCCACTATTGTTGGGTTTTAAGGACAGAAAAATACGCCCTGCGTCGTGGTGCATGGTCTAACAGGGTTGTGCTTATTCTCTTAAGTGTTCTCTTAATATGTGAGTGTTTTGAGTATAACATGCATTAAACCAATCAGAGTCCCCCATTCCCATTCCCTTTAAGAGTCAGCTGCGTGGCACATTTGTTATTTACATGGCGGATTTTGTAAGTGGAAAAATTGAACGCTTCACTAGTGAGAAACTGGTCAAACAGACCATCTGCAACGTGGGGATAAAGAACGAGCCTCCTCCTTTCAACCTCTTTAGATTTACTCTTTTACTTTTGTGGTTAAGGAAACGGTGTTGTTCACATTTCACTTAGGAAATCAGTGAAGACAAGACTGAAGACACACCTACATAATTTTCATTTAAGCGCAAAGATTTGTTTCAAAACTATTTCTAAATTCAGTTCTAATTTCCAGCAAACTAATAAATGAACAATAATAACGAAGTGTCCAAAACTCGACAGATGGACAAAACGAAGCTTTTTTTATTGAAACAAATATAAATATGCAAATAATAAATAATACTGCTAATAATAACAGTATACGAAAGCGAATTGGCATGAATAAACTGAAAAAAGCCCCCTGAGATGAAGATGGCATGAAGGTAGTGGTTTTTATATTCATGTCAAAAATAATAATTTTTGTAACATTTTAATCCTTTTATTTTTTATTTTTTCATTTGTAAACATATTTGCATATTGTTGTACATCTTGTGTGTATTAAGCAATGTGCGTTCTGCGCTGGATTTTAGACCAGCTCACAGCTGGTCAATTGCGCAGTCTAGTTCAGTCCCTCAAAATAGTATAGTGCCAACAACGCACCTTAACCTACCTCCTTTCAAGACCAGCACACCCATGAGTTCACAAAGTGGCGCAAATGAATTTGCTATTTAAGCAACGTGGTGGAAAACGGGAAGAAAAGGGTTGCGCTGGTCTGAAAATAGCAACAAATCACGGCAAACACATCTTACACCTTATTGCGCTGGGTGTATGGTAGGGCCCAAAGGAACAAAAAACAAATATAGACAGACAGACAGATAGATAGATAGATAGATAACTAAAACAGACAGATCAAAGACAGATAGATATAAACAGAGACAGATAGACTTGTGGGATCAAAAGATAAACACAGACACACGGACAGACAGACAGATTGATAGATAGATCTACAGACAGACTGACTGATAGTGTATATATATCAAAAGACGACAGACAGACAGACAGACAGACAGACAGACAGACAGACAGACAGACAGACAGACAGACAGACAGACAGACAGACAGACAGACAGACAGACAGACAGACAGACAGACAGACAGACAGATAGATAGATAGATAGATAGATAGATAGATAGATAGATAGATAGATAGATCGGATCAACAGACAGACAAACAGACAGACAGACAGACAGACCAAAGTCAGAGAGACAGAGAGGGATATAGATCAAATGACGACAGACAGACAGACAGACAGACAGACAGATAGATAGATAGATAGATAGACTAAAACAGACAGATCAAAGACAGATAGATATAAACAGAGACAGACAGACTTGTGGGATCAAAAGATAAACACAGACGGACGGACAGACAGATTGATAGATAGATCAACAGACTGACTGACTGATAGTGTAGATATATATCAAAAGACAAATAGATAGACAAACTAAAGACAGACAGACAAAGAGGTATATAGATCAAATGACAACAAATAGACAGACAGACAGACAGATAGATAGATAAAACAGACAGATCAAAGACAGATAGATATAAACAGAGACAGACAGACTTGTGGGATCAAAAGATAAACACAGACGGACGGACAGACAGACAGATTGATAGATAGATTAACAGACAGACTGACTGATAGTGTATATATATATCAAAAGAAAAATAGATAGACAAACTAAAGACAGACAGACAGAGAGGTATATAGATCAAATGACAACAAATAGACAGACAGACAGACAGATCGATAGATAGATAGATAAAAGAGAAACAGACAGACAGAAATAAACAGACAGACTGATAGGTCGATAGATCAACAGACAGACAGACTTCATTGTATTGAATCAGTTATCCTTTATTGACCAGGACACTTCATTTCCCAGCATGCATTACCTTTTGTTCAATTTCCCTGACTTGCGATCATCCATCCAGCAGTTATAAGCTCAGTATTCTTAGTCACAAAGCTGCTGAAGGTACAAAGACAGCCAATAAACTGAAGGTTTCTATCAGAGGCAGAGGATCATGGGAAGAGGGCAGAGACTGCTGATTTCTTTTACACAAACGACAAGAGCCGGCAATGAATGAGACCTGAAGAGGGAATATTCCAGCTGCGGTTTCCACATATATGAATGATATATAGCGCACTGCTCGCTGTGAGATCTCAAACACCCTGATCACGCCTGCAGAGCTACAGGCCTGCTGTTCTGGAGACAGAGACACCCCTGAGTTAAACCCACTCCAGCCGCAGTCCTCCAGCATTGAGGAGCAGAGCTGAACACACGCACACACCCTCTGGACGGAAGAGTGATTCTATTCTTGAGCATTTCTCATGTGATGTCACGGCAAATGCATAGCTCATGAATATTAATGAGGCACGCACAAATAATTTAGTATGATCTTTCACTGTTTTTCGATAAACAGTGTGGTACTACAGTAGTAAAGTATTGCTTCAATTGCAGTTATTAAGAAAAGCTATAATATTATGGGGGATATGAGGTAAATGGAAAATCTACATATTGAGATTGTCATTAAAAAATGAACAAAAGTGGAATTGAAAAAAATACATCTAAAATGATCTAAAATGGTAACACTTTAAAATAAGGGTCCATTAGTTAATGTATTTACTTATAATGACAATTATAATAATTTATTACAGTATTTATTTATCTTTAACATTAATCTTTACCTTTTCCAATACTGGGTTACGGCTGGAAGAGCATCTGCTTTGTAAAACATATGCTGGATAAGTTGGTGGTTCATTCTGCTGTGGTGACCTCTGTAAATGTAGGGACTAAGCCAAAGGAAAATGAATGAATGATTATTCTTTACTGTAAGTACCATAAGAGTAATGTTAGTTAATGAAAATGAAGTTGAAAATTAAAGGAAATGTGCTATGAACGATGATTAATTAATGATCTGCAAGATTGTTTATACTTCATTCAAGTTAGTAAATTCATGAACTAATGGGAACTTGTTATAAAAAGTGTTACTGCTAAAATGAATATATTTTCTAAAAATATAAAAATAATTCGAAAAATAAAACAAGCATAATGTATAACCTTGCTTTATAAAACTATTTGAAAAATAAATGACTGCTTTAGATAAAATGTGTGGGTAGCACAATCGCCTCACAGCAAGAAGGCCGCTGGTTCGAGCCTCAGCTGGGTCAGTTGGCATTTCTTTGTGGAGTTTGCATGTTCTCCCCGTGTTGGCGTGGGTTTCTTCCAGGTGCGCTCAGGTTTCCCCTGCAAGTCCAAAGACATGTAGTATAGGTGAATTGGATAAACTAAATTGTCTGTAGTGTGTGTGTATGAATGAGTGTGTATGGAAGCCGGAAGGGCATCCGCTGCATAAAAAACATATGCTGGATGGTTCATTCCGCTGTGGCGACTGCAGATTAATAAAGGGACTAAGCCAAAAAAATGAATGAATGAATAAATGAATTATTATTATTATTTATTATTATTAATATTAAGCTTTTCCCAACATGTTCTTTTTGATTGAACATAATTAAAATTCAACATCAACATGCCTCTGATGTATATCTCATATAAATGTCAGTCTTTGTGTTTATAAACTATTTGTTATATTATTTAATTATTATTTTTGTAAAAAGAAAATGAAATGTTGTTGACATGTTTCTTCTGAAGTTCTCACCAAAACAGAAATACAAACAAAAATAATACTATTGTAAAACTAAATAAACCACACAAATGACATCAAAAGAAAACACAAAATAAAACAAAACACAAAACTAAACACAAAACTAAAAACTAAACATAAAACTAACAAACTAAACCAAACAAAGCACAAACTAAACAAAATTAAACACAAAACAAAACACAAAATAAAACAACACAAAACAAAACTAAAAACTAAACACAAAACTAACAAACTAAACCAAACAAAGCACAAACTAAGCAAAACACAAAAAACACAAAACAAAACTAAACAAAACTAAACAAAACTAAAAACTAAACACAAAACAAAACAACACAAAACAAAACTAAACAAAACTAAAAACTAAACACAAAACTAACAAACTGAACCAAACAAAGCACAAACTAAACAAAACTAAACACAAAACTAAAAACTAAACACAAAACAAAACACAAAATAAAACAAAACAAAACTAAACAAAACTAAAAACTAAACACAAAACTAACAAACTAAACCAAACAAAGCACAAACTAAACAAAACAAAACACAAAACTAAAAACTAAACACAAAACAAAACACAAAATAAAACAACACAAAACAAAACTAAACCCAAAACTAAAATCTAAACACAAAACTAATAAACTAAACCAAACAAAGCACAAACTAAACAAAACAAAACACAAAACTAAAAACTAAACACAAAACAAAACTAAACACAAAACTAAAAACTAAACACAAAACAAAACACAAAATAAAACAACACAAAACAAAACTAAACCCAAAACTAAAAACTAAACACAAAACTAATAAACTAAACCAAACAAAGCACAAACTAAACTAAACTAAAAACTAAACACAAAACAACACAAAATAAAATAAAACAAAAAACAAAACTAAACACAAAACTAACAAACTAAACCAAACAAAGCACAAACTAAGCAAAACACAAAAACACAAAACAAAACTAAACAAAACTAAACAAAACTAAAAACTAAACACAAAACAAAACAACACAAAACAAAACTAAACAAAACTAAAAACTAAACACAAAACTAACAAACTGAACCAAACAAAGCACAAACTAAACAAAACTAAACACAAAACTAAAAACTAAACACAAAACAAAACACAAAATAAAACAAAACAAACTAAACAAAACTAAAAACTAAACACAAAACTAACAAACTAAACCAAACAAAGCACAAACTAAACAAAACAAAACAGAAAACTAAAAACTAAACACAAAACAAAACACAAAATAAAACAACACAAAACAAAACTAAACCCAAAACTAAAATCTAAACACAAAACTAATAAACTAAACCAAACAAAGCACAAACTAAACAAAACAAAACACAAAACTAAAAACTAAACACAAAACAAAACTAAACACAAAACTAAAAACTAAACACAAAACAAAACACAAAATAAAACAACACAAAACAAAACTAAACCCAAAACTAAAAACTAAACACAAAACTAATAAACTAAACCAAACAAAGCACAAACTAAACTAAACTAAAAACTAAACACAAAACAACACAAAATAAAATAAAACAAAAAACAAAACTAAACACAAAACTAACAAACTAAACCAAACAAAGCACAAACTAAGCAAAACACAAAAAACACAAAACAAAACTAAACAAAACTAAACAAAACTAAAAACTAAACACAAAACAAAACAACACAAAACAAAACTAAACAAAACTAAAAACTAAACACAAAACTAACAAACTGAACCAAACAAAGCACAAACTAAACAAAACTAAACACAAAACTAAAAACTAAACACAAAACAAAACACAAAATAAAACAAAACAAAACTAAACAAAACTAAAAACTAAACACAAAACTAACAAACTAAACCAAACAAAGCACAAACTAAACAAAACAAAACACAAAACTAAAAACTAAACACAAAACAAAACACAAAATAAACAACACAAAACAAAACTAAACACAAAACTAAAAACTAAACACAAAACTAATAAACTAAACCAAACAAAGCACAAACTAAACAAAACAAAACACAAAACTAAAAACTAAACACAAAACAAAACTAAACACAAAACTAAAAACTAAACACAAAACAAAACACAAAATAAACAACACAAAACAAAACTAAACCCAAAACTAAAAACTAAACACAAAACCAATAAACTAAACCAAACAAAGCACAAACTAAACTAAACTAAAAACTAAACACAAAACAACACAAAATAAAATAAAACAAAAAACAAAACTAAACACAAAACTAACAAACTAAACCAAACAAAGCACAAACTAAGCAAACACAAAAAAACACAAAACAAAACTAAACAAAACTAAACAAAACTAAAAACTAAACACAAAACAAAACAACACAAAACAAAACTAAACAAAACTAAAAACTAAACACAAAACTAACAAACTGAACCAAACAAAGCACAAACTAAACAAAACTAAACACAAAACTAAAAACTAAACACAAAACAAAACACAAAATAAAACAAAACAAAACTAAACAAAACTAAAAACTAAACACAAAACTAACAAACTAAACCAAACAAAGCACAAACTAAACAAAACAAAACACAAAACTAAAAACTAAACACAAAACAAAACACAAAATAAAACAACACAAAACAAAACTAAACCCAAAACTAAAATCTAAACACAAAACTAATAAACTAAACCAAACAAAGCACAAACTAAACAAAACAAAACACAAAACTAAAAACTAAACACAAAACAAAACTAAACACAAAACTAAAAACTAAACACAAAACAAAACACAAAATAAAACAACACAAAACAAAACTAAACCCAAAACTAAAAACTAAACACAAAACTAATAAACTAAACCAAACAAAGCACAAACTAAACTAAACTAAAAACTAAACACAAAACAACACAAAATAAAATAAAACAAAAAACAAAACTAAACACAAAACTAACAAACTAAACCAAACAAAGCACAAACTAAGCAAAACACAAAAAACACAAAACAAAACTAAACAAAACTAAACAAAACTAAAAACTAAACACAAAACAAAACAACACAAAACAAAACTAAACAAAACTAAAAACTAAACACAAAACTAACAAACTGAACCAAACAAAGCACAAACTAAACAAAACTAAACACAAAACTAAAAACTAAACACAAAACAAAACACAAAATAAAACAAAACAAAACTAAACAAAACTAAAAACTAAACACAAAACTAACAAACTAAACCAAACAAAGCACAAACTAAACAAAACAAAACACAAAACTAAAAACTAAACACAAAACAAAACACAAAATAAAACAACACAAAACAAAACTAAACCCAAAACTAAAATCTAAACACAAAACTAATAAACTAAACCAAACAAAGCACAAACTAAACAAAACAAAACACAAAACTAAAAACTAAACACAAAACAAAACTAAACACAAAACTAAAAACTAAACACAAAACAAAACACAAAATAAAACAACACAAAACAAAACTAAACCCAAAACTAAAAACTAAACACAAAACTAATAAACTAAACCAAACAAAGCACAAACTAAACTAAACTAAAAACTAAACACAAAACAACACAAAATAAAATAAAACAAAAAACAAAACTAAACACAAAACTAACAAACTAAACCAAACAAAGCACAAACTAAGCAAAACACAAAAAACACAAAACAAAACTAAACAAAACTAAACAAAACTAAAAACTAAACACAAAACAAAACAACACAAAACAAAACTAAACAAAACTAAAAACTAAACACAAAACTAACAAACTAAACCAAACAAAGCACAAACTAAACAAAACTAAACACAAAACTAAAAACTAAACACAAAACAAAACACAAAATAAAACAAAACAAAACTAAACAAAACTAAAAACTAAACACAAAACTAACAAACTAAACCAAACAAAGCACAAACTAAACAAAACAAAACACAAAACTAAAAACTAAACACAAAACAAAACACAAAATAAAACAACACAAAACAAAACTAAACCCAAAACTAAAAACTAAACACAAAACTAATAAACTAAACCAAACAAAGCACAAACTAAACTAAACTAAAAACTAAACACAAAACAACACAAAATAAAATAAAACAAAAAACAAAACTAAACACAAAACTAACAAACTAAACCAAACAAAGCACAAACTAAACAAAACTAAACACAAAAGTAAACCAAACTAAACTAAATTAAACACAAAACTAAACAAACACAAAACTATACTTAACTAAACTAAACACAAAAAAACATAACTAAAATCAAAAACTAAACTAAAGTAAAAACTAAACACAAAACTAAACTAAAAAGTAAATGAAATAAAACAAAATTCAAAACACAAAACTAAACACACAACTAAACTAAACACAAAACACAAAACAAAACGGTGGTCTTGCAAATGATCAAAGTTACCTCCAGGATAGAAAAAAGGTTCAACATTTATAGTAGGAGCCTTTGAGAATGAGTGTGTGTGATATTAGCAGTTCACCCTCTGAGAACCCTCTTTAGGTGCAGATGAGCCGAGAGTTTGAACAGCGGGTGAACTAATTACAGGTTTGCATTAAACGAGCCCCGCTGAGACTCTTTTACAGTCATTCCCACCCGTTCCCATTCACTTTCTCCTCTGTTTATGTCGTTTACCTGCTTCTTCTTCTGCACTCTCCTGCAGAATCATCAGCCTCTCTTCTCTCTCTCTCTCCCTCTTCTCTCTCCCAGAATAGAAAAGCCATTACTTACATTTAAAGCTCAAGTAATACATTGTGAAAATCGCAGGCAGGCAGATTTGGATTAACCTCGGCTTTCCGTACATCAAAAGAAAAATGCTGTCTCCCAGCGGTCGCGTTCAAGTTATGTGCCAGAAAGAAGCGGGAAAAAACATATTTCAGAGACACTTTTTTTTTTTGCATTAAATTGCTTTTCCGGTTGATTCTGGAGAGTCAAGCTGCTTTTCATGGCTCAACCAAAGATGTGCAGTCACAGGCCAAAAGTTCAGCAACCTCATCAAAAGCATGAGTTGTTTTCTGAAACAGCACATTCAGTCTGAGTCACGCTCGCGCTATATGTGTGTGTGCGCGGAAGAGCTTCAGTCACACTGAAGAGAGAGAAAGACAGACAATCACAAATACAGGCATCTGTCCATCTGCAGGCGGCACAACAGTGCTTATTTTTATTATATAAAATACAATTATTTTTGCTTATTTTTATTATGTGAGGTTGTATAGTGTAAACTACTTTTTTTCCATCAAATTTTTATTAAAGGTGCAGTGTGTGATTGTCTTCAGAAACATATTTTGATGTGCTGGTTGAGAAGCTTTTCACGTTCCAATAGTAATGATTAAAGTAAATTAAATTTTTATATTCTGGGTGAGGCATAAGACTAAAAAATCATGCTTTCCTCTACATTTATTCTTCCATGTCGCCACACCAAAATTCATTCCCGCCACGGCTGCATTACAGCTTCTCATTCAAAACATTTTTTTTTAATAGCGGTGTAACGTGAAGGCTGAGGCGGTGTTAGAATCCATGTGCAGAAGTTTATTTAAGGGGTTAGGCAGAGACATCACTGAGTAAACAAGCAGAGAGTCGACAACATATAAGCAATCCAATCCAAACCATAAACACAGGGGCAAATCCAGGCGACGAAGTATAAGAGCAGGCAGAAGTTCAGTAACGCAACAATCAGTCCAAAACAGATCAAAAGGGCAAAGACAGAGAACGTACGTGATCAAGGCAGGCAGGGTCATACACAGGATAGCAGTCATGAAAGTCACTTGGAACAACGCTTGGTTTAAGGCAGGTAAAGGCAGGTAAACTGGCAATACTTCGCAAAGAAGCATGGCCTGAACACTCACTGAAATACAGTGCAAACAGGAAGTAGCCACAGAGGGGGCGGAGCTGAGTCTGTAGTCGGGCGAGGGCTCCCTCTGCTGGCGTGGCGTTACAAGCGGGTGATAATCGCACCTTAACATTAAAATGTAAGTGATTTATAACAGCGCAAACGTTTCTGTAATCGTAGTAGTGCTGTCCGTTATTTGTTTAACCCTTTAAGGTGACGTGCTGACTGACAAATGCGGGATGCGCGAGGCAAGCAAACGTGACGTAGCTTTCAGTTATGATGAACACAGTTTCCACAATTATACTTTATAGATAAAGGTCTATGGCTCTGCATACAATGACTTTATCTTGCTGGATTTTATAGCCGTTTCACTTTACTTCAGGACGCATTAATGCCGCTCTGTTGGTCTATTGGAGACAATTATAAATTTTCCTAGCAAATCCAATAAATGTTGGAGACAAGCAGCGTTTATTTGAGAGCTCGCAAGAGAATCTGCACTTGAGCAGCGTATATTTGAGGGCGTGCAAGTTTTGTGCATGAACAGAGGAAAGAGAAGAGATTCCTATGCTCGTATTACATGACTTTTGTCATTGAAATAACGCTATAGGTATTTGGAAGATCTGGGTAAAAGGCCTGCCGCCACAGCAGGAAAAAAACCCAAGAGGAAACACTGAAAATGTCATCCAATTAAAATGTGTGGGCCGATAATCCCCATAATTCTGATAAGTAGCCCAAACTGTCTGTCAACAAATTTAGATTTGTACATCTGCGCACCGTTTACGCAGACAGATCCGCTGTTTGCACGTGCACGAGAGAGAGAGAGAGAGATTTACTTTTGCATGCTGGAGGAAGGATGACACCAAAGACCATAGAATCACCAAGAGGCGATACTCTGTTGCTGTTTGAGAAACAGCCACTAGATATCGCTAGTGTCAAATGGTGGCCATTTTGGAATGAAAATTCCAAAAGAACAGCAGCACTGATAACTAACACTAGACGGAATGAATTACAATATTGAGTTAAATACAAGTTAAAAATCATATATATATCATCATATATATATATATATATATATATATATATATATATATATATATATATATATATATATATATATATATATATACACACACATATATGTATACACACACACACATATATACATATATATATATATGCTCTCAGCATAAATGAGTAAATGCAAGGCATTTATCACAACAATTTCTATAATATTTTTTCCTCTGGAGAAAGTCTTATTTGGTTTATTTCAGCTAGAATAAATGCAATTTTAAATTTTAAAGTCTTAAATGTATTAAATGTTAAGCATTTAAATGTCACTTTAAGCTGAATACTATTATCTTTAAAAATATCTAGTAAAATATTATTTACTGTCTTCATGGGAAAGATAAAATAAATCAGTTATTATCTATTATCTTCTTTCCGTTAAACAGAAATGGGGAAAAAATACAAAGGGGCTAATAATTCTGTATGTACACACACAAATCAGATCTCATTCCAGATAATAAGCCACAAATCAATTAATTAACTTGCAATATTTCTCCAAACTCTTCATGATTACCTCAGAAAACCCCTTGAGATGGTGAGGGTTGGACCTTTCGCCTGGAGAAACAAAGCGAGACAAAGCGCAGCACAGAAGCCTGGGGTTTTGCTGATGAGACGGGATGGTTTCCCGCTGACTGTGGAGAAAGAGGAGGGAAAACACAGTGTGGGAGTTACTGGATTATTTGCAGCATTAGAAATGTGCATATCCTCAACTTCATTACAAAGCATGTGGGTGTAAAGTGTGCCATCTTATCTGACCCACAACGCTGGAACACACTCCTGCAGCACCACCACCAGCGGACAAAGACTGAGCGCTTGCTTTTCTGCATATTAGGTCAAGTCATTTTTATTTCTCCTGTGCTGTTCATATTGTGCCAAAGCGGACTTACAAAGAAAATATAGGCAGTAATTGAAAACCATTCATAAAGTCTTCATTATGCAGTTTAAAGTTGTGAATGTCAATTTGAATAGTTTATTAATCATTTACCTATGCATTCTGAATGATCTTAAAAAAAAAAAACACCAACTATTCTTAACGAAATGGATTGTAAATGATGCAAGACTAATTTTAGTAATGAAAATAAAGCATTAACAAAGAAAACACAATCATTAAGCACATTATACATGTGCGTTTCAGTCAAGAATACAGCATTTATAGCTGTAGTTATAAACTGCTTAACAATTAATAAATTAACTATTTGCTAAATTTGCTAGTGAACTTGGACAGTAGTTTACAATTTGATAAACAGGTAAATTCTGTGATTAAGTCTATAGCTTTTTTCAGCTTCGCCTTCTGCCAAAGTTAAGCTATTTCTGAGCCAGCGTGACCCAGAAAAAAGCCATTCATGCTTTAATCAGTTCTCGTCTGGACTATTGCAATGCACTCTTTGTTGGAATTAACCAAACCCTACTCCATCGGTTACAACTAGTGCAAAATGTGGCTGCTCGCATGCTGACGATTAGTCGCAAACGTGAGCATGTTACACCTGTTCCTTACTCTCTTCACTGGCTCCCTGTTAAACTCAGAATTGATACTTTTGTTTGTTTTTAATGTAGTTAATGATCTCGCATATTTATGTGAGATTTTAAAGGTTCATAAACCGAACAGGTCCCTACGATCAGCAGGTCAGTTGTTGCTGGAGGTCCCCAGATCCAGGTACAAACAGTGGCAGGGCCAAAACTATGGAACACCTTGCCTTTAGAACTTTGCATCATTACAGATGTGGCACTATTTAAAGCTAAACTCAAAACCTATTTATTTAGACTTGCTTTTGATATTCGTTACTAAAAAAAAACTGTATTATTGTTTTATTGACACTTGTGTTCTTATCAATACGTGTTTTAATGTTTAATTTTTGTTTAAAGACTGTAAAGCACTTTGGGCAGCCTCCTGGTTATAATAAGGTGCTATATACAGTAAATAAAGTTTGATTGATTGATTGGTAATGTTTAACAAAAGATTCATAATTTGCAGTAGTTATAAAGGGTTACCCAATTGTAATACACAACTCTTTTTATTTGAAAAAAATCTGAATCCACAGGTCAACTAAAATATCCCAGAAACAAATTTTTGAAGTCGTAATATGCTGCAATTCTTAAAAAAAAAACTAAATGTGTTACTTTGTTAATTTCTAACTAAGTAATGATTTATGTTACTTTTTTATATGGACTTGCTTGTTTGTAATAATATCAAAAACCTTATATTGCTGACAAATGTATGGCCCTTTTAACCTAAAGTAAAATGTGAAGTGAAAAATCCTCAGGCTGAAGAAAATGTAATATTCACGTCTGTACAGATGAGCTCAAACAAACATTTCAGCAGTTTCTGGAGTACCGGAGTAGCATGCATGAAAAAGAAAGTTCAACACTCTTCAGCAATGAATATTCAAAGTTTGCATTTTACCGTATTTATTTGTTTTTAAGGGATAATAAATCTGTTTTTTTGTGCAAACGATATGAAAAGATACATGTTTAAGCAAGAACTAAATTAAGCATTGTGTTTACACATACACAACACATCTGCACTTACTCCTGATTTTTTTCAACATGGGGATACGAGAGTTGTCAGTCAATCAATGGAAAAAACAAAGCAAATGATCTTGCTTTTTTTTAGTAAGCTGGTAATATTTTCTTGGAAATTAACAAGTAATGCGTTACTTTACTAGTTACTTTAAAAAGTAATCTGATTACATATCTTAGTAACTCTCAACATTGCTCCCAATTACAAGGTTTTGTAATTGTAAACAGCAATTGTAACACCCTAGCTGGTGTTTTTAGAAAGTTTCAGGTCACCTGATACTATGTTTTCATGCGAACAAACAACCTAATTGCGCAGAAAAAATGATTTTGAAGATACACATGTTTATGCATGCAGAGCCTTAGTCACATAACAAAAACTCCACCACTTGACAGAAATGTAGAAAAACCTTGAGAGAAACCCGGCTCAGTCTGGGGACAAAATGAATGAAGAGCCGAAGCTGCAGTCCAGAAAAAAGTAGGGATGGCTGACATGTGACGTTTCGACAGTCGAGATCCCGAAGTACTACACAGAAGCATGATTCGAAACACACAGGTCACGTGACTAAAGCGATTCAAAGCATCGATCATTTCAGAAGCGCTTCGAGACCTGCCGACTCTGCATTTGACTGACAGGGGTTTCAGGGGTCTACAACGTGGGGTTTAACACCTCAATTTGCTTAGCTGTTTCTTTGCTTAAGCTATTCCAGAGAAATACAAAATACAAATGACCACTAGGTGTCACTGTAGAGTGGGGTTTCGAAACGTTTCGAAGCTTCTAAACATTTGCTTCGACTGTTTCAGTGTTTCATGAACCCTCGCTTTGCCCATCACTAGACAAAAAACCTATGCAATATCATGCTCTATTTATAAGAGATGTTGCCGTTAACTTCTAAGTATTTTGGCAGAGCAGTGTCAGCAGATATTAAGCAGACAGTCTACTGATACTAATTAATAAGCATAAAGTTGCCGTGCAACTATTTTTTGTCAAAAAAAACGTGTAAAAGGGACTTTCAAAATTAAGTGATACCTACCAATAAATCTTTAAAAAAAATTGCCATTGCTTTTTCATGTGAAAAGCTAATCCGTATACTTTGTGAAAAGATCATGTTCGCCCAGGTCTCAACCCTACAACAGACCCCACTACATGTAACAGTGACAACAACAGCAACAACTATGGGGGACTACATGCTTGTGTTTGCGCTACATGTTTTTGGACACGTGCTTTTGTTTCTGAAGCTACACTGCGAATGTTTATGCGCATGCTCTTATTTTTTTGAACATCTCTGTGGCAGAACTACAGTGCCACACACTGGTCTGGCATGTAAACTACAATTTTTAGTCTGTCAGTGATTTCGTGTGTACACAAATATTAATTCATTCATTCATTTTCTTTTCGGCTTAGTCCCTTTATTAACCAGGGGTCGCCACAGCGGAATGAACCACCAACTTATCCAGCACAAGTTTTACGCAGCGGATGCCCTTCCAGCCGCAACCCATCTCTGGGAAACATCCATACACACTCACACTCATACACTAGGGACAATTTAGCCTACCCAATTCACCTGTCCCGCATGTCTTTGGACTGTGGGGGAAACCGGAGCACCCCGGAGGAAATCCACGTGTACGCAGGGAGAACATGCAAACTCCGCACAGAAACGCCAACCGACTCAGCCGAGGCTCGAACCAGTGACCTTCTTGCTGTAAGGCGACAGCACTACCAACTGTGCCACTGCGTTGCCTATACAGAAATATTTGTGAAACTATTTTTTTTAGAAAGAGGCTAAAAAATTCTTGTGGTTATAGCCTAAAGCTTCAGCCTTTGTTCAAAACTGTACTAATTTACTACCTGTCCGACAGATCCAGCTGAAATGCCTTCAATCTTTTTTTTTGTACTATTTGTTTCTACCTAAACCCTCCTAATATTTTCTGTTTGTACACGAGAAATCAACCCGTCCTATATTATTAATTCCCAAATCTCAGACGGAGCGTCTGTAATCTACATGTTCCTCTTAGCTGCCTTCAGTCTGCGACAGCGATATCAAGGATGCGGAGCAGATCTGATGGCTCAAACCAGCGTTCTCGTGGGCTGCGAATCCCACAGCTGTCCTGAAATCCTGTATTAATCAGCTCCTGAAATTCAGCAAATCCAGTTGAAGCGGTGCATTAGGCCCGTCCCAGAGCTGTCCTCGCCGCTGCTCATGGTGAAGGACTGACCTAATGAGAAGTGCGATATTTCACAGCTCCTTCTGCTGAAATAGAAGAAACCTGTTGCAGTGTTAGTCACGAGAAGCTGTCGGCAGTGCTGAAGGTTTGAAGGCTGTGGTTATTGGGATTATTATACGAACTCGAAGAGGTTATATATGCAAGACTTCTCATGTATCAATCACTTTTTTGTAAACAGCCATAAAAAAAGACTTTCTACGTTCACTTAATTTTTTTTTTTGCTCTTTGTTTATTTATAATCAGCTGAATCAACACAATTCTTGAGTTTTTTGAGGGTCAACTTAATTGTTTTAAGTTCAATCCAACTGAATTTATAAAAACAATTATGTTAACTTAATTAATTTGTGTTGGGACAACATGAAGTAATTGTGTGGAACTTTTAGGTACCCTTTGACAGTGGAAATTGCCATAAAAGCGAACCGAACCCTCAGTAGAAATGGGCCATTACAGTTTGTCTATGAAAGTCTGTAGATGGATTTTTATGTGAAGGACTCAATGTGAGAGCATGAAACAAAAGCTTATAACAGTCCCTCCAAGATTTTAGTTTAATTTGTGGCCTAAAATAACTCTTGTGATGGCTCTTGTCAAAACTTAAGGTATTATTTGCTTCAATTCTTGTGCTTTAAGGTCAAAATACACACAAATCTAGTAATAAATATCACTGAAAGACTGTTATCGAAATGTTAATAATGTTGAAAGAGCTCTCCTGTACTGTAATGTCAATTTGTAATAAAAAGAGGATTTATTCAAACTAAAGTCTCATATAGCCAGATTTATAGAGCCTATATTGTCAAAACTGTTGTGCTTTAAAGAGCTCAAGCAGTCAAAAACAACAAGAAATTGAGAAACTATGTTGAGATGCAGATCTATACCCGGTTCAGAGGTGATTTCTAGCTGTAGTGTTGAACTGATTGATCATTGAGATTCTCCACATTATTCTGGCCTCTTCTGTATTTGTGCTTCATGGATATTCAGCTTTTTTACGGGAGTTGAATGAGTTGGTGACACTGTAAAGATACATTACTTTAGAAATCACAGATTTGGAATGACCAACTTCTCTTGCTATGTCTGAGAATTAAATAGGGTTTGTCTGATAATTTAGTGATTAACAGTATTAACATTAACTTTGTAATGTAATTTTGATTACATTTAAGTTGTTTTGTATTGTACTTCAGAATCAATGTGACTTAATAAATGTAACTGCATGAAACTTCTAAACCTATCAGATTTTTAGATTATTTTTCTATTATTTTACTATTTACATATCATTTTTTGGCAAGATATTAGATGTTTTTTTTTTTTTAGAATCATTTTGCCATGAGGATGTTTTATTTTATTTTATATTAAGATAATTGCATTTAAAGGACGTAGCTGTACCTACGATTTGTCTGAAAAATGTGTATCAGTGTGGTGCTGTGCTGTGGCTTAGTTCCTTATTTATCAGGGGTCATCACAGCGGAATAAACCAATATTCCGGCATGTTCTATGTAGCAAATGCCCTTCCTGCTGCAGTACTGGGAAACACCCATTCATACACACACTATAGCCAATTTAGTTCATCCAATTCACCTGTAGTGCTTGTATTCAGACTGTGGGGGAAACGGGAGCACCCGGAGGAAACCCACATGAACACGGAGAGAACATGCAAACTCCACAGTGAAATGCCAACTGACCCAGCCGGGGCTTGAACCAGTGACCTTCTTGCTGTGAGGCGACAGGGATACCCCCACGCCACCCCTGAGCAGCTCAGCATTTGTTAAATACACCAAGTGTGACTTTTTATACATGTACACATGTTTGTTTGAATACGTTTTACATTGATAATGGTGCGCTGCAATGTCAAGCAATGCCAAATTATACTTAATGATTGTACATGTGTGAGACGGTCATGCACAATCTCACATTTTATCATCATAATGTGGAAACAGCTGCAAATACTCAATGTCAGTCATACAGAAAAAGTCAGCAGAAGTGCAAGCTGTGTGTGTGCTGCTGTTGTATAACTGTTCCTCCTCAAGAATGCCATTTGAAGAGATATTAAGCAAAATGGCTCACTGTGGACCGAGGTGTTGACGGTAAAAGTAATGTGTGTTTACAATACCATTGACAAATTTTACCAAAGTAAGTTATAGACTTTTTATTATTGAACATCATTGAACATGTACACATAGACATCTCCTATGTACTATATAACTGCAGGTTAACTATGTTTTTATATAATAACTTTAACTGTTAAAAGCTGTTAGTTACTAGTTAATTAGTTAAAGTTCTTAGTAACTAATACAATTATGCTAACTAATAACCTTAACTTTTCTGGATGTGATTGTAATGCAATAATGTGCACATTTCAAACTTTGAAACAATAATTACTGTGAAAAGCGCTATACAAATAAACTTGAATTGAATTGAATATTAAGACCCTTAAGAATTCTTGATCAGATTCTGATCAGTGTTTTTATAGTTCATCAGCTAAAAAAACATTCTGAAAGTGATATTTAGATATTTTTTGAACTATACATTGTAAAAAATATTGGGTTGCACACAATCCCTTTATGCTGCTGGATGGATGGATGGTATATATCTATAGTGGATGGATGGATGGTATATATCTATAGTGGATGGATGGATGGTATATAATAGCTGTTGGATGGATGGATGGATGGATGGATGAAAGGTATATTACTATAGCTGTTGGATGGATGGATTGTATATTTCTAAAGCTGTTGGATGGATGGATTGTATATTTCTAAAGCTGTTGGATGGATGGATTGTATATTTCTAAAGCTGTTGGATGGATGGATTGTATATTTCTAAAGCTGTTGGATGGATGGATGGATGGATGGATGGATGGATGGATGGATGGATGGATGGATGGATGGATGGATAGATATTACTATAGCTGTTGGATGGATGGATGGATGGGATATTACTATAGCTGTTGGATGGATAGATGGATGGATGGGATATTACTATAGCTGTTGGATGGATTGATGGATGGATGGATGGTATGTTACTATAGCTGTTGGATGGAATGTTACTATAGCTGTTGGATGGATAGATGGATGGATGGATGGATGGTATGTTACTATAGCTGTTGGATGGATGGATGGAATATTACTATAGCTGTTGGATGGATGGATGGATGGATGGATGGAATATTACTATAGCTGTTGGATGGATAGATGGAATATTACTATAGCTGTTGGGTGGATGGATGGATGGATGGATGGATGGAATATTACTATAGCTGTTGGATGGATGGATGGAATATTACTATAGCTGTTGGATGAATGGATGGAATATTACTATAGCTGTTGGATGGATGGATGGAATATTACTATAGCTGTTGGATGAATGGATGGAATATTACTATAGCTGTTGGATGAATGGATGGAATATTACTATAGCTGTTGGATGGATGGATGGAATATTACTATAGCTGTTGGATGGATGGATGGAATATTACTATAGCTGTTGGATGGATGGATGGAATATTTCTATAGCTGTTGGATGGATGGATGGAAAATTGCTATAGCTGTTGGATGGATGGATGGATGGTATGTTACTATAGCTGTTGGATGGATGGATGGATGGAATATTACTAAAGGAGTTGGATGGATGGATGGATGGATGGAATATTACTATAGCTGTTGGATGGATGGATGGATGGATGGAAGGGATATTACTATAGCTGTTGGATGAATGGATGGATTGATGGAATCGTACTATAGCTGTTGGATGAATGGATGGAATACAACCATAGCTTTAAAGGATGGATGGATGGCATTTACTGAAATTAATCAAAGTGGGATGGACGGATGGATGGGTGAAATTTTACTATATCTGTTGGAAGGAAGATTGGATGGATGGAGCATTACTATAGCTGTTGGGTGGATGGATGGATAGATGTAATACAACTATAGCTGTATAAAGGATGGATGGATGAATTGATGAATGGCCTTTACTAAAATTAATCAAACTGAGATGGATGGATGGATAGGTGGCATTACTGAAGTTAAAAAGTGGGTTGGTTGGATAGATGGATGGAATATTACTATAGCTGTTGGATGGTTGGATGGATGGATGGATGGATGGAATACAATTATAGCTGTTGGATGGATAGATGGATGGATGGAATACAGCGATTTGGTTAACTCAATCATTTTTACAAATTTAAGTTGATTGAACATAAAACAATTAAATTGTCACAATAAAAACCTTAAGAATTGTGTTTTCAACTCATTTTAAGGAAATAGTTAAATAGAAGTCATTTTTTTGAGAGTATCATTGTGATTATATTGCTGTGAACATATATTGAGAGTCTGATCTTTTTATGGCATGATGTGAAAAAGTGACTTACAATCACTCCTGACTGCATCCTGCGACTGAACGTCAGCCTGAACCACATAAGGATCCCAATGTGCAAATCCTCAACCCACACAGACGCAGATGAGGCTGTTAGGGAGCGAGATCACACTAGTTAGGCAGCGTATCGAGCGACTCCTCAGGGAGCAGCAGGACGAGGGAGTTTTCCTGCAGTGACAGACACACTGAACCGGGACGAACTGAGGTCAACAGAGCCGTATCGACAGACACATTACACAACACAAACAAACCAGAAGAAGCCATTATGAAGAACACGGACTCCAGGAAAAGGAAAGCCAGAGAAACAGTCTCTGTAATAACAGGGTAGAGGAAGAAAATAGAAAACAACCAGAAAAGAAAGGAGGAGATAACAATTTCAGAAATATAGGATGAGGAGAATAGAGTGGAGATACAGCCATTTAAAGCTAATGTACTTCTGTAACATACTACAAATACACAACATAGACAGACAGACAGTTAGATAACTATAGCTGTTTAAATGATGGATGGATGGACGAATGGATAGAATCCTACTATAGCCGATGGATGGATGGATGGATGGATGGATGGATGGATGGATGGGTAGAATCCTATTATGGCGGATGGATGGATAGATGGATGGATGGACAGATGGATAGAATCCTACTATGGCAGATGGATGGATAGATGGACGGATGGATAGAATCCTACTCTAGCTGTTAAATGATGGATGGACAGATGGATAGAATCCTACTATAGCTGTATAAATGATGGATAGATGGATGGATAAAATCCTACTATGACGGATGGATTGATAAATGGATGGACGGATGGACAGAATACTACTATGGCGGATGGATGGATAGAGTCTTACTATTTCGGATCGATGGATGGATAGATAGATGGACGGATGGACAGATGGATGGATGGAAGGATGGATAGAGTCCTACTATAGCTGTTAAAATAAAGGATGGATCGAATCCTACTATGGCAGATGGATGGATGAATGGACGGATGGATAGAATCCTACTATGGCAGATGGATGGATGGATGGATAGAATACTAATAAGATGGATGGATGGACAGATGGATAGAATCTATGGTGGATGGATAGAATCCTACTATGGTGGATGGATGGACGGATGGATAGAGTCCTACAATAGCTGTTTAAATGAAGGATGGATGGATGGATCGAATCCTACGATAGCAGATGGATGGATAAATGGATGGATGGATAGAATCCTACTAAGATGGATGTATTGATGCATGGACGGATGGATATAATTTTACTATGGTGGATGGATGGATGGATAGAATCCTACTATGGTGGATGGATGGACAGATGGATATAATCTTACTATAGCTGTTTAAATGAAGGATGGATTGATGGATCGAATCCTACTATGGCAGATGGATGGATGAATAGACGGATGGATAGAATCCTACTATGGCAGATAGATGGATGGATGGATAGATGGACGGATCGATAGAAACCTACTAAGATGGATGTATTGATGCATGGACGAATGGATAGAATCTTACTATGGCGGATGGATGAATGGATGGATGGATAGATAGAATACTACTATGGTGGATGGATGACAGATGGATATAATCTTACTGTAGCTGTTTAAATGATGGATGGATGGATGTATGGACAGAATGATAGAACTCTACTATAGCTGTGTAAATGATGGATAGATGGATGGATGGATAGAATCCTACTATGGCGGGATGACTGGATGGATGGATAGAATCCTACTAAAGCTGTTTAAATGATGGATGGATGGATGGATGGAGAGATGGATAGAATCCTACTATGGTGGATGGATGGAGGGATGAATATAATCCAACTATGACGGATGGATAGATGGATAGATTCCTACTATGGTGGATGGATGGATGGATGGATGGACAGATGGATAGAATCCTACTACAGCTGTTTAAATGATGGATGGATAGATGTATGGATGTATGGATGGATAGATGGACAGATGAATAGTATCCTACTATAGCTGTTTAAATGATGGATGGATGCAAGGATGGATAGTATCCTACTATGGTGGATGAATGAATGAATAGACGGATGAATAGAATCCTACTATAGCTGTTTGGATGGATAGATGGATGGATTGATGGATGGATGGATAAAATCCTACTATGGTGGATGGATGGATGGATGGATGGACGGATGAATAGAATCCTACTATAGCTGTTTGGATGGATGGATGGATGGATGGATGGATAAAATCCTACTATGGTGGATGGATGGATGGATGGATGGATGGATGGATGGATGGACGGTTGGACGGACGGATGGATGGATGGATGGATGGAATCCTATAGCTGTTTAAATGATGGATGGAAAAATACTATAGATGTTTAAATGATAGATAAAAGGATGGATGAATGGATGGATGGATGGATAGATAGATTTATATTAATTTAAATGCCAAGTCAAATAAGAAAAACCTTCAAATATATGTTAGACAGTTTTATATCTAAAATCTTTTATTTAACAGTCCTTAAATCACCTTTTCCATCTGAATGTGGATAAAGAATATAGAGTATCCAGAGACTTTGACCCTTTGAAAATGTTTCTGCCATATGCCATTTTATATCCCGAACAACTTTGTGCTGGATCTGTTAAGGTAATTAAGGTTAGCCTGACTCTCCGTCCCTAATTCATATGTGAAATGCAATTATAAGTTGCCTTTAGCTGCGCCGCGGTGTCTGCTGGCATTTAAACATCTGCTGTGAGAGGCAGGTGAGATTGTGAGGTGAAGGACCGGACAGGTGCATTTAGCTTTCAGCTGAGGTCTGCTAAAACCAGCCTCTTCTGCTCACGGCATGACCTACTTCTGTCCATTTCTGAGGAAAGCAAAATATGCAGGTTGTGTGAAGAAAATATGGCAGAAGAACTTTTCTCTTTAAAGTCATTAGATGTAAACACATTCTCCGAATGTCTGTTTCTTTCACAGGATACACAAAAAGATAATTGTGAACTTGTATTTTGGAGTTTGGAGTGAGAAATGGGATATACAAGCTCAGAATTGTCAGATCTAAACTCTCCCAGCAGACACAGGACGTCAGCTTGACGTCATATTGATGTTATACCCCAACGTCGTGGGATGTTGCATTTTGATTGAAAAAGAAAATTAGGTTGACATCAGAACCCAGCATCAGGCCGATGTCAATGTCAAATGTCAGACAGACGTTGCATTTTGGTTACTTTCCAACGCAACCTAAAAACAACTAAATATCAACGTCTAATGATGTTACAGCTTGACGTTTTGTGGACGTTTCCACTATGATGGCTCGGCGTTGGATTTTGGTCACTTTTCAACACAACCTAAATTTCACGTTGGTTTTTGGATGTTAAAATAACATTATTCTTAGATGCTGGCGACCTCAGGCCTCAAAAAGCCTGAGAGCAGTAGAGCCAGAGAAGATGGCTCCAGACCAGGAAGAGACAGAGCAAAGTTTACCACCTATTTTGTCTCTTTCTTGACCATGTGACCAAAGCCCAAATACTGAGACATTCAAACTGACCAATCAACATGTGACCACATTGTAAAACCCCCAAAGTCCACACACACAGGCACCAGGCACATGTTTTGCCATATAAACAAATGCATATGATAATTTAGACAATGTAAATGTAGAAACAAAGTCAGAATTTTGCAAATAAAACTCTAAAGTGTGAAGTGTAAACTCCCAATTTAAAGAAATAAAGTCAGAATTGTGAGAGAAAGAATCACCAGTTACCATCAAGAACAGCCCGTGCTTGTGTGCTGCATAATCTGCACACTTTTGAAGCTCTAGCAATGGATTATGGGAGCAGCCAGTGCATTTCTGAAAGGACGTCACATGCCGCTCGCATGGAGTCTGTTTCTCTCGAACAGATGTTTGTTTAATAAGGGCTTAGCGTCTGTAAACATGTCGTCTGGCTGTATTGTACGTCTACTGAGTCGTTTGCATTCAAACTGATGCGTGGACTGCTTATGCTGCTGTGTGTTTATCTCATCCTAATGTGGGTTTTGCAATAAGAACAGCAAAGAGAGAGAGAGAGTTATGCGCTTAGAAAGGAAGATAACAGAAGAACTGGACAACAGAGGGATAACTCTGCAGCATAATATGGGCAGTATCTTATTCTGCAAAGCTTGTTTAACAAGCCAAAGTCTCCAAACGAATTCTTGACATAATTGAAGCTTGTTTCAATTTTTGGGACTCGGCATGTGTTGTGTGTGTGTGTGTGTGTGTGTGTGTGTGTATATATTTGTGTGCTGTGGAAAACACATTAAAATGAAAAATGCCTCTCAAGCAAGTCAACAATTGATGAAGGTGCATTATTATGAGAGGAATAAACAAAAGCTCTTAAAGGGATAGTTCATTCAAAAGTGAAGTAAACAAATGTGTAATCATTTACTCTGTTCGGTGGAACAAAAGAACCATTTTTTAAATCCAATAGGAACTACCTTTATGGTATTTTGATGATTAAATATGCTAAATTAAACAGAGAACACTGGGGGAAATTATGTGAAATTTAGGGTACTGCTAGAGACAAGGGTCTCCATCATACACCCGGCATAATAAGGCACAACTCTAATTTTCACTTTTTGTGCCACATTGTTTAAATATCAAATCCATTTGCATTTACCTGAATTTAAAAATAGTTTTTAAACAAATCTTTGCGCTTAACAAACAACATTAAATATGTAGGCTAATGGATGTCCTCAGAGGAGTGCGTACAACAGTGTTTCCTTATTCACTAAAGTAAAGGAGTAAAGTAAAGAGTAAAAGTAAAGTACAGAGAAAGGAAAGAGGCTGAATAGAGGAGGCTCGTTCTTTATTCTGGTCTGTTTAACTGTTTCTCGCTAGAAGCGTTCAGTTTTTTCCACTTTCAAAGTCCGCCATGTAAATAGCAAATGCACCATGACCACACATCCATGATGTGAATCTCCTGATCCACCACATCCCAAAGGCGCTCTATTGAATTGAGATCTGGTGATTGTGGAGGCCATTTGAGTACAGTGAACTCATTGTCATGTTCAAGAAACCAGTCTGAGATGATTCACACTTTATGACATGGTGCGTTATCCTGCTGGAAGTAGCCATCAGAGGATGGATATACTGTGGTCATAAAGAGATGGACATGGTCAGCAACAATACTCAGGTAGGCTTTAGCATTGACACGATGCTCAGTTGGTATTAAAGGGCCCAAAGTGTGCCAAGAAAATATCCCCCACACCATTACACCACCACCAGCAGCCTGATCCTTTAATACAAGGCAGAATGGATCCATGCTTTCATGCTGTTGATGCCAAATTCTGACCCTATCATCCGAATGTTGCAGCAGAAATCAAGACTTATCAGACCAGGCTATGTTTTTTCAATCTTCTATTGTCCAATTTTGGTGAGCCTGTGTGAATTGTAGCCTCAGTTTCCTGTTCTTAGCTGACAGGAGTGGCACCCGGTGTGGTCTTCTGCTGCTGTAACCCATCTGCCTCAAGGTTCGACATGTTGTGCGTTCAGAGGTGCTCTTCTACATACCTCGGTTGTAACGAGTGCTTATTTGAGTTACTGTTGCCTTTCTATCAGCTGGAACCAGTCTGGCCATTCTCCTCTGACATCAACAAGGCATTTGTGCCTACAGAACTGCTGCTCACTGGATATTTTCTTTTTTTCAGACCATTCTCTGTAAACCCTAGAGATAGTTGTGCATGAAAATCCCAATAGATCAGCAGTTTCTGAAATACTGAGACCAGCCCGTCTGGCACCAACAACAATGCCAAGTTCAGAGTCACTTAAATCACCTTTCGTCCCCATTCTGATGCTCGATTTGAACTGCAGCAGATCGTCTTGACCATGTCTACATGCCTAAATGCATTAAGTTGCTGCTATGTGATTGGCTGATTAGAAATCTGCATTAACGAGCAGTTGGATGGGTGTACCTAATAAAGTGGCCAGTGAGTGTATATGCCAAGTACCAATATGGACCCTTCAAGTACAAATGTGTATCTTCTGAAATGGCACCACCCCAGTGGCAGCTCTCGTACCCTTATTTGCAAGAGTGTAAAGTCAACTAACTGCTTTTTACAGTACATAGCTGTGTATGGCTATAGACCAGTAGTCTGTAGGCTCCAAAAAGTGCTGCCTGCTTCAAAAAAAAAACTGCATAGATAATAAAAATGTTCATTTTTGCCTGAATTCTCCCTGAAGGCTCAGTGAAGGGTCAGTGTCCTTGAATGCTGCAATGTTTTGACCCGCACACAACATTAGACATCTCAGAGGTGACTGCAGACATGCATCCCTTCGTTTATCCTCTAAAGAGAGCTCGTTATGCATCATCTCCTGTTCCCCGTCTAATCTGGGCCACTGCAGCGTCTCGTATTCCAGCTTCTTCAGCGGAAGAATCTTCGCAAAGCGCTCCGGCCCAATGATGGCAGCGATCCAAAGCTCTGACAGGAGCAGAAATTAGTAGATTAAATACTGCATGAGTTTGACAGAACCTGCTGCACCGTTTCATCCCGCTTCCACATGAAATAAACAAGCTGTACTTCTGAGTTGGCTCTTGAGAGCGCCGTTCAATAAATGAATAAATTAAATCGTTCGCATCCAAATAAATGCGTTTGGAAATGCATGAAATTACTCATGGGTTTTGCTGCAGAGGAAATGACAACACGGCTCCTTCTGTTCGACACAGAGCGAATAGAGGCAGACAGTGACCCACTTAAAGTACACTGAAGCCAGATTTGCATATAGAGTCCAAAATTAACATTCACCTTGTGCCAGTAGCGAGTAAGAAAGTTGGAGATGGTCAGTATGGTAACACTTCAGTATATTAGTTGTTTGTTTGTACTTATAAAGCACATATTCTGCATGACGGGGGACACGGTGGGTCAGTGGTTAGCACTGTCACTGCCATAGTCCATTGCTAGAGCTTCAAAAGGGTGCAGGTTATGCAGCACACAAGCATGGGATGTTCTTGATGGTAACTGCCGATTATTTATCTCACAATTCTGACTTTACTTTTTGCAATTGCCAATTTACATCTCAGAGTTTGGAGTTTTCTTCGCAAAATTTGGACTTTGTTTCTACATTTACATTTAGTCCTTTATCAGATGTTTTTTTCTAAAGCCACTTACAATTGAGGAGGCATTCAGCGATTTAACAAGAAGAGGCAATACACAGAAGATATGCTAATTATACAAAGGAACTGTTTGTGCTGAGAGTATTAAAAACTAGAATTAGGGGGAGTGATTCAGTGGTTAGCACTGTCACCTCACAGCAACAAGGTCGCTGGTTTGAGTGCCGGCTGGGTCAGTTGGCGTTTCTGTGTGGTGTTTGCATGTTCTCCCTGTGTTCATGTGGGTTTCCTTCTGGTGCTCCGGTTTCCCCCACAGTCTAAAGACATGTGCTATAGGTGAATTGAATAAACTAAATTGGATGTGTGAATGAGTGTGTATAAATGTTTCCCAGTACTGGCTTGCAGCTGAAAGAGCATCCGCTGTGTAAGACATGTGCTGGATAGGTTGGCGGTTATTATTTGATGAATAAAAGTATGTAAAGCCGAAGGAAAAGGAATGAATGAACATTCTGTATGACCTTTTTTTACATCTCTAATCCTATCCAATAACTAAACCCAACTACGATATATTACCAAGTATTGACATACAGCAAATTAGGAGTTTGAGGTGAAATCATAGTTAATAGTTTATTAATTAGAATTGTGTGTCCAATAATACATAATACTAACGTCTCTTTCACATGCAAGCAGAGCGTAAGTGTTGCGTGTTTTTTTTTTTTTGGAGAGTAAGCAGAGCTTAAACAGTGATCATTTTGGTGCTGGGTCTATCTTTGCAGACCAAATCATATTGAATAACAGTAAGAAGTATCAATTTTACCCAATAAATGCATCGATAAAATCCACAGATTTTTTTCAAATAGTTAATCAAATGAACTTGAACTATAAAATAAAACCACAAAAATGTAAAACAATTTATAGTATCAGTTTTGTTTTACACTGTAAAATATTTTACCTTAAATTTACAGTAAATTACTGGCTAATAATTGTATTACTTTTACAGTAAGGTACTGTATCTAAAGTCTCAGTAAATTACTGTGAGGTACTTCATAATAACAACAATTCTGTAAATATTTCTAAATATAAAAACGTGCCTGTACTAGCATAAAAGTTCATGTGTATTAATTTCTGTTGACTAAAATATTAATATTGTTTGAATTCCTATAACTATCGTGCTAAAATATAGCCATTTTCTACAGTAATTTGCTGTAATCATGATGCCTGCCATTATTTCACAATAAAATTCTAAATACTTAAATATTAACATTTAAATCCTGTAAAGCCCAGTTCCTCTGGAGTTTTTTTCCCCTTCACGTTGTCACGTTGTTCAAGTTTTTTTTTCTCTCGCCACTGTCACCACCGGCTTGCTTGGATCTGGACTTGAGGAGCTGCGCTTCGGTGGATTTGCTCTTCAGTGTTTGAACTTTCAGCAGTGAAACTTAAACCACATTGAACTAAACTTAACTGAACCTCAACTCTGAAATCTGGACTTTAATATAACTATGTTAAGCTGCTTTGACACAATCTACATGGTGAAAAGCGCTATATAAATAAACATGAATTGAATTGAATTGAATAAAGTGTCACTAATGTAATTTACTGTGAATAATTACAGTAACGTTGTGAAATTCTGGGAATTTATGCCAGTGTAGTTTGATTACTTTTATATAATATTAGTAATACAACATTAGTAACTTTAATAATTTAATGAACCTGTTGTAAGTAAATCTACTGATTATAATCAGATTTTGGGGTCATACTTTAACTTGGGGACCATTAACCATAAGTTTTGCCTCAAATAAAAATTAATTAGCTGTTTATTAATAGATAGTAGTGTGCTGTTAGGTTTATAGTAGGTTTGGATTATGTTCTAATGATTCAACGGACTAGAGTTTATACTATGATTACCGCACTTAAAAACATGGTTCAGATGTTGTATTGCAAGACATTTGTCAGGTCTGTGTTCTTACACATCTCATCCAAAGCTTTCTGTTTAGTTTCGATTAGATTTTTTGATAGTTTTAGGCTGTGAAATAACCAAAATCATTTGGCATAGTGGAAGTATAATGTGGTCATAACCAGCCTTTAACTGTGAGGTTAACTGAAAATAATTGGAGACCTTAGGGGCCATTCACACATTCACAAGCACCTTTGTATCTAAAAACGCGAGCTGCAATGCTTTGGAATGTTGTATTATTTTTTTTTAAATGCACCTCCTCAGTCATCTTAATATCAAATAAAACTGCTGTCAGGCCAACTCGCTATTGTAAACAGAAGCATGTAATGCTTGGCCCGCCTACGAGTTCTGAGCGTACCATCAATGAGCGGCGATGTGTAAAAAATTTGCAATTATTTTAAATTGACAAAGCGTCGTAAAAAGTGTCATTTATGTGCGGGGAACAGCACAATATGAAATACAGAAGCATAAAGCTGCGGTCACACTGCACTTTTCTCCCCATATGCACATGAATGCGTCAGACAGTAAACGCAAGCTCATGCGTCATGTTTCACAGATCGCTGCATTGGAAAGTTCAAGCTTGGTGATATCTGAACTGCAAAATTGCATCACTTGACTGCGTGAGACCAATCAAGGATAAAAACATGACCTCTCTGTACAGAAATTTTAAATATGGAGCAATCGCTTGCTTTTTAAAATGTCTAATCATCTTGTTTAATCCCGCCCCTTTTCGCAATGCCGTACGACAGGATTTTGCAAGCTCAAACTCTAGTGTAACCGCAGCTTAATGTTCACACACATCCATCAATTACATGTTCACATAGAAAAACAATGGAAAAGTAGTTCATTGGAATAGAAAAACTTGTTCTGTCAGTGAACCCTCATAACAGAGGTGCCCAATCCTATTCTTGGAGATCTACCTACCTGCAGGTTCAGCTCCAACCCTGATCAAACACACCTAAACCAAGTAAGTAGGTTCTGAAGGAGCACTTGGTAATTAAAAATAGGTGTGTTTGATCAAGGTTTCAGCTGAACTCCAGATCAAACAGGATTGGGCACCCCTGCCCAATCAGAATTAAGCATCCAACAGCCCCGTATTATAAGTAAATAATATTTAATTATTCATTCATTCATTCATTTTCTTCTCGGCTTAGTCCCTTTATTAATCCGGGGTTGCCACAGCGGAATGAACCGCCAACTTATCCAGCACGTTTTTACGCATCGGATGCCCTTCAAGCCGCAACCCATCTCTGGGAAACATCCACAAACACCCATTCACACATTCACCCATCTCTGGGAAACATCCACACACACCCATTCACACATACACTCATACACTATGGACAATTTAGCCCTAATATTTAATTAAATTGTTATAAAGTAATATCCAATTTTTATTAATATATTCTGCTAATAAATAAGTAGCTAATAGTGAAAATTGGTCCCCAAACTACAGTGTTACCAAATTTGGCTTATATTTTTGCATTGCAGCAAAATTCTGAGGAATAAAGTCACAATCACGTCATGCCAGATGTGCTAACCATCATGGATTTGTTTGTTTTTTTATGTACTACGTAGTTCCAGGAACTGAGTGTGTATGTGTGTGTGTGTGTTTTTGAGTGTCAGAGATAAAGGCACGGTGTGTGACGGATGTGTTTGGATGGTTTTCTGGTCAGGCCGTGACACACAGGCGCTGAGATCAGCATATTAGGACATCCACTAATCCCAACATGTTTGATCTTCTCCTCCAACCAGCTTGACTCAAGGACGCACTCTCTCTCACACACACACACACGCATGCACGCACACACACAATCATGGAGGGCATTTTGAGGGATACAACTGAACTGAATTTAATACAACTGAAACACTTTCTTCCAGCAAAGTATGTCACAATATTCATTCATTCATTATCCTTCAGCTTAGTCCCTTATTTATCAGGGGGTCCCCACAGCGGAATGAACCACCAACTATTCCAGCATAGGTTTTACGCAGAAGATGCCCTTCTAGCTGTAACCCAGTACTAGAAAACCCCCACATTCACACACACTCATACACTACGGCCAATATAATTTACCCAATTTACCTAAAGCGCATGAGTTTGGACTGTGGGGGAAACCGGAGCACCCTGAGGAAAACCACGTCACAATATGCCAAATGTAAATAGTTTCAAGGTAGCAGAGCTCGTTTTTTAGGGGAGTCAGTAGTGTGTTGTGTTCAGTGATGAGATTCTTTTTTATTTTTGGGTGAACTATCCCATTAACTGCATGTTGTAATAAATGATCCGTGAAGTGTTTTGAGCTGAAACTTCACTGACACATTCCGGGGACACAGTAAGACTTATTTTATATGTTGTAAAAAGGACATAATAGGACCCATTGAAGGATTGTGTTATATGATTGACAGCAGTGTTTAGCGAAACACTTGGATAGCTTTATATAGCCTGTGCTTTATTTGACCTCAGTCCCAGTGGGATGATTCGCTTGTCAGCTTGAAGCGGGTAAGCGAACGTGAGTGTGTGTGTCTTTTCCCTATGTGCATTTGTTTTGTGGTTTTGTGGCCTTTACATGGTGTGTTTACAGGATGCAGGAAGAGACATGTTTGTTTTCAAGAGATACTCACTGGCCACTTTATTAGGTACATCTTGTTAGTACCTTACAGGTTTCCCCCAGGTTTCCATTTAATCATGTGATTCCTTTGTTCTGTTTTCCCGCCATTTCAATATTCATTAGGGTCACCTGTGTCCACACTCTTGTTTGTCATTAGTTAATCATGTTTGTGTTTCTACTGTCTATTTTTGGTTATTACTTGTCCGGTCCTATGTTGTCTACCTCACTGTCATCAATCATTTGCTCCTGGTTCCCATGAAAATAATGTAAATAAATTAGAAGCTGTTTTGATAATACCTGTTTATTGTGAGTTTGTGTAGAGTGCACCCATGACCAGTTTGCCTTCAAAGCTTAGACCTTTGTGGTATGGATTCAACAGGGAACTGGAAACATTCAGAGATTTGAGTCTACGTCAGTGTTTCCCAACCATGTTCCTGGAGGCACACCAACAGTACATATTTTGGATGTCTCCCTTATCTGACCCATTCATTTTAGGTTTTGGAGTCTCTTCTAACGTTCTGATGAGTTGATTCAGGCGTGTTTGATTAGAAAGTGGTGGAAAATGTGTACTGTTGGTGAAAATCCCAAATTTCTGTACCAATCAGTACTGAAATCTTAAAAATTATCTGCTGATGAATGGACTGATCTTCGTGGCTTTAAAAATGCTCCAGTGTCCCTGCATCTATTTTTGCACTCAACTAGCAGATCTATTTGATCTGTTATAAATCATTGATAATATTGATAACAGAACAGCCAATCATGATGAACTTGTTTTCAGATAAGATTTTATTTACCTACAAAAGAAACTGTGAGTCTCCTTTAAAAAACATCTGTAGTTCTTACTACAGTTGAAGTCAGAATTGATAGCCCCCCTGAACTATTAGCCCTCCTGTTGATTTTTTCCCCATTTCTGTTAAATTGGATTTTTTCCAACACATTTCTAAACATAATAGTTTTAATAACTCATTTCTAATAACTGATTTCTTTTATCTTTGCCATGATGACAGTAAATAATATTTGACTAGATATTTTTTAAGACACTTCTATACAGCTTATCGTGACATTTAAAGGCTTAACTAGGTTAATTAGGTTAACTAGGCAGGTTAGGGTAATTAGGCAAGTTATTGTATATTGATGGTTTGTTCTGTAGACTATCGAAAAATATATAGCTTAAAGGGGCTAATAATCTTGACCTTAAAATGGTTTTTAAAAAATTAAAAACTGCTTTTATTCTAGCTGCTTTTTATTCTATTCAAGACTTTCTCCCGAAGAAAAAATATTATCAGACATACTGTGAAAATGTCCTTGCTCTGTTAAACATCATTTGGGAACTACTGTATTTAAAAAAGAAAGAGGGCTAATAAATCTGACTTCAACTGTACATTGTTTTGTGGTAATTCATCATTTCTTAACCACAAACTGGCAATTAACTGGGTTTCATATACTCGCCAATGCTGATTTATACTCTCATTTGGTGTTTGTTGAGTCTCATTTGTTGTTATACTCTCATTTGGTGTTTGTTAATGCATTGAGCTGCAGCCATGTGATTGGCCAACCCAATATCATGGCAATTGTGCAAACACTGCAAACTTAACGTTTTGATTTAGTGGCTAATTCGTATGAATTTGCACATTCATATTCATAAATTTTAGTATAATTTGCTCATTGTCCATTGAGGGGAAAGGGTTAGGGGTGGGGTTTGGGGGACACGCCATTGTAAGTTTCAATATGAAACCAATCAAATAAATTTGCAGGAGTTAGCCACTTTTCTAACAATGAAAAATTGTTATATTTCCTAATGAGTAGGCATATGCCAGTATAAGATTCTGACAGTATGATGCCAGATACCAGAGATGGTATATCACGGTTTTACGCTATCACGGTATTGTGATTACTGCTCTAAAATAAGTTCTTTTTAAATGTCTGGGTAAAAAACAACAACTTGTTTTCTCTTTGAACACAGAATATTTTATTTTGTGAAAGATTTAAAATATTTTGGAGCAGTAAACGTGTAAGGTCAAATAATTCAAATGAATCATTGACTTCTGCTGTCATCATTAGTGTCAAAAACACAGATTTCTTTGCAATTTAAAAGGCATCTTTGGATATCTTTTCTGCTGGATTTACTGTTGTCCTAAAAACAAAACAAAAACTAATGTAAATAAAAAATCATACACATACCTTAGGAACGGTATTACAGACAATGTTGGAGCTTTTAAAACCTTGACTTTTTTCAAACCGTGGCATACCTTGAAAACGGTTATCACCCCATGCCTACCAGTGAGTTGTGATGTCAAAAGAATCAAGGTCAAAACTCATCTACATGACTTTGAACTGCTCCAGTGTCAGTGTATCTGTGTTTACACTTGGTAAACTGCGGTAAAGAGTGGTGAATTGATGACCTTCACGGCCAATAAAGGTCAATTCTGTTGAGCAGGAGAACACAATGGCCAATCAGTTGTGTTTGACAATGTGTAAATATAAATTCATATAATAGTTCCAAATTAACAATAATCTATATATAACTGAAAAGTTATATTATTTGGTTTTTAATTCGCTCATTTCATTCAAAACCCTAGCTAGGGTGTGACATTAAAACATCTGTTCAAAGTACAGCTGTGTCTATTGTCTAACAAGTGGCTAGGAAACACTATCAAACTGGTCAAGTGGCAGGACAGGTTCTGACTCCAATACTTAATTTTATATGCCTCCTCCTAAAAACATATTATAGACTCATTGTAGACTTGACTAATGCCGAGTCACCAACAGGATTTGAGAAATCGCAGACAAATGGCTGAAATCACAGATAAATCGGTGCTCGTTCTTGTGAGTGACTATCACACAGTGTGAACTATCAAAGACGCAATCTGAGAGAATCGCAGATGACTCCTGTGAGATATTCGGCATGCTAAATATCTGGACCTGTCGGCGAATTACTCCGTGTAAAATGAGTTTTGACTGAAAATAACATCGGCGATTACATACAGCCAATGAAAGAGCATCATCCACTAGTGTGGGGATCTGCAGGCCAGCAGGAGGTTGTGGGCACTCATTATCAGTTTATTTGGACCCAAGAAATGGAGGAAAACCTAGCGTAAATTTGGCAGGAGCACCCATGTCTGTTTGACGTGTCATGTGAGCAATATCACCACTGGGTCAAAAAAAAGTTGAGGAGAAATTGCTAATTCCCTTCAAACCCAAGTGAGCAAATATGTACATTTTCAAAAATACAAAGTAATGACATTTTTTGATTGCAAAGCCATGACAGCATATTGTATTCTTGATTGTTGCTGGTTGTCCCTATTGGGAAGGTGTCAAATGTGTTATTTTTACAGTTTTTTGGTCAATTTGAACAGTACACTACGGTTAAGTCCACTATATGAAAGGAAAAAGTAAAGCGATATACAGTATTGGTACACAATGTGTTAGCTGATGGATCAATATCTGTCCCCATCTCCGAATCCAGCTTGTGTTTCACGCACAAGTGCTTTGATTATAATTCTAATTAAAGTAAGTTAATCAGCGTATAGGGACACGCCGACCTAGAGCGCATGTAATTCAGTAACACAAGTTTAGCCGGACGGGTATCGCTAGCAATTAAATCAATGTCATCTTTGCTTTGTGTCGCTCCATCCGGATAGGCTATCAAGTTCATCCGCACGCATAAATATAAATGCGAACAGGCAGAAAACTGACGTCGGCGGCCAAATAAAAAGAAAGTGACAGCTTAATAGCGCAGTGAAAGACAAGCAAGTTATGAAAGAGACTGGAGGTACAAGTTGGCATTTGTTATGTCTGAATTATGCCAAGATTGCGTGGAGAGAGAGAGAGAGAGAGATGGAGCGCAGAGATATTCATAGAGCCCAGAAAGTGGGAGGGAGGCTGGAAACTCTTATTGTGCTCACTGTAATAAGACAAGGGAAGAATAAAACGGAGGAAAGGCTGAATGAAACGGTCCAAAATTCGCCAGCCCACTGTCAGTGCTTTAGTCAGCCGCTGTTTATCGGTTTTCTCATTGTGTGTGACTCATCGTTACGATCAAAGCTTGATTTAACAAAAGCCATTGAAGTCTCCGGTTTGCCACTTTTTTGGGGGACAACAGAAAGGCTGACAGTCAATCAATTGCGAAACGCTTGGCGAAGTGACGTTTCTTGGTTGTTTCATGACCCCTCCAGGATATCGTTCATTCTTTATTTCGCTATTCACTATCATTTATCACTCAGCTCACTCTGCATGAGCGTTTCGTTCATTTGAGCGCTTTTTTTGCTCCTTTTATCTGCTCGCACTCGCAATTTGAAGTAATTGTAATCTAATAAAGAGACGGATCTTTCTCCGTCTTTCTCTCTCTGCTGTGACTCAGATGTGTTTTGTGTGATCCACTCACGCCTTTTACACCTTCCCATCTGTTAATGCGCTCGCAGGAAGTGACAAAACTGTCATGTTTGGATCATGACACTGAATTGTCCAAATCTCGGGCTGTTAAAGGGCTTCAGTGCCCACGCTGGACTGGTGAGAAGCTCTTATGTAAACTTGAGAGCAAATTTGCTAATAAATACGATGTAAAATATTTGGTCACCCACACACAACTGCGCTGTTCACTTAACCTTGTGTTGGTGGTCTTGGTGAAGCTCCAATTTTACTTTAAAAGGCAACTTGAACTCTGTTTGTTTTATTCGTTTACTTGATTTCTGGTCTTGTATTCCAGGGTTAACCGTTTTTGTTAGCTGAAAGAACTGTTGTATGGAAGAAACCAAAATATCTGATAGTTGTCAAAGAAACATTTTTTTATTTTCAATTAAACTAAACTAATTATTAACTACTAGAAAATAAATATTAACAACATTGAAAAATAAATTAATAAATTAGAGAAATTTAAAAAATTTTTTAAAACATACAACAAATTAGTTAAATTTAAATAAAACTAAAATGAAAATAGGCACCGCGGTGGCGCAGTGGGTAGCACTGTCACCTCACAGCAAGAAGATTGCTGGTTCGAGCCTCGGCTGGGTCGGTTTGCTGGGTCCTGTGTTCCTGTGGGTTTTCTCCGGGTGCTCCTGTTTCCCCCACAAATCCAAAAGATTTGTGATACAGGGGAATGGGGTAAGCTACAGTAAATTGTCCGTAGTGTATGTGTGTGAAAGAGTGTATGGGTGTTTCCCAGTGATGGGTTGCAGCTGGATGGGCATCTGCTGCATAAAACAGATGCTGGATAAGTTGGCGGTTCATTACGCTGTGGTGACCCCAGATTTATAAAGGGACTAAGCCGAAAAGAAAATGAATCAATAGTATCTCTCTATAAACAGTTTAAAAGAACACCAAAATTAAGCTTATGGAAGATGTCAGTATTTGTAATCAGATGTAAATTCTACAATATTACAAAAAATAAATAATAAAATATATTTTGAAAAATATAATAAAATAAAATAAAATATATTTGAAATACTTTTAAATTTAAGAAAAAGAAAATATGGTTGTAATAAATAATAAAAAGTAGTACATTATCTTCAAATGTAGAATTTAACCCAATTAAATTAAGCATAAAATAAAATACTATAAATTATAAAATAAAATAACATGTAAAAAATGTATTAAAATACAAACAAAAATACAAAAGTAGTTTATGTACTCAACATGTAGAATTTAACCTAATTAAATTATGCATAAAATGAAATAAATTAAATTAATATAATAAATTAACATTTTTAAAAGTAATTTCAAATTTAAGATTAGATTAGATTAGATTAGATGAGTATTTAAGATTAGTATTTAAGAAAGAGAAAATAGTTGTAAAAAATAATAAAAAGTAGTACATGTACTGAACATGTAGAATTTAACTAAATTAAATTATGCATAAAATAAAATAAATTAATGAAATAAAATAACATTTAAAAAATGAATAAAAAAGAAACACAAAAATATGGAGAATAGAACAATTAAATTAGGGCCAAAACAATACAAAACATAATAAAATAAAATATGAATAAAACAAAAAACAAAACAAAGGCACTTGCTCACAACGTAAATAAAACAATATTTTTTTCCCTCTTTCTTTTCCTTCTGTAATTCTTTTCATTCCTGAAAAACATGTTTGGAGAGGGGTCTGGATGCAGACCTGGTGCAGAGCAATCTGGGCTGCATCCAATGCTTTTCAATGGGCTCACCTAATCCCACCCCTAACCCTACCCCTCACAGTGACATCACTAGTTCCATTTGAGTGCATTGTGTCTGACATTGCATCTGAGCTGAGTGATGCAATCTCAGCTTGCATCATAAAGGCTGCATCCAGAAACTATTGCATATTTGTCTCATTTTCGACAGTGGTTTACATATGTATATTCAGATTCTGTGTAAGTAGACCAAGAATATATACAGTGCTCAGTATAATTGAGTACAGCCCATTTTGAAAATGAATATTTTTATCCACTTTTTAGTGAATATAGGCAATGTATTTTGCTGCATTTAAACAAAACCTAAATCCCCTTTCTTCCCCATTCTGATGCTTGGCTTGAACTACAGCAGATCGTCTTGACCATATCTACATGCCTAAATGCACTGAGTTGCTGCCATGTGATTGGTTAATAAGAGATTTGCATTAACAAGCAGTTGGACAGTTATACCTAATAAAGTGGCCGGTGAGTATATAGATATATTCAACCAGAAACTTGGCAGCACCTTCCTAAAAAAACAACAACACACCATCGTTCTGAATTACACAAGCCATGCCATGAAGGAAAATAAAACTAAATAAGCATTCCACATCTGGCTGAGCTTTAACCAAATTCATCTAAATGAGCCGAGCCAAAAATTCAATCTCTCAATCTTTCGCTTTCCTCCAGCCCATTATGCACCTTTCCAACCTGCCCGATTCACTTAGAGTTCATTTATTGCGACGATTTGTCGAAAAGCCTTTTTCAGAATCAATTATCCGTTTACCCTGCGCTCTCATTGGAATAAAGGCTTGTTAGATGCACTTCCCGTCACTGCCATCGGTGTTGGAAATGGAGCTAATGAATGCTAATGCATGCTAATAAATGCTAAATGGGCCGATCTATTAGAGTCCAGGCGGCGCTGGCTAGTGACACCGTCCTCACACACACACACACACTCGCTCTGAGGCCATGACCATTATCTGTAGCCCCAAACACATGCTGATAGTTCTACCATAATGACTTATTTACTGAGGAACGAGTGGTTTTATGTGGCGGTTAAGGAGCTGGGTCAGCTTTGGGATTATAAAGGGGCTAGTGTGTCACTTTTAAATATCGCATTGCTTAAAGGGATAGATCACCCAAAAATGAACATTTAACCATTGCATTTAATCTACTCACCCTCAAGTGGTTTCAGACTCATATGCGTTTCTTTCTTCTGTTGAACACAAAAGAAGATACTCTGGAAACCTGTAACTGTTGACTTCTATAGTATGAAAAACAAATATTAAAGCTTCCAACTTTCTTTAAAGTATCTTCTTTTGTGTTCAACTAAAGATTGAAACTCTTAAAGGTTTGAAACAAGTAAAGGGTGAGTAAATGATGACATGAGGTTTATTTTTGGGTTAAGTATCCATTTTAAAAATTTTATTGTATCTTTATGCAGTCATTTTTTATATCATCACTTGACTGCAGATTTTTAACAAAAACAAAAGAAATGCCTTTTATCTTTTTCAAAATAGTGGATTTTCAATATACTCTCACCGGCCACTTTATTAGGTACACCTTACCAGTACCAGGTTGGACCCCATTTTGCCTTTAGAACTGCCTTAATCCTTCATGGCATAGATTCAACAAGGTACTGGAAATATTCCTCAGAGATTTTGGTCCGCTTTGACATGATAACATCACACAGTTGCTGCAGATTTGTCGGCTGCACATCCATGATAGGAATCCCCCATACCACCACATCCCAAAGGTGCTCTATTGGATTGAGATCTGGTGATCGTGGAGGCCATTTGAGTACAGTAAACTCATTGTCATGTTCAAGAAACCAGTCTGAGATGATTCACGCTTTGACATGGTGCATTATCCTGCTGGAAGTAGCCATGGTAGGAAGTAGCTAGAAGTGGACATGGTCATCAACAATGCTTAGGTAGGCTGCAGCGTTGACATGATCCTCAATTGGTACTAATGGGCCCAAAGTGTGCCTGGAAAATATCCCCCACACCATAACACCACCACCAGTAGCCAGAACCTTTGATACAAGACAGGATGGATCCATGCTTTCATGTTGTTGACAACAAACTCTAACCCTACCATCCAAATGTTGCAGCAGAGACTCATCAGACCAGGTTGCGTTTTTCCAATCTCTTATTATCCAATTTTGGGGAGCCTGTGTGAATTGTAGCCTCAGTTTCCTGTTCTTAGCTGACAGGAGTGGAACCCGGTGTGGTCTTTTGCTGCTGTAACCCATCCGCCTCAAGGTTGGACGTGTTGTGCGTTCAGAGGTGCTCTTCTGCATACCTCGGTTGTAATGAGTGGTTATTTAAGTTACTGTTGCCTTTCTATCAGCTCGAACCAGTCTGGCCATTCTCCTCTGACGTTTTTTTTTTTTGTGCCCACAGAACTGCCACTCACTGGATATTTTCTCTTTTTCATACCATTGTCTGTAAACCCTAGAGATGGTTGTGCATGAAAATCCCAGTAGATCAGCAGTTTCTGAAATACTCAGACCAGCCCGTCTAGCATCAACAACCATGCCACGTTCAAAGTCACTTGAATCACTTTTCTTCCCCATTCTGATGCTTGGTTTGAACTGCAGCAGATCGTCTTGACCATATCTACATGCCTAAATGCATTGATTTGCTGCTATGTAATTGGTAGATTAGAAATTTGTGTTAACGAGCAGTTGTACCTAATAAAGTAGCCAGTTAGTGTATTTAGTGTATAATACAAACACACACACAGACACGCAAGTGTGCGTGCACATACACACACATAAGTGGTTTGGGGGACTTTGTTTTTTTACTTTTAGGGGGTTATTATGATTGGGGGGGGGGATACTTTTGGGGGTTACTATGATTACTTTTTTGTTTAATATTTTTTATGCGTCATTTTATTGCTATCATTTTGTAACTGCTGCTTCTTTATGGTTATTTATGGCTATTAATTAGTAATATATTTTTTATTTATTGTGTTTTATTTATTTTATCTATTGTTACTTTAGAGTGGCAAATTATTGTTATTTGTGAACACTACATATACACAGTTTGATGTTTGTCTCATTATTTGATGTCCAGTGAAATTAGCTTTAATTATATGTTGTTTATTAAAAAAGAAATACATACAAATAGTTGAACAAGAGACTAAAAAGGCATCAGACTGACACGCCAGTGTTTGTGTTGGTCAGATGCAAATGCTGATCATTTTAATTACAGCGTTTATTATATCAAGCTTTCCTCTCGGTGCAATAGAAAAGAGATTAAAGCCTCGTTCTGTAAAAAGAATAATAATAATTACATGTCAGATGCAATTATCATTCAAATAATTGTTCACCAATCATTCCAATTAAAATGATTATTGAACCGAGCATTTATTTTAATGTGAACGGGCCTTTAGCTGATGAGCTAAATCAACTGAGCAGCTTCACCAGGCTGCAGGATCAAAACTAATAGCAGCTTTGTAGGTTTTTGTGTGATCATAAAATGTGACAAAATGATAAGTGCCCTATTATACGATTTCAGTTATTACCTTTCTAAAGGTCTGTACTGATTCAAAGATCCTAGTTATTATCTACCAAAAGAAAGAAGTGATTGTGCACTGCCAGAAATGAGCCATGAGACATTTTATTCTTAGTTTCTTCTTCTTCTTCATAAGGCCAGTCTGATGTCTTTATTGGCTTTCTCTGAAAAACATCTACACAGAAGACTGTATTTTTAAGTAACTGAGGACTGGATGAGTTTGGTTTGTGTGGTGGAGAAAATGTGTATTTATCCCTTGTGTATTGTTCAAACTGACTACCCTTTCGTTATATCAGTGGCTGTTTTTGCCACATTGGCTTCCATTATAATGTCATTTTTTGATTTCAAAGCCATGCCATCATTTAATCATACATTCTTGATTGTTGGTGGTTTTCCCCATTGGAAAGAGGTAAAGTTCATCAATTGGCAGCATTAACCCCTTAGATAGGCCTGTGCAAAAATGTTTCTGGCCTTTATATGGAGTTCTAGAGTAAAACACTTACTATGTTTACCATGTTCTGAGAGCTGAGCTGCTTATTTTGATTTTCTTAGATCAAGATAAGTGTGCAAATATCTCATTCTCTTATGCGCACACGCACGCACGCACACACACACACACTACTCCATATATAAGGTAGAAATTCAGCTTTATTTGCACTGCAACAGATGATCAACAGTACAAATGTAAAATTGTACCTCTTCCTAACAGGGAAAAACACCAACAATCGTAGGGTGTCATAGCTTTGCAATCAAAAAATGTCATTATAATGGAAGTCAACGGAGCAAAAATAGTGTATTGTTGAAAATTTTCAAAGCATTTTTCCAAAATATGTCTCAAAATAAGATTTGTCACCAAAAATTATTCCATTTACGGAAACACAGAGAAAGTCATAGCCAAATTAAGCCTCAAAATGACCTCAGAGTGGATGAAAACATCCCAACAGCACGCAAGGGTTAAAATACATATGCTCACAACTGAGTAGGACAGTGGTCCCCAACATTTATATCACTGCGGACTGGTCAACACGTATTGATTCGTAGGTTACTAGGTGACCCATCATTTTTCAGAGGATGACAAAACATTGCTGTCACACTGATACAAGCTTTATTTATGGAGAAACTTACAAAAAAGCACTGCAGTGTTTGGGTGTTCTCTGTTTTTCCGAGATAATTAGTCAACAGAAATGTGTATACAAAGTATTAGGCTGATCGGTCAGTTCTTGTCACATGACTCGTGGTGTGCTTGCGGCTTTTATTAAAGCCACACACCTCCATTGTAAATAACAAACTTGCGTGAACTCTAGAAAAATGATATGCAAATGGCCCCTAAAACCCGCTGTCATTCGCAATCTCCAGGTTGTGGAGATGCTGTCTTCACCTGATTTATTGACAAATTAATTGCAGATATATTCCTTGACAGTTCATGAGCCTTCACTAGGCCTTTTCCCCTTGGCAAAGAAACTTTCCAAAGATGTGTTTCTTACTCATTTTCTTGCTTGTGGGTTAAATTTTGGTGCTCAATTGACATATGTAACTGAGAGAATACGGTCATTTTTCAAAATAAAAGATCATTCAGACTCAAATAATAAATAAAACAGGAATAATTCATGATTTCTCGTGTGCCCTGGTAGCAATTGACCCATGGACCGGTACCAGTCTGCAGCCCGGTGGTTGAGGACCACTGGAGTAGGACACATATTTTATCCAATAAGAAAAAAAAGTTAACAATTCTAGCATGTGCATCAAAAAAGTCGTGATTTTGTTTTAACAGAGCATGTGATAGCAAAAATGTGCATGATTGGACAAACCAGTGGACCAACCACATAGTAAAATAGCGGAAATGTAGTTTTGGTCATTCTGAAATTACAAAAAGGCTCACAGTGGCTTCTCCTACCACTGCAAATTACATTTTTCTTATTGATATTTGCCACAAATTTATTAGTAAGTGATGATTTAGTTCTCTTTGACTCATTGGATGGAAACAGCGCTTTATCTGCAAATGTTTTATGCAATATTCCAGTTTTGCAAATACGTTTACTTCACATTTTTCAACATACTGTAGCTATTGAAGATGAGCTGAAATTTAGATATGGTAATGAGCACTTGGTTTCTGACACAAGCTCAATCACACCAGACTTGGCCATCTGACCAAAAAGAGCAAAGCAGTTTCTAAGAAAAGTTTAGAGACTCAAACAAATAGACACTATGAGAGAATTAACGATGCGGCAGTGTATATATTAGAGGAAAAGTTCAGTTAACTTTACAATAGCATAATAGGGCATTTCAGGCTACACTGTAAAAAATAAATCTGTGAAATTTATGGTAAAAAACTGGCAGCTGTGCATTTTGAATTATCAACATTTACACATCTTTTGTTGCACAGTTAGACACGTTAACACAGCCTAATGCAGGTGGTGATGAGAAAGTTACATAATGAACCAATCCCCATCACAAACAACTTTTCCCACAAGCAGAAAAGCGTATCAGTGTCTAGAAGGTGTTCAGTGTCATTCACACAGCTACTAAACACCAGTATGGTAACACGCATAAAATTAAAGTCCTCAAATAAACATTGTTTATCAACATTAGATGTAACGTAAAACAGGAAACAACAAAAAAGATCCATAATAGCGTCAACGAAAAGCATAAACAGTGATGTGCCATGCAGGGAATTCTGGGAAAGTAAATTTAGGTTATTCACCGTATATATTAAGGAAACATACGTTTACCAGGTTACAGATTTTTACCGTAGCATTTTTACAGTTTTTTACCGTTGAAATCCTGGCCATTTTTCACAGTGTAGGATACTAATTGTTTAGAAACATAGTTTGTTACTGGCAAACTTAATAACAGCAGAGCTAATCTCTACACAGCTGAGCTATGAAGATGTTATTCCAGATTTGCGCATACATTTACTTAAGCTACTGAAGACGAGCTGAAATTCAGATATGGTAATGAGCACTTGGTTTCTGACAAGCTGTAAGCTTTCAACAATTCACACTACACTTGGCCATTTGACCAATAAGAGCAAAGCAGTTTCTAAGAAAGGTTTAGGGACTCAAACAAATAGACACAATGAGAGAATTAATGATGCCACAGAGCATATATTAGAAAAAAAATTCAGTTAACCTTTACAAATAGCATAATAGGGCACTTCAGGCTAAGATGCTAATTGTTAAAGACGTAGATTGTTACCGGCAAACTTGATTACAGCAGAGCTAATTTTACACAGTTGTGAATTGTAGCTTCACACTGTTTAATATGTTTCATGCAAAATTCTAGTTTTGCAAATACGTTTATTTTGCAGTTTTCAACATAGCTACTGAGGACGAGCTGAAATTCAGATATGATAATGAGCACATGGTTTCGACCGATATACCAGACTTGACCATTTGACCAATAAGAGAGAGCAGTTTCTAGGAAAGGTTTAGAGACTCAAACAAATTGACACAATGAGAGGATTAATGATGCGGCAGTGTATATATTAGAGGAAAAGTTCAGTTAACCTTTACAATAGCATAATAGGGCACTTCAGGCTATGCTGATAATTGTTTAGAGGCGTAGTTTGTTACAAGCAAACTTCATTACAGCAGAGCTAATCTCTACATAGTTGTGAATTGTAGTTAAATCTATGCATTTGCTGAACTGTAAAGGAGATGTTTTGTGCAATATTCCGGTTTGCTAATACATTTACTTTGCATTTTTCAACATAGCAACAGAGGACGAGCTGAAATTCAGATGGTAATGAGCACATGGTTTCTGACAAGCTGTAAGCTTTCGACTAATCACACCACACTTGGCCATCTGACCGTTAAGAGCAATAGCATATTAGAACACTTTAGGCTAAGCTGCTAATTGTTTAGAAACATAGTTTGTTACCAGTGTTGGGCAGTGGCGTCGCTAAAAGTAGTGATGCTACTAGATTAACTACATTTCTTAGTAGTGTGACGGTAGCATCGCTACTTTCTAAATCAAATAGATTTTCAGTAGCCAAGCTATTTTTATTAGTCAAGTAGCGCAGTAGCATCTACTCAAGCTACATTTACCGATCGTGGATTAATAAGTGACGGCACTGACATTCATGGAGCTGTGAGTACGATGTGTAGCCGAGAAAAGTAAATACATATGATGGCAAAAATGGTGATTTCTTCTTCCTGTTTACGGTTGTCCACAACAAACTTTTTGGTGCGATACTGCCACCTCTCACTCTGGTCAGTGACATTGCTTGATGAAAAGATGAGATTATATATATAGTTTACTGTTGTAAAGGCTAAAGTATACTATGGTAATTAACATTAGTTCATGATAGTTATTATTGATACTACATTATGTAGTGTAACTTATAAATGAAGAGTTGTAAATATATATACAGTACAATATATTGCTTATGCCGAAATATTTCCCTTTACTATAAATGACTATAGTATTGACCAAGTAGCTTTTATCATAGTCAAGCTACATTTTAAGTAGAGTAGCTAATAGCTTAGCTTATTACATTTTTCAAGTAGCTTGCCCAACACTATTTGTTACCAGCAAACTTAATTACAGCAGAGCTAATTTTACATAGCTGTGAACTGTAGTTAGTCCATGCATTTGGTGAGCGATGAAAGAGGTGAGCTTCGATTCAGAAAAGCATAAATGTGCAGACACAAAACAAACAAGAATGGCTGTTTGCTAACCATTATGTCAGTTTACGCTGAGGGTCTGTTGTTCCAGAGTAAACCCTGCGCTCTTTAAGCGAGCAGGCCACATAGATCAGCCTCGCACAGTGTCTTAAAAAGCCATCATGAAATATGAGGGAATCTTCCGCCTGAGCTGATGAATGAGCTCGCCGTTATTATTGAGGTCCTGCTCCGCTGTTCCTCTCCACAGAACGCAGGCTTGTGTACCCAGCACAGCGGATCATTGGCAAATTTAATTACCTTTCTGAGAGCTCTTCAATCACATGGATTAGTGTGTGTGTGTGTGTTGGGGAACAGAGAGAGGGAGCGACAGAAGTGAACTTCTAAGTGTGTATTTTTAGCAGGTGTATGTGTGTCACAGCGGAAGAAACTATTTCTGTGGACGCAATGAAAAAAAAGCTCCTCACTGGTCTAATAAAATCTCACAGTGCAACATTCCCACAGGCTCTCTGACTGATACAGGCCTTGTTATGGTGATTCACTCTAAATCCATAAGTTTCCAACTCATGCAGAGTGTGTTAAAATAGCCTGAGGTCAGTGGTGAAATCAACATTCAGAGCTGCACTTGAGATTTCCACTCATTAGGCTTTACACACCTTCCATCCCTTGTGTGTTTTGTTTATTAAATATTTCAGCTGATTTAATTACTCCTTAGTTTACCAGTAAGTTACAGTATGGCCTTTCTTTCAACACATTTCATTTTAATTCAATTATAATTCCACACTTTCGCATAATTGCAACTAGATGTAGTACAGAAAATGCAAATAAACCCATGAATTGATTATACACTCAGCAGGCACTTTATTAGGCTCACTCTGCCAGTACTGGGTTGGACTTCAGAACTGCTTTAGTTCTTTATGGCGTTGATCAGAGGTGCCCAAACTCGGCCCTGGATAGCCGGTGTCCTGCAGAGTTTAGGGTGTACTCACACTAGGCAAGATTGCCTTGAACTGTGCCCAGCTGAGATTGCCCCCTTCCCTCGCCCACACTCACACTGCATTTTTACCTTCAGAGCCTGAGCACGCTTCCGCCATCGATGATATGGCTGTTCAGTTTACAGCAAGAGAAGTGCTCTTGCTCAGTACGATAGAGATTGCTTTAGTTATGTTTTGTATTATTTTGAGTAGTCTGGGATGCAGTGACAAACAGTCAAATCTTTTGCTGAACAGATCCACGCTCATACATTTTCATAAAAGTCATTGTACTGCATGTGTTAGGAGGTTTGCTGAAGGTGTAGTTGATGTCCAGCGAGGGGTTTGCGTCTTTTATAAACTATGACAGTTTGCGTTCATTAAAAAGTAGCTGTGAGTGCGTCCAAGGTCACTCTGGCTGCCCTGGCGACAACGCTGTCTGCCTTCAGCTCCGGCGGCGAGAGCGTCAAAATTCGCTACATTGATCTCCTATTTAAAGGAGCCGTTGCTGCATATCGGTTACATTCCTGCATAAAACGTTGCGCACTTTTTATCAAATTCATTTAACAATGGAAGATCAAGTTGCATGTGATGTGGCTTTGCTCCACTTAATTATCCAATATGTGTATAATATATATATATATATAATATATATATAATATGTCTGAAATATTCTGAATCAGCAAAACTGTTTTGTACTGTCGCATGAGATTCCCGCTTTTAAAAAACATTAAAGCACATCATTATTTAATGCATGTTCCTGTAAGAAAACATTGTAAATAATTGAAAATCCGGCGACCGTAATAATCAAACCCTTGGGAACAACTGTAGTTGGAACCAAAGTTCACAGGTCTGTGTTCTCTGAACTCCTCTCAAGCGGTGGACTTCTTCATTCTGATTGCTTGCTGCCGAACCGCGCCATAGCTCATTAACATAAAGTTGACTTGATTTCAACTCTTCTCGAGGCTCACATCGGCAAAGATGCGCCACACTGCTCCTCTCCGCCGGCTCTCATTGAAAATGAATGACTTCCGGCTACTTTGACGCTCTCGCCGCTTTCGGTGTGAACGTACGGTAAGAATGATTAATAATGCCATATGATACAGTCTCTTAAGGGTGCACTCACACTATACTATCCGAACCGTGCCTAGGCGGGTTTCCCAGTTTGTTTGAACAGTGTGAGTGCTCTTAATCAGGCCCAAGCCTGGTTCAGTTGGCTGGCCCTGGCTCAGTTGGAAGAGGTGCGCAAGAGCGCAGTTCAGTTGGGCTTTGGTGCAGTACCTTGTAGTGTGAGTGGCAAAGCTCGCCTCAGCCCAAAACTGAAGACGTGACAAAACTTTTAAGGGACTGTTTCATATGGATTTATTAATCATTCTTACTTTTCAATGAACGCAAGCTGTTGTAGTTTATTAAAGACACAAACCCCTCACTGCATATCAGCTGCACCTTCAGGAAACCTTCTAATACGTGCAGCACGATGACCTAAATGAACATTTATGAGCGTCAAAAGTTGTGGATCTGTTCGACAAAATATTTGACTGCATGTCACTGCATCCCAAATGACTAAAATGATACATATAACTAAAGCAAATCGCCACTGTACGGAGCGAGAGCGATTCTCTTACTGTTAAACTGAACAGTCGCATCCTCGATGATGTAAACGTTCTCAGGTTCAGAAGGCAAAATGCAGTGTGAGTGCAGGCCGTCGGGGAATAGGAGAGGGGGAACAATCGCACTTCACCCACATACTACAGTTAAAGGTGCCTTGAAGTGCTTTGAAATGTGCATTTCCATTTGACATGTGATGTAAATTCTACTGAAACATGGAGAGGGTGAGACTGAGTCCGCCTCTTTTTAAAAAAGCAGCCAATAGTGTTTTGTTTTTATCACAGCTTTGCCAGTGAGAGTGGTTGAGCTTAAGTGCATCAAATGAAAACAAATGAGAAGTGTCTTGAAGGGGGCGGGGCATGTCAGATACTAGAGAGCATTTGATTGGTCAGAAGATTGGATTAGAAACTAAAGTACGAGGTGACGTCAAAAAAATGGTTAATCCATTGAGGCGGAAGTGACAAATTGCAAACTTTGTATGTTTATATCTTCTAGATGTGAATTGTCACCGTTTTGGAGTGTGTGCCCTCACCGCACCTGCTAGGAATTATAAATATTTATATTAATTATTAAATTATCCATTACATTGTGTGTTACTAAGGTCTACACCTACCCCAACTCTAAACCAAACCTTCACAGTTATTAAGGTCTACACCTACCCCAACTCTAAACCAAACTCTCACAGTTATTAAGGTCTACACCTACCCCAACTCTAAACCAAACCTTCACAGTTATTAAGGTCTACACCTACCCCAACTCTAAACCAAACTCTCACAGTTATTGATTGATTGATTGGTTTTATTTGACAATTTTAACAAAAATATACAAACAATTCCTGTTAGACTAATTCATACATATTTTAAAAACTTTCGAGTATAAAATACACAAAAAAGCCACAGGCTTCTTTCCATTGTGGTATTAAGGTCTACACCTACCCCAACAATCACAGTAGGATGGGCATTACAATGTCTACTACATACAGCATTATTTCAATTCACCTTTATTTTTATAGCTCTTTTACAATGGGGATTGTGTCAAAGCAGCTTCACATAGAAAATTATAGTAAATTAGTTCAGTTTTCAGAGTTTAAGTTTAGTTCAGTTTAGTTCAGTGTGGTTTAATATTCACTACTGAGAGTCCAAACACTGAAGAGCAAATCCATCGATGCGCAGCTCTACAGGTCCCGAACCATGCAAACCAATGGTGACAGCGGTGAGGAAAAAAACTTCACCAATTGGCGAAAGTGAAGAATTAAAATCCTCGAGAAAAACCAGGCTCAGTTGGGCACGGCTATTTCTCCTATGGCCAAACAACTTGTGCAGTGCTGCAGTCTAGGCGCAGTATCGGACCTGATTTAGTACGTTATCGTGCTACAGACTGCAGTTTTGGAGCTTTTTCAAGACGAACATACTGAAACTAATGCCTCATTCACACTAGCCTGTCGCTCTGGGTGGCGACCTGCTGCAAACGCAGGACTGTGTAGGTCTACAGCATGGAGAATACAACCGGCCTCTGAGTGAACTGAGGGAGAATAACATGAGCTCTACTCGTACTCCTATTGGCTGTCGCTCAAGAAAGTTGCTTTTCATTTGCATAAAGTTGAAGGATTCTCAACTTCATGTCGCTCAACATGCCCACCTGCTCGCCAACGGTCGCTGTCGCTCGTGTAGATGGAGATCGCCGGAAGTCGCTCACTCTCCATTGAAATGAGTGGTTGCTTGTCGCTTTGCTGCTGCGAGTTGCTCGTAGTGTGTATGAGGCTTGACCCCTAAAAAACGTTGAACTCACTGTCATCATCTCTGTTTGAGATAACTTGAGCTTTGTGACTTCGTTATTCTGCTGGAAGAAGCTCACAGGTTGCAGACTCTGGTGGTCATAAATGGATGGAGATGGCCAGCAACATTACAATACATTTATTTTCATTTGGCTTAGTGCCTTAATTTATTAGGGGTCACCACAGCAGAATGAACCGCCAACTTATCCAGCATATGTTTTACACAGCAGATGCCCTTCCAGCTGCAACCCAGAACTGGGAAAATCCACACATACACACTCATTAACACACATGCACTACAGACAAATTAGAAACTCCACACAGAAACGCCAACTGACTCAGCCGGCACTCGAACCAGTGACCATCTTGCTGTGAGGTGACAGTGCTAACCACTGAGCCACCGTGTCACCCCCACTACAATACAATTCAACAACAAAAAAAAAACGAAAGTGAATATGCACAATACCTGTCCTCTGTCTTTCGATTATGCCAGTTTTTCTTCAGCTCTCTCATTATTTTTGAGCCTGTTCAGATCAGTCAGTAGTCTGTGCGTGATGATGCATGTGTGTGTGTGTTTTTGTGCTTAATAAATTCCAGGATTCTGAAGGGCATCTTCCTCTAAGCACGAGAGCGAAAAGTGTTTCTCCTTGACGTGCGTCCTTGCTTTAGTGAGACGTGGTCCTCCGTCTGAAGACCTTTACAAACAGCTTACCAGCACATTTCTCATGTCTCTCAAATATCCCCCTCACACACACACACACACACACACACACACTTTTTTTCTTGTACCTCGACTGTTTTCCTCTTTAAACTCTACTGGTGTCCATCTCACTCTGCTGTTCTCTGTTCCTGCCTTTGTTCTTCCTTTTCATGTGCTGTTTTTTTTCCTCTGTGTCCTCTGATCCTCAGTTCAGAGTGCTGGTCACATCGGCTTTTCTAATTGCAGTCTCTGAGAGAGAAAGAAAAGGCACAGGTTTATGTCACCTCATTTTCTTTTTCTTTTTCACTCGTTGTCCTTAAAGGATCTAGATCCCTGCTGAAAAGGAAAAAAAAACAGGTCATAGCTGTTTAAGGTGGTCACGATGGCTTTTGAAACACATTACTTATTTGTAGAACTAAGGTGGTGCAACAACTTTAAATAGCTTGAAGAAAATGTTTAAAATGATTTTTTTTTAGTAATTTTCAAAGTCTGAGCATTTGCTTCTGGAATCAGCTTGATGGTTTCAGCCGCAATATTCTTAACCACGCCCCTCTTACCATTAGTTTACTATGAGGAAATGATGTGCAAAAAGAAGGCCCCGCCCCCTACTCAATACTCTGTTTCAGTTGGAAAAGTGTGCCTTTGATGCACCCCTTGATGCTTCTTAAGGGCGTCACACACCGGATGCGCCACACAGAGCCGCGAGACGGCACACATGACAGTTGAAAGTATCACACACCAGACGCGCACATTTGCATGTTATTTAAAATGAAAGTATTCAGATGGCGCTCTGGGGCGCTGCAGAAATATGAACGGTGTCCTGAGTCGTGGCTGGGATGCCAGTGTGTGTACCCTGATAGAAACCTATGTTTAGAATTATAAAATTGATGGCACTGCATGGCGCAACGCTGCGTGTCGTCGAGTGGCACCTCTGGTGTGCAACCTGCTTTACGTTCTTGTCGCAGCACCAGTGGCACCAGAATTAGGCACTGAAATTCTTATGCTGATTCGATTACAAAGGTATTATGGCACCGGGTTTCAGTTTACCCAACCCTAAATGTAGCTGTGTGAACAAACAACATCTCTGACTGTAAGACGCTCAAAGTTCAATGCAAAGGGAGACATTGGCTTTTACAGAGTTTGTTTATCAAAGTCTACTGCAAACAAAGTTTGGGGATTACAAAACAATACATCCGGGCTAGTGAGATCACAAACGCTTCAGATTACTTGCATTCACTATGCACAGCAAAGAGGCGTGGCCAGTGGTGCTGTAATGTTATAGCAGAGAAAGCTAAAATGGCATCCAAACGCTGCTATTTCCACAGAGTGTTTTCTGTTTCTGTGATTGGGCTTCCAAAGGACACAACATAAAGAGAGAAGTGCTTAAAATTAAATTATGTTCCAGTGAATTATAAAAAACATATAGCGAGCATTTGACAAAGGACAGCTTCCCCAATCTCACTCAGTTCAGTGTTGGATTCGGCTAAAAACTCCTCAAAGAAGGAGCAGTTCCAACTGTAATAAAAGAAGCTGTGCATTGTGAGCCACAATCTCTAAGTATTTTTATTAGTTAAAATTGATCTATTACATGCATAGTTTCTAGTGTTAACGGTATGTTGTAGCGAGGACATAAACAAGGATGTAAACTACGGGAAATGCTGTTTGGCATTGTTAACAATTTAGCTATAAACTCATATTTATTCATCAAACCCCTGTATATACCCACAATCTTTACCAGCGCGGCAGTGTCTCTCTGTGCGGCTGCTTTTCCTGCATTCTACATCTCAAATAATGAACTCGCAAAAATGCTAGTGACTGATGTGATGTTTCCTAGTGACGTGGAGCCGATCCATGACTCACAGCACATTATGTTAGCTGACCAATCCAGAGCCTCTTGAGGGCAGGCTTTCAGAGGAACTAAGAAATATAACAGACGTGTTCATGTTAGCTGAGTAGCAGTATATAATTAAAGACATATGAAAAAATAATATGATTTTCTACAAATGAATCATGAGCATACATTGCTTTGCCCCCCATAAACACAACCAAGCCTTAAAATTACATTTCATTTATTTCAACACTGTAAACACTCGTACATCATCTTGTAAACACAGTGAAATGAACTGAAATGAGTCCTCATCATTTGCTTTCACTGTGGAGAAAATGGCATCTTCTCAACATGTCAACAAAACGATCCAAACTCTTCCAGGTCTCAAATAAAGCCACAGTCTTTGAGGGCAGAAGAAAGGCTTAAGTCTAGAATTACTGACAACTTGTTTTAGGCACTTTGGTATCAATTCTTTCTTTTGGGAGATGAAAAAGACTCCATTTATTCGTCTGCTTTGATCTTAAAACTTTTCTATAAATAGCTACATTACACACTACATGAAATGTAAAACCCATAAAAGCACAGTAAAGGCAGTTTAAAAGGATAATCCTTTCATCAGGACTGTTTTGACCTTGTATTTTCTTTCTCTGTGAAACACAAAAAGTCACATCTGCAGTTTATTATTATGACGAGACTCGAAATACTTAAATATATAGAAGTGTCATGGCAGATTTGCTATCATTAGCTATGTTTTCATGCAAATTAGACTCATCAGTTCAAAACTGGTATAATTGCATAAAACTATATCCAAGGTCTCTGATGTTTCCATCCAATAATTCAAAGAAAACAAGATCATCACTTCCTGATAAACGAGCACCACATATCAAAAATGGTCTGCAGTAGGAAAAATCCCTGAGGGCCTTTATTTTCATATAATAAATTACCTGCACATCAGAAGACGCAGTGCAAAGAACACGCCGTGGCATTTGGAGGCAAGAAATGTTCTTTTGCCATGCAGACGCTCAAGACAATCTGGACATCAAAGGCTCATTAGGAAAATGTGCCCAGCGACATTTTTGAAAACAGAGAAATACAACTCAGGCTCATTCTGATTACGTATTGCTATGTACATTTGTGGAGAGAGAGAAAAAAAAGTGATGTGTACACTTTTTCAGATCTCAAATTTCCCTCACAATTGCCATTTGCACCTGCTGTTCTTAAGTTAATCCACCAGAGGCCGCTGTCGACCAACCGACTGATGCCCCGACCCTAAACTCAACCAACAATGTTTTAAAATGCACCTACTGACCCGCCCACCTACTTCCCTAAACCGAACCGCAGTGTTTTAAAAGGCAATCAAGAAGACCCCTCGCCTGATTTTTACCACATTTTCAGATTCTACCACACTCTTACCCTGTCATTTACTTGTTCATTTTATTTTTATCTTTTGTTTTTGTTTTAATCTGCTTTCTGGAACTGTTCTTCACTGGACTCTAACCCCGTTGTTGCGGTCAACTCCGCTCTGCATCTCAAGTCTGCCAATGTACATGTCAAGCTACCAGACAAACTAGTAACAGCGTGAAAGCAGTCCATACGGAGGTAAGCGGTCAGCTGGTAAACGAGAAAAGCAATGGTGTCATACAGCCCCGTAGTTTCGTTTTAAAGATGAAATGCAACCATACGTATCTCTAGCTACATAATTCACGATCTCCAGAAATGTAAATGGTGCTACGTTTTCAGAATGAGCCTGTGTTGGAGATGCACTCGCAGATACACATGCATGTAAACATGTGCGGGTACATACATTTGTTTGTGAAACGACTGCTTCCCTCCGTATGGATGGCTTTTCTGTGACTTCTATAATGGACATGCGCAAGAAGCACGTAGAGATGGCCAGAAATCTGCACATCAGCCACTGGTGGAATTACAAATAATGTAATATGAGAAAACGTGCCTCAGTAACGTATTTAATATTGTCAAAAATATACACGGCGCCCTCTGGTGGATTTATGAAAACAAAAAGAAAATTTGGTTTAGGTTACAAATTTCGAAGTTTTCTAAGCACATATCCCCAATGAGCCTGGGTTGTTTCTGGAGGAAATAATACTGAACCACTTTAAAGGGCACTTATAATTAAAAAAGCTCTTTTGTAAGCTGTTAGGACAGAACTGTGTGCAGGTATAGAGTGTCCACAGTCATATTGGGGTGATATAAAGACAATAAGTTATCATTGCAGAAAGGCTTGAATTAACTCCACAACAAATACATCGAATACTCATTGGGTAAGTTCTTACTGTAGTATTTCTCACAAGCGTTACATGAGATCTGCTTCCTTCATGTCTGTCACTATGCTGTTTATCTGACGTAGCCATTGAGGCACACTCTGACAGACTCTGGCACGTGGGAACAGTGGGCGGGGAGAACTAGCTCATTTGCATTAAAGGCACAGGTACTAAAAAACAGCTACACTGTATTCAGAGCAGTAAAATCCAATATTCTGAAAAGCATTATAAATAATCTGATGGGTATTTTTAGCTGAAACTTTACAGACACAATCTAGAGACACAAAAGACTTGTCTTAAATCTTGAAAAAGGGGTAAGATAAGGTGCCTTTTAAAGATGGAGTTTGGCTAAGGCATTTTAGATGGACCAAAACAACATTCAGATGTTTTACAATGTGGTCGATCTGCAGTTTTTTCCATTAATGCCATCCCCATCACACTCATTTTTGTAATCTCATGGCTATTAAATCAAAAATCACATTACATTTTTAATGTGCATGCTGGAATTTATTCAGTAAATGGGTTTCCCTCGTAGCTAATGCACATTTTTCGTTATCTGAAAAAAAAAAAAAAGTTTATTCTACTCTACTTTAAGCGCATTTTCCAAATTTATGAACATCTTGACATTTCTATTAATCATTTTATGCAATACTCCAAAATAGATATTAAAAAAAGGTGGATGGAAGCATTGCTAGTGACACTAAATGCCATCCGTTCTGCTTGCCTTGTACATAATCATTATTTGCAACATGTTAATTGGTTTATTGAGCACAGTAACCACTGGACCATCATTTAAACTACTGATCTGACATCTCTGAAGCAATAAAGCGAGTTGGTGTCGTAGTGCATCTGGATGTTTCCAGTGTGATGAACATGAAATGCACTGGTTTGTGTTAATGCATGCTCCTCTGTGTGTGCCGCTTGCATGCTTGTGTGTCTTTTCTGAGCTCTGCTTTTTTTTTCCTCATGTCCCCGAGCTTTGCTGTGAAAGCATTCTGCTGTGAAATGGCCAACAGGAGAGAGATATTAATCCAGCAGCTCTCTTCTCAGGTACTAAAGAGCGAAGCTTTCCTGTGCTGTGCTAACACAGAGATATTTTCCTTTTACAGCGTTTCCATTTTTTACTTCTGCTTTATGACCTTATATCTGATATTGCGATAAGATCTAAAATTGCAGCCTTTATGATGCTATTATATACAATGTATACACATACACACACATACATACTGTATTTTATATATATATATATATATATATATATATATATATATATATATATATATTTATTTATTTATCGCCAACGATGATGGCCGCCTCAGTATTATGCTCTGCAGTTGTTTTTGTTAATTTGTCCTGTCTTGAGTCACATTCCTTCAATTAGTTTCACCAGAGACGAATTGTTGGACATTCGGGTGCATACACCATCAAATATTTTTCCAAACTTGGACATATGTGATGTTTTGTTGGACATTGTAGTCGTCGGAGCCGCAGTGCTGCTCACACGATTTCAGGCGCACAGACAAGGATTTCGAACCGCATTGCCTAGCATCCATCTGGCAAATCTTCGCTCTCTACCCAACAAAATAGACGAACTCATTCTGTTCTCCCAGACAAACGGGATGTTTCTGCATTCAGGTGCTCTGTGTTTCACGGAAACCTGGGTGAACGACACCATACTGGATAACGCGCTTCACCTACCGGGCTATCAGCTGTTCAGAGCGGATCGCGATGAAGAATCGACGCGAAAATCACTCGGTCGTGGGACGTGCTTTTACATCAATGAAAGGTGGTGTACCGATGTAACTGTTTTAAAGAAGATGTGCTGTCCAGATCTCGAAGCACTTTTTATTAACTGTAAGCCTTTCTACTCATCGCGTGAGTTCTGCTTGTTCATCCTCGTCAGTGTTTACATTCCTCTGCACGCGCACACGAGCCTGGTGATACAGAAACTAGCTGATCAGATCACGGTGATAGAACAACAACACCCGAACTCTGTTTTAATCATTCTCAGGGATTTTAACAAAGCAAAACTATCCCGTGAACTGCCAAAATATAGACAGGATGTTACATGTCCCACAAGAGACAGTTACATATTGGATCACAGCTATACCGCAATAAAGGATGCATACCGCTCCGTCCAACGAGCAGCTTTGGGACACTCTGACCATTATTTGATTCATCTTGTACCAACCTACAGGCAGAAAATGAAAACAGCCAAACCTGTATTAAGATCTGTGAAAAGATGGACTAACGAATTATTATTATTATTTAAAAAAAAAAAATAAATAAAAATAATAATAATTAAATAAATTACAAAATATTACAAGAATAAATTACCATATATATATATATATATATATATATATATATATATATATATATATATATAGATAGATAGATAGATAGATAGATAGATAGATAGATAGATAGATAGATAGATAGATAGATAGATAGATAGATAGATAGATAGATAGATAGATAGATAGATAGATAGATAGATAGATAGATAGATAGATAGATAGATAGATAGATAGATAGATAGATAGATAGATAGATAGATAGATAGATAGATAGATAGATAGATAGATAGATAGATAGATAGATAGATAGATCTATCTATCTATCTATCTATCTATCTATCTATCTATCTATCTATCTATCTATCTATCTATCTATCTATCTATCTATAGATCTATATATATATATATATATATATATATATATATATATATATATATATATTAAAAACTGTAATTATAATAAAGAATTATACAAAGGCTTATTTAATAATAATAATAATAATAATAATAATAATAATAATAATGACAACAACAACAACAACAACAACAACAACAACAACAACAAAATTTAAAAACATAATTGTCTTTTATTTTTGTGCATAATAATAATAATTATTATTATAATTAAATAAACAAAAAAAATATTACAAGAATAATTTACCTGAAATATAATACATATGAAAATATATGAATATTAAAAACTTATAAAGAATAATGCAAAGGTTTATTTAATAATAACAATAATAACACAGCAAGAAATTGTCCGTAGTGTATGTAACAGTGTATGGGTGTTTCCCAGTGATGGGTTGCAGCTGGAAGGGCATCCACTGCGTAAAACATATGCTGGATAAGTTGGCGGTTCATTTTGCTGTGGCGACCCCTGGTTAATAAAGGGGCTAAGCCGAAAAGAAAATGAATGAATGAATGAATGAATGAATGAATGAATAATAATAATAATAATAATAATAATAATAATAATAATAATAATAATAATAATAATATTTAAATAACTGGCAAAATATTACAAGAATAATTCACTGTTACAATATATGAAAATAAAACTGATAAATAATTATACAGTTCTATTTATTATTATTATTATTATTATTATTTGTGATAATAATAATAATAATAATAATAATAATAATAATAATAATAATAATAATAATAATTAAATAAATAAATAAACAAACAACAAAATATTACAAGAATAATTTACCTTTGAAATATATGAAAATTTAAAACTTATAAAGATTTATAATTTTTTGTTAATAATAATAATAAAAAATAATAATAATAATAATAATAACAACAATAATAATGATTAAATAAATAAATTACAAAATATAACATGAATAGATTACCCTTTAAAATTAAAATTTGTTATAAATAATTATACAAAGTTTTATTTAATAATAATAATAATAATAATAATAATAATAATAATAATAATAATAATAATAATAATAACAATAATATTCAAATAAATGACAAAATGTTAAGATTAATTTACCTTTGAAATATATGAAAAATAAAAGTTGTTATTAATAATTATAAAAAGTTCTATATTTTGTGTTTGGTTATTTTGCAGTATTGCTTTTTTCTGTACATTTAACAAATTAAATGCAGCTCTGGTGGGTATACAGTAGCGGACTGTCAAAACATTTAAATATATATATACAAATACAAATAATTGAATTAATTTTTACATTTTTCCAATTGTGCAAGTTATATCCAAAGACTACTATTAAAATCTTTAGTTTTGCTGTTATCTTAAAGCCAAAATACAGTGATTTAATTTTTTATACCCTATTTATTTCTGTGGCAGGATACCTATTACCTTCTGTGATATCATCCCCCCACAGCAATTCATATACATATTCATATAGTCAGTCACGGTAAAACAGTTCATTACTTGGGAGGAATATTCATGCTTGCTATCAATATTTATAGTGCTGGAACCAGAGTAGGACAGTTAGCAGGTGCAGACAAAAGTACATTAATCTAATTCCATGCCACATTTTACACCAATGAGTCAATGAATTCAACTTATCATTTTATAACACGTTAAATTCACTTTGTGCCTATTTTCTCTTGTTCTCTCTTGTCTCTTGCGCGCACACATGCATTGATAACCTATAACCAATGTCAAGCTTCATTAGGAAGCCATTTGTATACCCTTGGGAGCAACACTCTGTCTCTCACAGCTTTCGACTCATCAGCCATTAAAAGGACATATTTTGCCACTTTTCATAAGATGCTAAATAAATCTCCGGTGTCTCCTGAATATGTGAAGTTTCAGCTTAAAAATTCCCCACAGATCATTTATTATAGCTTGTCAAATTTGACCCTGTTTGGGTGTGAACAAAAATAATGTTTTTGTGTGAGTCTCTTTAAATGTAAATGAGCTGGGTTCCATTACCCTGGGCCCTTTCATACACCTGCTGCAATAAGGCGTAAGACGTGTATGATACAATTTGCTGATATTTTCAGGCCAGCGCAACTCTAATTTTCACATTTTGCACCACGTTGTTTAAATAGCAAATCGCACTTTGTGGACTCATGGGTGTGCCGATCTAGAAACGAGGTGTGTTAGGACGCATTGCTATTTTGAGGAACTGAAAACGACTACTAAAAGCTGGACTTGAGACAACTAAAGGCTGCTCTCAAGTCCAGCACAGAGAGCATAGTTATGCGCCTATGCAGTAGAGCTATAATCAGGCCTTAAAAGTTAGGCCCAATAGTGTCCACGCCCGATAGAATTCGGCCCGTGCCCGACAAGTACATATTGATTGACAGCTTTTTAAAAGCCAGATCCCGTTTACAGCCCGACATTATTCATTATTCAAATAATGAATTATTCAAATGTACACAGCTCTTTTGCCTTTTTAAAAAAATGAGTCGTTTATATGTGTTTTAACATAATTTATACATAACAAACGTAGGCTATAGGCCACTTGGAAGTTGGAACAAAAAAATAAACAAGTCCTCTGTAACATCGTAACATCTAAATAGGCCTGGGTACATACACTTAGCCTTTAAATTGGCCAACACACCAATAAAATTAAGTCTTTCCTAACACATTAAATCAAAACAAATTCTAAATTATGACGGGCATTTGGCAATAACCAAATTAAGATAAAGGCTCTGCGTTTCGCCTCTTCTCTTTTCAATCTGGCCTTAAGGTGATGGTGAAGCTGAATAATAAAAGAATAATGCCAACATTAGCCTATATACTCTGTCTACGTTATGCATTTATGATTTAATTAATATTTAGTTATAATTTGAAAATCCTTTAATCACCAGGATTAGGCTACATGTTTTTGTGGAGGAACATTATTAAATCCACTGTAGATGGCTTTAGCGCGGTCTTGCGCTCACTGAGGGTGCGTCCAGCAGCACTGAGCACTCTCTCACTGCTACTGGTCGAGATGCATAGTACTGATCTGGCTAATTTTTCCCTGTCAACTTGCTGTACATTGATGTTTAGCGTTCTACCATAATATGCAGAGTATGAGTGACCGCTGAAATACCTTGGCGGCTAGAATGACCGTTCTTTTTGATCTGGTGGTTGGCCTGACCGCAGTCAAAATTCGCTCTTTTTGACTTCTCCGTCATCATGTTTCACCTTTGCAGGGATGAGTTTTAATGTTGTAGTAAACGATTTGATTACTTTCTCACGCTAATCGAAATGCATCACTTGACTGTTCATTTACCACGCAAGCCCGGGCCCAGCCCGACCCTGTCTAAAATGATAGAAATTAAGCCCGGTCCCGTCAGGTTCAGGCAAAGACTATGCAGGTCCAAATGCTTACACATTGCTTAATACACACAGGATGTACAGCAATACACACATTTTTTACATATGCAAAAAATTAAAGGATTAAAAAGTTACAAAATTATTATTTTCTGCATAAATATAAAAATCCACTTCCTCCATGCATTTACCTCGGAAGGCTTGTCATAAAACGTGCCATGTCAAAGCGTGAATCATCTCAGACAGGTTTCTTGAACATGACAATGACTGTACTCAAATGGCCTCCACAATCACCAGATCTCAATCCAATAGAGCACCTTTGGGGTGAGGGGAAACGGGAGATTCGTAACAACACATTTGCAGTGTCCCTACATTATAGTATGTTAAGAACAGTATGTGAGCAGAGTAGTATGTCTGAATTCATAGTATTCGAAAAACACTATGCTAGACGTACTGACTACTTCCGATGAG
>NC_079444.1:35506047-35536047 GCF_903798145.1 Danio aesculapii
CGCACTCTACTGAAGATAGCTTACATATTTAATTTCCTTTCTTATGCCCCATATGGGGATGCATACATCTCCAAAACCCTGACAGACAGGACAAATTTAAACTTGTTTTTATTAAAAAAATAAATATATGCATATAATAAATAATACTACTAATAATAACAACATTATATAAAGGCAAATTGTCATGAATAAACTGAAAAAGCCCCCCTGAGGTGAAGGCGGTATGGAGGTAGTTGTTTTTATATCTATATAGTAAATAATAATTTTTGTAACATTTTAATCCTTAGATTTTTTTTCATATGCAATGATTGTTGTGTATTGATGTACATCCTGTGTGTATTAAGCAATGTGTAAGCGTTTATACCTGCATAGATGCATAACTAACGTGCTCTGTGCTGGACATTAGACCAGCTTTAGTTGGTCAATGGCGCAGTCTATTTCGGTTTGTCAAAATAGCAACGTGCCACCGATGCGCATTAACTAACCTCCTGTATAGAGCGACACACCCATGAGTCCACAAAGTAGTGCAAATGGAATTGCTATTTAAACAACGTGGCGCAAAACGTGAACATTACAGTTGCGCTGGTCTGAAAATAGCAACAAATCATGCTATACTTGTCTTGCGGCTTATTGCGCTGGGTGTATGATAGGGCCCATTGATTCTTGGTCAGGACACTCAAGGTAACCTTTTTTGTCATTTTATGATGAGCGGGGTCTTCAGTTGCTTTAAATGAAAAACTGTTAGCATAAAAGGCATTAGCAATTTCATCATATCATTATGATTAAATGACATATTGGGTCATATTTGATATGTGGGAGTTTATTTTTGAAGCAGGGTATATGATTGAAACCTCATAAATTACCCTTGTTCTTCACATAAACACGTTGCATGCACTCAAACAAATGACTTTTGTTGCTTGTTCAGACTACTTATTTAAAATGAGTTGAAACAACACAATTTGTAAGTTTACTTGGGGGGACAACTTAATTGTTTTATGTTTAATCCATTTAAAATTGTTAAAATGATTTGGTTCACTTAATCAATTTGAGTTGGGACAACATGAAGGTACTGTTTGGAACCCATTTTTTTTACCATGCAATAAATATTGTTTACATTCATTAATCTTTCTTCAGCTTAGTCCCTTTATTCATGCCAGTATTTTTTACAGTGTAGCTTCACCAGACTAGGAATGCAACGCAACTTGCAACTTATCACTTTTATATGGTGGTTTTTGCAAGAAACACAAATGAATCCACTTTTCTGCTGCTTCTATTGTTCAGAAGTGAGTAGGTTTAGGCTTAAGTGTGCTCCAAATTACTTCTTAAAATACACATTTTAATAAAATGATTAAAATTTTACACTGTTGTGTAAGAACGAAAGGGCATTATTCTGTCAAAACAACTATCCTTGATGTACTTTATCCCACTTATTACATGGCTACCTGCCACAAAACATCAGAATTCAACAAAACATTAGTTTTAAGCCATAATCGTTTATTAAATCTTTAATTACGCTGACAAACACGAAAACAGTTGATGGAGTACACACTAACTTGTGCATTATTCAGTCACAAGATGGCGCCATATGAATAAAGCATACTAACCTAAATATGATTCATTCACAAGATGGCGCCAAACAGGTAAAAAATTGCTGCAACAAGACAAGCAAATACATACAAATCTGAATGCAAGTAAATTCATTGATAGTCAAGCTGATTCAAATTTCCCAGATGAGCCTGTGTTATTTAGTGGTTGTTATCTCAGTATAACATACCTTGAAATGTCTGTCCAATCAGAATCGAGTATTCCAGACAGCTGTTTAATAAGTCATGTTAATTTGACTCAGCTTAAAAATGAAAGGCAGCAGCTCATTTTTCATCTCTGTTTCAGTTGAAACCAAGGCAGAGATCATGAGTGTGCGCTCTGGAGTTTTTTTTGCTCTTGTATTCCTCAGTGTGTTGGCATTGCCCGCTGTAGGGTGACAGTAAAGCTTTCCTTCCCTCCATTAGCGAGCGGCGTGAGCTGGTAATAGCGTGTGGAGAGCTGGCAGTTGTTTCATTGTGTTCACTGAGCTCCGAGCTGACATTGCAGTTCAGCTGACTTGAGAGTTTGTGGATTGTAGCGGCATAATGGAAAGTCCAGTTGCCTGTCGCTCACTTATGTAAGACTGGGCCATTTGAACTGACAGCAAGCACTAATGTGTACTTAAAAGCGCGCCGTGAGCCAAACGTATTGAAATGCAAATCAACAATCTGTGCCGGCCCCGCTCAAAGAGAAATATGTCGCGACGGTGCAAAAGTTTACGAGGAGAAAGTGGTTGGATATTGCCTGTGTAGAGCTGGAAAACAAATTTAATCTGTGAACTTTATGACTCAGCCATGCTAGCTGTGATCTGTCTGCTGAAGAAAACACACTGAAAATGAAGAAATATCAAACACTGAGGAAACAACTAAACACAGTCTTATTAATATTATATTGTATTGTATTGTATTATATTAGAATTATTATATTATATTATATTATATTATATTATATTATATTATATTATATTATATTATATTATCATATTATATTATATTATATTATATTATATTATATTATATTATATTATAATTACATGCAGCATATGTTTTACAAACCGGCTGCCCTTCTTATGAAACCCAGCACAGGGAAACACCCATACACTCTCCATTCACACTCATACTACAGTCAATTGAGCTTATTCAATTCACCTAAACCGCATGTCTTTTGACTGTGGGGGAAACCAGAGGACCTAAAGGAAACCCATGCCAACACTGGGAGAACATGCAAACTCCACGGAGAAACGACAACTGGCCCAGCAGGGTCTCGAACCAGCAACCTTCTTGCTGTGAGGCGACAGTTCTACCTACTGAGCCACCTTGTCGCCCATTTTATATTATATTATATTATATTATTATATTATATTATATTCTATTATTATAATTCTATTATTATATTATATTATATTATATTATATTATATTATATTATATTATATTATATTATATTATATTATATTATATTATATTATTATTATATTATATTATATTATATTATAATATATTAATATTATAATTATATTATAATTATATTATTATTATAATGTATTATATTATATTAATAATATTAATATATTATAATTATTATATATTATATTATATTATATTATATTAATAATATTAATGTATTATAATTATTATAATATATTATATTATATTATATTAATATTATTATTATATTATAATTATATTATATTATAATTATATTATATTATATTATATTATATTATATTATATTATATTATATTATATTATATTAATATTATAATTATATTATTTTTATATTATATTATATTATATTAATATCATTAATGTATTATAATTATTATATTATATTATATTATATTATATTATATTATATTATATTATATTATATTATATTATATTATATTATATTATATTGTATTATATTATATTATATTATATCAACAAACATTCTTTAAAGCATAAAAACCCGATAAATGCAGTTCAATGTTACACATTCATATATTGCATTATCGTATCATAAATGTTTATTTTACAATGTTTCCATAATATGTCATTATTGTACATTATTAAATATTAAAATACATTTATGCTTTATGTTTATACACAAAGAGGTGCATGTATATTAAAAAAAAATACTGAAATTACTATTATGGTGTAATATACTGTCTCTTTAAAATAACCTTTGCATTGCATTTTTTATATATTTTACAATTATATTGTATTATTTTTACCTGTATATACACTCACTGGTAACTTTATAAGGTACACCAGTCCAACTTCTCGTTAACACAAAGTTCAAATCAGCCAATCACATGGCAGCAACTCAATGCATTTAGGCATGTAGACATGGTCAAGACGATCTGCTGCAGTTCAAACCGAGCATCAGAATGGAGAAGAAAGGTGATTCAAGTGACTTTGAACGTGGCATGGTTGTTGGTGCCAGACGGGTTGGTCTGAGTATTTCAGAAACTGCTGATCTAGTGGGATTTTCACGCATATATTTACAATTTCCTGCATTTCGAGGTCACTCGTAAAATATCATAGATTTTTTAAAGTTTTTCTATAGGAGCAAAACAGACCACTTTGTAAAAAACCTGCATATATGCAGATTACTGTTTTTCAGTCAACTAATAAACAAACAAACAAACAACTTTAACAAATAATCCTAATCATGATTAGTTTTTCCCATATAATGTATCATATTTTATTACAAGTAGCTTTGTACCATCTAAACCTGTTAAAATCGATCTAAAAAACAATCTAAATTGCTCTGAAATCTTGTCTGGTGATCCAGTCCTGTTTCAAAACTCAACAAGGACAATCTCAAATTCCTGCATCTCTCTCTCTCTCTTTCTCTATGCTTTTTATTCTCTCTCTCTCTCTCTCTCTCTCTCTCTCTCTCTCTCTCTCTCTCTCTCTCTCTCTCTCTCTCTCAGTGTGCATTTGTGTTTGAGAGACAGACAGGAAGAGTCTGTGAGCTTTGTGATTACTGAACCGACCAGCCGTGATGTACAACTCCTTCTGCTCTGGCAACACACTCACACACACACACACGCGCACACACACACACACACACACACACACACACACACGCACACACACACACACACACACACACACACACGCTCTGCCTCAGCGAACCACCAACACTCCTTTTGTCAAGATGAAAAGGAAAACTCTGTAACATTTGATTTGCTTGCTTTACATGCTTGTCGAATGCAAATTGGATGAAATTGGTGCACACTGTCAGACTTGGGCTGATGATTCATGCCGCCCTATAAACGCTGCCTATTTTTTTTTTTTTTTACCAAATCCGATCGTTAAATCAACACAGAGGCACATAAATCAAACAGTAAAGCTGTGCTAGGATCAGACGCACCTGCAGGTGGCAGTGTTCAGGACTGGACTGAATCCTTTGGAAATGTCAAGCTGAAAGCGTTCGACTTTTCAATCAGCTTTTGTCAGACTGGGTGAGGGAGAGAAAGAGAGAGAAAATTACATAAATAAAAGGGGGCAGGTTACAATCAAGAGTGGGAATTGATTTCAGAAGCCCATTCGAGCAGAACAGAACAGAGCGCTAGCACATCAAAACAGAACAGTTTTGATTAGCTTGACATGCACAGATGCATGTGCACACACACACTCACAGAGAGAGAGAGAGAGAGAGAGAGAAAAAGATAGACAAGAGTCTACATACATAAAACTAATACTGCAAAACAATGCGCAACTTTAAAAGTCTAAGTGAAGCGGGTATTACTGAAGCTATTTCAGTATGTTGATGTACTTCCAATTGAAACAGAATATTGAGTAGGGGGTGGGGCTTTCGCATCATTCCCTAAGAGCAAACTAGTGGTGAAGAGGGGTGTGGTTAAAGGTGCTGTATGTAAGTTTTTGACTCTTCTAAAGCATAAAAATAGCATAAGATGTTTGCAGATATTTAAGAAACATTTTAAGTGATGTTTTATAAACAAATTTCGGGAGGAGCACGCGCAGAAGTTTCAGTATCAAATACGTCATTGACAATTATTCTATTATCCAATCAGTTCGTGACCAAACCCCTATATATACCAAAAGCTGTCTTACCTGCAGCATCTTACGACTTTAGCATCCCTCCACCACCCCGTCACCTCACCTCTTAAGCATTACTATCCCGGGGGGAGCGTTCTGGGGCCGGGCTAGATACTTCGCTCGAATCCCTATTCCTCTTTGTTTTCTGATAAGAGGAATAACTCGAGTTTGGGTGTCTTCCCCGAGCTCAGAGCCCTCTCCCCGGACAGCACGCCAAATACGCTTTATTCTGAAACTATTACAAGTGTGAACTCGTGAAGTGAACCTTCTTGTTTATCTGAAAAACAATGCTAAAGTCAAATATTCTGCTTTGAAAATGTGCATTATGGGCTGGATTGCATTCAAACTCACATCATTAGCATTTAACACTGAATAAAGCACATGAGTGTACCTTTCATGAGGTGTACATGAGGTGATCAGTCAGTTTTTCAGCTGCAAGAAATAGAAGCCAATTCTAAAATATAAATTTCAGGTGTTGGTTAAAACAAAAACACCTTTTAATATGGAAAACTTTCCTTTTATTGCATGCCGTTGCTTGTAGTTACAACACTGTTTAAATCAGCCTTTAGGCTTGACAGTCAGGCATACTGCTGTTGGTGTCGTCAACCTGGCAAGCTGCTCTTGTACGTGTTTTGAACCAGGTGTGCAATACCCAGTTCAACCACTGGCTGTCAAACGTACATACTGTACCTTTAAGAATATTGTGGCTGAACTGTCAAACTGACGCCATCAGAGAAGGACCGTCAGTTTAAACGCAGAAGCACATGGCAGTGGTGGAAGTAACGAATTACAACTACTCGTGTACTGTAATTAAGTACATTTTTGGAGTATTCTTACTTTCATGAGTAGAATTTTAAGTCTGTAATTTTACTTGTACTTGAGTACAAATTAAGCTGAGTAATCTACTTTGTTACTTTTAAAAATCACAATTTGTTACAGAGTACTGTAATTTAATTAATATTTCAACCACGCACTGACCAGCATTTCGGTAGCCAATAAAAGTGCTCATCTTAACAGACCAGTGAAAAAGCCTGGTACATTATTTGAACCGAAAAACAAGTTCAGGCTACTGCAGATTTACATAAGCTGACCGTCGTCATACAGTCACAAAGTTATCGATTGACATATGGAGATTCAAGACCGCAATAATAAATCTGAAGAACGCAGAAATGAGGAAGAAATAGCAGAGGATGAATGCCCATGGCCACACCCGGAGGAGCTGTTCACCTACAGGTACATAGGGAAGAAAGGGGACAGCTGTGCTGATGCAGTGTGAATAGCTGTTATCATCTAAAAATGCAAACTAAATTTGTGCCCAAAACTGGAATATCGCATAAAAGACGTGTGAATAAAGCAGCGTTTCCATCCAACAAGTCAAAGAGAACAAAATCGCCACTTCCTGAGTAACTGGCGACAAATATCAATAGTAAAAACTGAATTTGCTGCGGTAGGAGCAGCTGCGTGCATATATTATCTTCATTTAATAAATGACTTGCACCTCAGAAGGCAATCCTGATACGTAGTGAACGCGCGCTGGCGTTTGAAAGCTCGAGACACGAGTGCAGATAATAACACTAATACTGAAATCGTTAAGGCGCTTTAGAAGGACCAAAACAACACTTTAGATGTTTTAATATGTGCTCAGCCTACTGGTTTGTCCATTCACACACATTTTTAAAATGTATGCGCATCATAGCGTTTCCATCAACTGTTTTTTATTTATTATTTTCTTTTCGGCTTAGTCCCTTCATTAATCAGGGGTCGCCACAGCGGAATGAACCGCCAACTTATCCAGCATATGTTTTAAGCAGCGGATGCCCTTCCAGCTGCAACCCATCACTGGAAAACATCCATACATGCTCATTCACACACATACACTATAGACAATTTAGCTTACCCAATTCAATATACCACGTTTTTGGACTTGTGAGGAAACCGGAGCACCCAGAGGAAACCCATGCAAACACGGGGAGAACATGCAAACTCCACACAGAAATGCCAACTGACCAGGCAGCGACCTTCTTGCTGTGAGGCAATCGTGCTACCCACTGCGCCACCATGATGCTTTTTAAGTCAACTTTTTATCTCTAAAAAACTTTTAATTTAGTATTCCAATAAAAAAACTTACACTTTTTTATCTTCTGCTGAAAGCTGTGATACTCATTTCATAATCTTTTCATTTATTTATATTTTGTATAGCTTATTTGGAGTCTCCCAAGTCGTTTTTAGGAGAAACATCTAGGACAAAGTTGCTACTTATTGAAATATAAATGCTGTGATCATCCATGTTTTAATCCAGAAACAGACCTGGGACAAATATTGCTTTATCTTGGATAATGATTGCGTTATAGATCGTGACGTGAGAGAGATCACAGAAAGACAGATTATTGAAATTGAAAAATCACCTGGGTATTGGCAGCGAAGGCAGAAGAAGAAAGAAGGGATCACAGCACAAAGGTGAAACTCTTAGAAAGAACAGAAGAGGCCTTTTTTTCCCATGAGCGATGAAGTGTTTGCAGTGCTGAGACCTCAAACGACTGCTTAACCATTCACGTTTTCATTTTTCATGAAGGTGACTGACTTATTCATGCCGTTTAGTTTCTTTGGGATAATTTTGTAAGATCTGATGTGACAAGGTTTCTCTCAGCTTTATTGATCTGAAGCTCTTTAGCTCTAATGTTCAGGTCTTACAGCTTTGGTGAGCGATACCTGCTGATTGGTTGCTGCCTGCGTCTGATTGGACGAGCCCACCAGGCCGCCTGCTGCGATTGGCTGAGTTCTGAAAACAAGTCGCCAGGCTGTTTTCTGCCAGCTTCTCAAGCTGAACATCTAGACAGATGGAGATATAAAGAGAGATGGAGAGAGGAGGGGTTAACAGTCATTTTCAGTCCGCAGCAGTTTATAGAGTGAGATATTACATAAGCAGTACCTAAGGAGATTCTTCGACGGAGCTTGTGGGAAACAGAGCCTCCTGCTTTGTAAGACATGCTGACTGAAGCCAAACAGCTTAATATTGACTAACAACTGAATAATATAGAGACGTGCAGTGCTCTGTCTTCTTACCGCATGCAAATCCTTTTCTGCGACTCAACTTGTAAATATTGTAAAAAGAGTTCAGGTGCTTAAATCTCAAGTGCCATCTGAAATGTTCACTAACACATATAAACAATGGTCCTTTAGTTAATGTATTTACTAATTCTTAGTAATACGTTGTTATTTATTCATGTTAACATTAGTTAATGTTAAGTCAAATAATGTTAATTCATTAACACACAGTGCAGTAACTTTTAACAAGCGCAACTTTGGATTTTAATAATACATTAGTTAATGTTGAACTCTGATTAATAAATCCTTTACGAGATTATTCAAACTTAGTTAATGGTAGCAAATACATTAATTAATAGACCATTTTTCTAAAGTCTTACCAAATTTTCTTCTAAAATGAGCATTTTCCCTATTTGTAAAGTCGATAATTTCACTTATTTTAATAGGTTTCATTGCATTTAAGGTGAGATTGCTGAACCTACATGCATAAAGCCTGAGAAACAAACTAATTGTGGAAGAACATTTTTAGATGGCACTTTCAGGTTTGTGCATCTGAACTCTTCATACGTCATATAAGGATGTAGATACAGGGTTTCTACAGGTTTCACCAAGTTAAATTTAAGACTTTAAGACATTTTAAGACCATTACGAATGAAATTTTAAACTCAAAAGCTAAACGTTAAGGAATTTTTCGAAAAAGCCCACATGGAAATTGTTTTTATTTGCCCTATCAAAAAAGTATTACAATTTATTAAATTTAATAATAATAATAATAATAATAATAATAATAATAATAATAATAATAATAATAAAAATGTAAATATTTTAGATATTTCTTAGCTAAATATTTTAAATATTGTGTAAAAACAAGAAAGATCTACTAATAAAAAAGCTCTAAATAATAATAATAATAATAATAATAATAATAATAATAATAATAAAAAGAAATGTTTAAGAAAGTTAAGAACTATAATAAACTAAATTTATGCACAACAATCTGTCCAGCTCAGTGTTCTCAGCAGCAAATACATGGAGCACTTTTAAAGAAACATTATTGTAAAGAAAATAATTAAACCATCATGATAAATTGCGTTAAAAATTTATTTTTTAAATAAAAGTTTAAAGTTTTATTGAGGTGGATTGTTGGTGGTTGTATGGGTATTGGCCAGATTGGGTAACAATACATGGAAGGAGGAAAATTAAGACCTGTTTAAAAAACAATTTAAGGCCTACAACAAAATATTTCAGCAAATTTAAGACTTAATAAGGCCTGAAAATTTGGATTTTGAGATTTAAGACATTTTAAGACTTTAATACCCTGCGGAGACACTGCAGACAGGATCTGTTTAAATGTAAATCATTTTTATATCATTTTTTTCTTAAAATTATAAGATAAAAATATGATTTGCATCACTGTGTTTTTGGACTGCTGTACGATGCTGCTAGTTACAGATAGTTGAACTGAAAAATTGAAAATTCACAAGATTACAGTCATTAAAAAAATTATCTGTGATTCAACCATGACTTGTATCATAAAAGGAAAAAGGCCACACTTAGTATTCAGCGAAGAATCATTTTAAGAGTGCTGAAGGACAAAAATCACAGTGAAATAATTAGAAAAACATTATTTGTTCTGCTGCTATAGCATATATATGATTAGGATGTATGCGTAACAGAAGATAATGCACTTTTCAACCATATATCCATTATTAAAATTGTTTCATTATCATGATGCACTTATGTTTTTCAAAAAGCTTACTATGGACATCAATAATTGAATTGACACTTAACTCTTAACACAACGGAGGTCAAAGGTGAGCAGCATTATCTGCTGTTAGATTATGAGCTGCCAGGATTTTGTGGGTTCAAACAAGGCAGAATTACTGAGCATCTGTTTATTTGTCCAGCTTAACATCATCGCCTGTCTCACTGATTCATACAGTCCATCTATGCACATCCATCCATCCATCTATCTATCTATATATATATATATATATATATATATATATATATATATATATATATATATATATATATATATATATATATATATATAGATCCATTTTGTATGCTATGGATATTCATCATCTATTCCCGATTCTACAGAGACCAACACAAATATGATGAAAAAGTCACTCAAATATCTATTTTCAGAAGTAAAAAGCAGGCGAGAGAGAAAGAGGGAAAGCAAAATACTTGCGTAAAGAGTGCAGCGATGAAGGCTTATAGCCAGTGCAAAAATGTGTTTATTAAATTTTCATTGAATGGAAAAGTGCCTTCATCTGAACTGGAAAGCACTAGAGCTGCTGTAGCAGAGCTTTCTGCATGCCTTGATCACATCGCTCCCTCGCTTTCTTTTCCACCATTTTTTTTGTGGTATGTTTTGATGCCTTGAGGGCAGGCAAAGGTCAAGAGACAAGAAATCAAGTTTTTCACAATATACACTACCTGACAAATGTCTTGTTGCCTATCCAAGTTTTAGGAAAAACAAATAATAACTCTTCTTCTAGCTGATCATTTACATCAGAAGTGGCTTATATGAAAGACTTAGTCTAAGACTTTAGTCTCTAAAGTATAAATGAAATCTAACAAACCATATGACCAAACCCTTTTTCGATCTTTCTGAATTAAATATTACATCCAATCAGATCACACTAAAAAAAAAATAAGTCACGCCCACTGATTTCTTATTTAATATTCTGTTTCTCAAGTAACTGTATCCCACAGGGGGAAAAAATGGTTGCAGCCTCTGGTTCATGCCTGCTTTAAGCTAAAATGTTTACAATTGTCCAAAGAGCTACAAAAGACCACCGACTGGTTGCCCTCTGATCAAAGTGTTAAACATTACAGGATGTGCTGTTGAAGTGTATTAGCCAGAAAGGACTGAAACCTTTTTTTTTTTTTGGGTTGACTGTGAAAATAAAATGTGATAATGTTCTCTTACCAGTCCTGATTCTAACACAAACCCACAGTGTTCTGCATAGTTTCACATCTATTTGAGCAGAAACGAAAGCTGCTTGCTATTACTTTTCTCTGTCTTCTTTAAAAAGTGCAAGCTTATCATTCATACACCTACAGTACCAACACCAGTTGTGCTGTTTTAGCCTACATGTGAACCTATCGACCAGGTGTAAACAGCTCATCATTGAAAAATTACATCAAATTCTACTCCTGAACACTGAAATTACCGTGGGTAAAATAGGTATTGAACACATGAGGATTTTAAATATATTAACTCCTGTATAGTTAGTTTTAGGTAAACATATTTCTAAAGTTGATGCTGAGATGAAATTGTACCAGATCTCGGTAAAAAAAAAAAAACAATTCAATAAGAAATTGCAGAAATTGCAGTGTTCATAGTGTTCAATAATTTACAAAATCAAGTAACTCCACTTCACATGAACTACTTAAATAAATCATCAATAATAAATGATCACACATTAAACAATACACTTAATGGTAACACTATTTTAATGGTCCATTTGAGTATTAGTAGAGTAAACTGTCTGCTTAATATCTGCTGATACTGCTCCTTCAACAGACATTTAACTGACTATAAGAAACTTTGCAAGTGCATGTCAACTTGCACTAAACCTAACCCAACCCTACTTAAAATCTATTAATAATTAGTTGCAATGTAACTTAAATTCAACAAGCGGACCATCAAAATAAAGTGTGAACCACTTATTTATCAACCACAGTGCATCAAAAATAACAGTTGTCTTCTATATTGCACATAGTTATGAATAAGGCAATGCATATGACAGTGCTTTATAATTAGAAAGTCATTTTTCATACAATCAGTGTCCCTGAGATGAGCAAGTGCTGATTCGTTTCCCCTTTCGTTTCTTACTCACTGCAGCTTTATGCATGTAATCGTGAGTGTTTATTATTGCAGTGATTGCGTTCTCCAGCTTTAACAGTGCTTTTCTGCACACATGCATACACTTGCCATGTGAGCCAATTGCTTCTTTCAAATGCTTTCAGTTTCGCCTAATTCCTTCATGCATTTATCAATATGAAGTGCTCCTCTGCAATTGAACTTTACTCTGTCTGGGCTTTCCATGCCTCTTTATACCTCTCTTTCCTCATGTGTTCAATTCTTTTCCCTCTGTCATTTAATTTTATTGCACATAACTTAGTTTCTCAAGTAACTAGTTTTGTTTTCTATCCATATATACACCGTAGATTACTTTTGTTGTTACAAACTTCAATTGTCAATAGCACCTTTAGAAATAATTTTTTTGGGCAAGACCATTAATATGCTGATTAATGTTTTTCATTGATTTAACTTCATTAATTTAGTCATGAAGTCTAACAAATTTTGTATTCTGCCAGTTTTCAACTACTGAAACACCTTGTTGGCCATCAAACTAGATCGGTTTAAAAAATTAAACCTTATTATGAATTAAAAAGGTCATATTTAGGTTTTGGGGGTCTCCAACAACAGGCTGATATGCCAAAAAACACCTTCATTGTCTTATAACTTGCATTTATTTTTACCTAATTATCCCAACTCCATATGAATCGTTCAGCGATTCATTTATTTCCAAACCCTTCCTTAGCACCATGCTAATCTGCGCTGATTGGTCCGATGACCCAGTCTGTTGCGATTGATCAACTGCGGCTTATTAACATTGCTAAAGTAGTCAGAGTGTATGTGTGAACCCAATGCAGGAGTGCATTAAAGCAATGCAGTTTAACATCAGCATATTACTCCACTCTTAACCCTGACACACATTCAGTATTAATCCACACAGTGGCAAAAGCTGAACTATTTTAAAATTTGACTGCCGCACATGTGTAGGAACAGCTGACGGTGGCCATAACAATGACAAACGGCAGAGGATCGCGAGCTCACAAATGCATTTAAATCCGTAACGTGGTTTTAGACACGGTATGAGAATATAAAGAGTTAACCAGATACGGTACTAGCCACGTGGAGTGGTTACAAGTACAAATACAAAACACAATTTAATACACATTTTGCAAGCTAGAGAAAACAAGAAGGCAACCATTTGAAATGCATTTAAGTTACTTACACTTGCGAAATGAAGGAAGGAACTGATTCATGAACTGTGTACTGTAAAGTTCCTGTCAAGCTCTGACAAAGTCCCATACATGAAGTCTTTTCTGATCCCCCATTGTTAGCATGTAGATTGCTGAAGCACTCATTAGAAAAATGATAGGAACATAGCGCAAGGCTGGGGCTATATTGCTGAGGTATTTTTGCAAAAAAAAAAAAATAAATAAAAACTTCAACCACTGACTCTTCACAGCCTCATCTTTGGGTAGGAAAAATAACACTAACTTTCCCTCACACTTCAGAGCACAGCATCTACGCGACATGATTCAACCGGGATCTGCTACAGTGTTTGCCGTCTTCTTTTTTTTTTCTACAGTGTTTGTGGGCGGGGCCAGGGGTTTCAATTTTCCCATATCTGCGCATGCAACAAATTGACGGGGCTTGAGTTCCATATCAACATCACACCGACACGGCTAAAGATTCGTTACCCCGACGATTCATTTAAACCACTCTGAGTTGACTCTTTTATAGATTAATCAATAGTTTTAGGCCCAATCCCAATTCTATTTTTGAACCCCTACCCCTTCCCCTTGGCCCTTAAACAGAGTGTGAAGGTGAAGGGCTTCAAAATTTACCCCTAAGAATTAGGACAGCACACCTCATCATATGTCATCGCGATCTCTTGCTTCATATGAGATCAGACGATGGCGACTGCTGTAGTTATTCCAGTTGTTTTATTTATTGGTATTTATCTTCAGGAAGTCACTGAAGGCATATATCATGTTATCATAACGATATAATGTGGCGATACGATCGCAATACTGTGCATTTAACACAGTGGCCATATTTATCTTTATAAACACACCAAAAACAACAGTAACATTATAGCAGACACTGTAAAAAGCTCATTCCTAGCCACTAGACATTACTGACAGGGTATTCGAGTGTTATCAAGTGACAATGTTGTGGGACTGCTATACAGGAGTTAATATTATGGATTATAGATTGTAAAATGTAGTGGTTTTTATTTTAGCGTTTTTTTTTTTTAAAGAATGACGGTAAAACATGAATGCGGTTTTAAATATTAAAATTATAAAAACATTAAATATTAAAACATAAAATATTATGTTTGTTGTAAAAATCCATAATAATGACAAAAAAATTATTACTTTGTGGATCTCCTTTCGGGTTTAACTATCCTGCCATTGTGGCTGGTGTTTTCAGGGAAATTTTCTTACCTCTTGGTTTCGAGTGTGGTCCTGAAAATTCTTTATTTGAAGGGCTATTCACCCCTTCCCCTTAGCCCTATGCCTTCAAGCTAAAGAGAACTGGGACACCCCTACCCCTTCATGGGAATGTGCAAAACGAGGGGTATGGGTAAGGGGAAGGGCTACGGGGTAGAATTGGGATTGGGCCTTAAACATGGCACACTTTCAGATTTAAGCCTTAGCTGGATATTTCACTTCACTTAGAGCTGTGTTACTGAATAGAAGGTCATTTTCAAAAACCCTAAAATAGGGGCTCTTTAAGCATCACTTACACAATATCACTAAATCAGCTATGCGGTGAGGCGTCAATACAGATAATGAACATGGCTGATGGCGAAAACCAGTGCTGCGTTTTGTCATTGTGTAGTCATGTCTCTGCGATTAAACGCTTGTCTTGAGGTTTCCACATTGGCAGGTTATTGTGAAGCACCCTGTTTAGAACAAGCTCCCTAATTAAGCCATAATTACTCAGATTGATCAAGCGATCCGTCTTTGTGGCTCAGCTAACGCAGTTGGAAACAGAAAAGTGGCAAAGCCCACTTAAACCAGCCTGATTTGGTGCAGAGGACAGTACAAACCCCTGGGAACACATTCAAGTCAGGAATGAAATGACATTATGTCCTGTGGTCAGCGGGAAGCCTTAAGCAAAGGCTTTAATCCTGCGGGTACAATTCTCAAATGTGGCATCGGAAGAAAATAGGAGGATATTAGATGGCGTGCATGGCATCGACCAGAGCAGAGTGAAGAGATGACGATCTATAACAGCTGGCCATCAATAGCACATACACAAAAACTCAGCTTTCTTAGGCCTTGTTGGAGGCCTTTCTTCTGCTCGGCTTTTGATTTATTTGTTTCTTTGTTCTCTCGTTGATCATTTCATTAACTGCCTGATGCAAATACCAACAAAAGCCTCCTGCGGGGACTCAAATCCTGAGGCTGATTACAGCTTGTCAACCACTGCTGAGACGACACACACACAAACAAGCTTTGTACATTTTAAAGAAAATTGAAGTTGCATGTGCAGGCAAAACTCACTGCCATGAAGGCTGGTGCTGTATCTGTAAGCAAGCCCCTATATTCACTATTCCCTAATATCACTAATATTACTAAGATCAATAACATCACTCACTCATATTAGTCCACTAATATAGTCCACATGAAGGAGTCAACGAAAACAAGAGAGTGAATTGGAGTACGGAGTGCACCATTTTGTTTAGCCACTTTGTTTGTGCTTGCTGGTTGAAAAATCCCTCAGATGGATTCGACTTTCAGATCTTGTTATTATTTATTGACCTTGTTACTTATTTAACACTTAGCGAGCTGTCTATTAGTAATGAAACTATTTTGATTTCTGTCATGAATACAAATGCTAATTTAACAATCATATAATTTATTAAGAAACTTACACTGATAGGATTCTGCTACGGATGCCATCTTGTAGTAAGACAGAAATTCATTCGCTCATTCATTCATTTTCTTTCCAGCTTAGTCCCTTTATTAATCTGTGGTCGCCACAGCGGAATCAACCGCCAACATATCCAGCATATGTTTTATGTAGCAGATGCCCTTCCAGCTGCAACCCATAACTGGGAAACATCCATACATGCTTATTCGCACACATACACTACGAACAATTTAGCCTACCCAATTCACCTATAGCGCATGTCTTTGGACTTGTAGGGGAAACCAGAGCACCCTGAGGAAACCCACGCAAACACAGGGGAGAACATGCAACCTCCACACAGAAATGCTAACTGACCCATGACTAACAGACTCGAACCAGCGACTTTCTTGCTGTGAGGCGAACGTGCCATCCACTGCGCCACCATGCAGCCTGACAGAAATTCGATAGGTGGATTGTGGGCTTGAGTGCAATTAAAAACACAATATAGTTTCGGACAACACTACAAATGGCTGCTTCCTCAAATAGTGCACTAAAGGATATAGGGGTGATTTCACATTTGAGCTTGTTTGTATGTTCATATATAACATATGTTTAAAAAATTTGTTTATATGTTTATGGATTTTATGCTGCACCAAAAACTGCATATTGGTTTTATAATAAACAAACTAAACTTGAACTTGAAGTTTCTACCTTTTGTGTAAAACTTGAACCCAAAAGTGAACTTAAACTTACTCCTAAATTAATGCAGAGTCCATGTAATTGAACAATAATTATTGCAATAATTCCATTACAAAGCTCCAAATTAACGGCGTTAATTAATTAATTCCAAATGAAATTGTTTTAGAAAGATGTTAAGTTACCCTAGGTTAAGTTGAGTGAGTTCACAACAGGTCTGAAAGTTAAGCATGTGTTAGCGATTATCACTATTGTTTTTGACCTGATGACTAAACACAGGGACTCTAATGTTAGTGTGCACACAGTTGCGCAAAACGACAGGTACAAACGCAGCATCAAAAAATGAACACCTTGGGTTCGTTCTTTTAATTTACTAACAAATAAGATTATTATTATGATTTTTACATGGCTTGAGTAGCTGTCACAGTAGAACATGAGTTGATGGTGTGCAAGCACTGGAATTGTCTAACCGAGCACACAGGAATTGCAGATCAAATAGGGTTCACAGATTTTCTGTCATGGCTTGTAACTTTTGTCACAAATTTGTGAGCGGGTGTTTGTGTGCTGCAGTGGAGAAGGTCAAACAGAAGTGCAAAAGCTTACAGGACAAATACACAAGGGAAAAAAATACACTTCTGTGCAACAAGCAATGTCAGAAGCATGAAGCTGCACAGAGCCACCTTGTGTACTGGAGTATTTCTGTTTTTCATTGCATGCCATCTAATGTCAGGGAGTGATTTTGCACATTTACTCTGCTCATCACCAGTGAAAATCACTTGAGCGTGAATGTCAAAAAACATCTCAAAAAACAGTGTCGATATGCATGAGTGATATACATCAGCGTCATACACAAGGCTTTATGTTGAGCTGGATTTTGGACTGATTTCATTATGGGCAAGCAGCATGGTCTGAAATATTATTTGTGTTCATAACAAACAGTGCAAAATGAATTAAACAGTAATTAAACTTTAAACAAAGTTAAACTTCCAAACCAAATTCTTAGTTCTATTAACCCCTGTGTACTGTTCAAATTGGCAACCCTTTTGTTATGTTGGTGGCTGTTTTTGCCCCATTCACTTCCATTATAATGACATTTTTGACAAGCCATGACAGCATATAATGATGCATTCTTGATTGTTGGTATTTTTCCTTGTTGGGAAGAGTTTTGACTATTTTTTCCAACTTTTATAAGGGGTTCTATGGAGTAAGACAGTAAATAAAACTTACTATGTTTACTATATTCTGAGAGCTGAGCTGCTTATTTTTTTATTTTTAAACATAAAGATAAGTGCGCAAAGGTTGCTAAACCTAACCCTAACCAAACAACAAAAGTAGTTTCTGCACTGCAACTGATTATCAACAGTAAAAATGACAAATTTTACCTCTACGCAACAGGGAAAAACAGCAACAACAGAGGCCAGCTACCAAAGTGCTATGCTAGAGGCCATGGTCTTTAGTTTCCTTGTTAGAGCAATCGACTCCCATATAAAGAATCACTGGTTCGATTACAGCTCAGACTGGGTTGGGTGCAGTGGGGACTCGTCCGGCATGGGAGTAAGGTTTAAGCGGGTGAGTGGAACGACGCTAGATGCTCTAGTCTTTTGCCTCCTTGTTAGAGCAACCGACTTCCATACAAAGAATTGCCAATTCGACCCAAACACAGTAGGACCCAACCCAGTTACACAATCAAGAATGCATGATTATATGCTGCCATGGCTTTGCAATCAAAACTGTCATTACAATGGAAGTAAATGGGGCAAAAACAGCCATGAACAAAAGGGTAGTAAATTTGCCCAGAATGTATTGTTGAATTTTTGACAATTTTCAAAACATTTTCCCAAAATGAGTGTTAAAATTGAGATTTGACAGCAAAAATCATTCTATTTACTTAAACACAGAGAAAGCTGTGGTCAAATTAAGCCTCAAAATCAGCCCAGAGTGGATTAAAACATCCCTAACAGCACACAAGGTTTAACATTAGTCCTAAATATTAATAATATTAGTGATCCTTGTTTAAGTTTGCACCACTACAAAAGCAGCTGAGCAAATATAGCTAGTCAATGTTTAGACAAGGGAAACAGCAGACTACGAGGGAGCTTAAGGTTGACAAATACATCTGAAATGATATTTACCAAGAGACAGTTGGTGCTTATCCAGCGCTCGTCCGTGATACCAGCAAATTTGTTCAAAAACCTTTCGGGAGGAGTTGAAATAGAGCGATATTACAAATGTAAACACAGAGCCAACATTGTCGACCCCAGCGTTCCCGACAGACAGGGGCTCAGACTCAATATACCACACACACACACATGGATCTCGTCTCCATTCTCCGTGATGATTACACTTTATTTCCCTGCCATCGATCAACATGAAGTCACATGCTTATCTTGCTCGTGGCTCTATCAGCGCTGTCATCTTTAAGGGCTATTTTAAGGCCTCTATATATCTCATATCTCAGCCCTCACCGTGTGGCTGGCTTTGCTGATAAGGATGTATGACAGAATGCGACAGACCATTTGGCTTTATTTATGTGCTGATGGGGTCAAGACTTTATCAATATCTAGTACATCATGGTGTCCTGTCACATTTCAGCTCATTGGCCGATAAATCGACTGTTCGGTGCTCTAGCAATTAGCAGCCATCATGACGGTGACCTTTCACATGCTAACAGACTGACAGTGTTTGATTAGTAGGATGTGGTAAGTTTGTTTTTTATTACAAGATTTGTTGTTTACTGGCTTCAAACTGGAACAGTAAAAAAATGTCAATCCACAGCTTGATTTGGACCATAATTTTTATTGCTAACGCAAACAGTTTTTTAAACACATTTAGCTAATTTTTGCATTCAGAATAATTTCTAGTAGAGATTACAGTTGCTGGGACTATTTCAGTATGTTGATGTACTTCCAACTGAAGCAGAATATTAAGCAGGGGGCGGAGCTTTCTTTCACACATCATTCCCTCATAGCAAACTAATGGTAAGAGGGGCGGGGTTAATAATATTGTAGCTGAAGCTGTCTATCACGCGCAGCCTTCACCCTACGGCTGGCTTTGCTGACCATTTGGCTTTATTTATGTGCTGATGGGGTCAAGACTTTATCAATATCTAGTACATCATGGCGTCCTGTCACATTTCAGCTCATTGGCCAATAAATTGACTGTTTGGGGCACTAGCATTTAGCAGCCATCAAAATGGTGACCTTTCACATGCTAACAGACTGACAGTGTTAAATAATAGGATGTGGTAGTTTGTTTTTTATTCCAAGATTAGTTATTTACTGGATTCAACCAGTGAAAAATGTCAATGCGCAGCACAATTTGGGCCATCATTTTTAATATTAATGCAAAAGTTTGTTTTTTAGTCCCATGTAGCGATAATTTGCCTTCAGAATAAGTTGTAGTAGAGATTACAGTTGCTGAGACTTGTTGTTGATGTACTTCAAACTGAAACAGAATATTGAGTAGCGGGCGGGGCTTTCTTTGTGCATCATTCCCTCATAGCAAACTAACTGTAAGAGGGGCGTGGTTAATAATATTGTGACTGAAGCTGTCAATCACGTGCAGCCTTCGCCGTACAGCTGGCTTTACTGACCATTTTGCTTTATTTATGTGCTAATGGGGTCAAGACTTTATCAATATCTAGTACATCATGGCGTCCTGTCACATTTCAGCTCATTGGCCAATAAATCGACTGTGCGGTGCACTTACAATTAGCAGCCATCATGACTGTGATCTTTTACATGCTAACAGACTGACTGTGTTTGATTAATAGGATGTGGCAGTTTGTTTTTTAATCCAAGATTTGTTGTTTATTGGATTCGAACTGTGAAAAATGTCAATGTGTAGCACAGTTTGGGCCATAATTTTTATTATGAATGCAAACAGTTCGTTTTTTAGACCCATTTAGTGAATTTTTGTGTTCAGAATAGTTTTCCACATCATTCCCTCAAAGCAAACTAACTGTAGGAGGGGTGTGGTAATAATATTAAGGCTGATGCTGTCAATCACGCCCAGCCCTCACAGATGGCTGGCTTTGCTGACCATTTGGCTTTATTTATGTGCTGATGGGGTCAAGACTTTATCAATATCCAATACATCATGGCGTCCTGTCATATTTCAGCTCATAGGCCGATAAATCGACTGTTCGGGGCGCTAGCATTTAGCAGCCATCCTGATGGTGACCTTTCACATGCTAACAGACTGACAGTGTTTGATTATAGGATGTGGTCGTTTTATTCCAAGATTTGTTGTTTACTGGATTTTACCTGTGCAAAATGTCACAATTTGGGGCCATAATTTCTATTAATAATGTAAACAGTTTGTTTTTTCGACCAATTTTGCTAGAATTTGCCTTCAGAATAGTTTGTAGTAGACATTGCAGTCGCTGGGACTTGATTTCAGTATGTTGATGTATTTCCAACTGAAACAGAATATTAAGTGGGGCGGAGCTTTTTTTTGACACATCATTCCCTCATAGCAAACTAACAGTAAGAGGGCCGTGGTTAATAATATTGTGGCTGAAGCTGTCATCAACAGAGAACCACCATTCCAAAGACAGAAGAAAGATGTCAGAGTTTGATTAAAGATTATTAAAGCAAACCTTTCACCTAAAGAATAACAATGTGCGCTAGCAAATTAAACACAGTGCTTTTTGTTTAATCGTGTACCACCAGAGGGAGCTCACTCCAGAGTATTGACCATGCGTTTCTTCTGTGGTACTTTCTACCAGCATATAAACACACTGTGTAGACCAGGGGTCACCAATCTCAACACACCTGCCTGGGTGTTTCAAGTATACCTAGTAAGACCTTGATTAGCTTGTTCAGGTGTGTTTGATTAGGGTTGGCGCTAAAATCTGCAGGACACCGGACCTCCAGGAACAAGTTTGGTGATCCCTGGTGTAGATCTTCTCTTTGCGAAGTATTGCCAGTTCCACTGGCTTACCAAGCATCTCCTAACTGTTGTGTAAAAGTTGTTATGATCTTTTGCACTGCTACTTTAGATTAGGACTCTGCTTTGTTTGCCTGTTTTGGACCGCTTTACCATTTGTACCAACATTGCCTGTTTACAACTACGACTCTGCATGTACATAGTATTGCTGTTTGTTTATTAAACCTAGTCACCTACAGCTCCATCGAAAACACGCTGGATAAAGCTCATAAGATGGGCACATTGTGGTCATAAAGGTGATAAACATGGTCAGAAACTATTTAGGTTTACTGTGGTGTTTAAATGATGATCAACTAATACTGAAGGCCCAAAGTATGGTAAAAAAATATCTTTCACACCACTGAACCAACAGAAGACTAAACTGTGTAGGATAGATCCGTGCTTTTATGTTGTTTATACCAATTCTGATTCTACCGTCTGATTGTTTGAGGAGAAACTGAGATATATTGAACAAGGTAAACTTTTTACAGTATTCTGTCTAATTTTGTTGAACCTGTGAGAATTGTAGCCTCAGATTTATGCTCTTAGCTGACAGAATTGTGAGCAAGTGTGGTCACTATATTTATTAAGTACAATTCTTGGAATTAACAATCCATTAACTATGACTTTTAGTTCAATTAACTCCCAATTTGCTGATTTTTAATAGTTATTAAGGTAGTAGTTGGGTTTAGGTTTTGGGAAGGTTTAGGTATATAGAATAAGATTATATACTTTATGAATACTAACAAACAGTCAATAGGGTAATAGGCAGGCAATTGGCCACCACTAATAATGGGAGCTTGAACAATCACAAGTGTTACCACGAGTTCTAATAGTTTTGTAATGTTTTAATGGTTATAATAGAAATTATATTTGTTTTATTGGAAACTGTTTGTTCTGTGGATTTTAGTGGTATTGTTTTGCCTTCTTTTGCCTTCTTTTCTATTAAAAACAACAAATCCTAATGGAATATGTCCCAAAACACACTAGAGCCTATTAAAATATTATAATTGTTATAATTAAATGCTTTTTATAATGTTTTAATAGTATTTATAAATGGAAATCACTTGAATATTCTCTGATGGTTTTCACAGTTTTTCTCAGCAGTGCTTTTGGAACATAATCCTTTCAATTTTCCCAATCAAAATCCAGTGTCCTTACAAAAATGGGTCTTTACAGTTAGTCACAGAGAGTCAAAAACATAAATTCTTTGCATTAGATTTTTTGTCCTTTTGCATCAAGTAATAAAGAAACACTAATAGACCCGGTTTTGATAAGCGGTCAGTTTGACGGCTTTAGCCACAATATTCTTAACCACGCCCCTCTTACCATTAATTTGCTATGAGGGAATGATAAAAGAAAACCCCGCCCACTACTCAATATTTTATTTCAGAAAGTACATCAACATACTGAAATATAAGTTTCATCAACTTCCGTTTCACAAATCTAAACTTAATTGATGATAATAATGATGAGGATGATGATGATGATGATGATGATAATATAATTCCTTTCACACGCAAAGCACTTTACACATTTTTGGGGGAATCTCCTCATCCACCACCATTGTGCAGCATCCACCTGAGCAGCCGTTTAGAGCTCATTTCTGGTAAATGATGTCAGAATTCACCAGTATTTTGAAGTGGATGTGTGAATAGTCATTTTCGGAAAGATTCCAGAACGTCCTTGCCTGTGTAAAGAACGCTTTTTTTAAATTTACTGGTAAATTCTTTCCAGAAATTTTCCTGATATTTACTGGAATCACTGTGTGAAAGGGGCAAGTGACTCCGGTGTTTGGGCTCCCCTTAATAGCGTGCACATATACTGTAAATGAATACCCACGATGCTCAGTACATACAGGTGCTCATTCTTCGAGGAAGTGTCCCAGTCTCCGTCTTGTTTGCTTCATAGTTTTTCCCCTCTGGCAAAGTTACTTATTCCTGCTCGTTCATGCGTGTTCATCGCAGCCTGTCAGTGTCACATTAATCAAACGTTGTCATCATCAGAGTTTATTAGCGTGTGAAAGGTCACCGCTGTGTCTGCTGCTAATTGCTGGTGCAGTAAACATATGATTGATGGGCTGAAGACTGCACAGGCTCGTTGAGCTTACGGCCCACTGAGTAATATTTGAAGATGGTTTTGACCCCAGCGTTGGGTCAAGTCTCAATACACACTTGACTAGTAAAGATTGTAGAGATTTCAAAAAACAAAAGGGCGAGGTCTTGTTGGGTTATAGGGGAGTGTCTGTCTCCTCTCCACCAATCAGCTGATGTGTGGTCTGGTGCAATATGGCTGCCATCGCGTCATCCAGGTAGATGCTTCAAGCCTGGTTTGTACTCGACGCGTCCTCTAGTTCGCTTGAGTGTGCACAGCAAATGTGACGTCATCGATGTGTTTGTGGAGGTTCGCTGTGGGTGCACACAACATAATTGTGGCTGGTGAAGCGCATGGTTTTTTTGAGACTCGAGCAAACAGTGCGTGTGGCGCCACGTTCGAATATGAAACACTACAGACATCTTTATTATCCATTATCATAGAGATAACCAGAAGATCAATAATTCTTGGCTAGAAATTGCTACAGCCACGGGAAAGGAAAAAAAGTTTTAAAAGTTTGGAAAAACCTGAGGGATAAGTTTGTTAAAGCCAAAATTGTGAACCCAGGTACACAATTACAGAAATATTTTTACACTGTTGTATACGTTACAATTTTTAATATAAAACAATTTAATAGTGGCAAAACTATAATTAAGGAACAAATTATTTCTTTGATAACTGGAAAGGATTATTTGAACCTGTCGGTTTACAGTATACTGATGCCCTGTTTTTCTAGGCTTTATTGGTAATAATGGTCAGGAATGTTGGACCATTATTGCCTTTTTATCATAAGTAGAGGACAAAAACTAGCCAGACAGATGTGTGAATTGTGGATTGGGCTAAATCTAAAAAATGTCATTATTTTTTAGTAAGTGTACTTTTTTTGCTTTTATTCTTGCCATAATAAAAAATATATTTGTAGAGCAACCCATGTTCTGTTGTCATTGATATTTTAATAGGTAAAACCGCTCGAGATATGAACAAAAGCAAGTGATGCATTAAAGTTTGATTTAATAAATTCTTGAATGGTTATAAAAATCCACAGAATCATTAAAAATAATTTATAAAAATAAGTAAAAAATTTGTTTAAAAACATTGAACAATATTAATGATATCATGTAGTTCCGGAAACTTTCTACTTCTCTGTTCGTCCATCTGATTTTACAGTCAGTTTCTTTTGACCGTCCCCTGTCGTTTTAAAGAATATCACAACAATCGTCCGTTTCGTGAGGTGTGCGCGCAGTCAGTGGAGGCGGGTTTTCGCCAGGCGAAAGTATAAATCCAGCTTCACATGCAGGTAGTGGATGAGGGTATTCCCCCCAAAAATGTGTAAAGCATTTTGAGTGTCCAGAAAAGCACTATATAATTGTAAGGATTCACAGTATATAGTAGGATCAGGCAAAGGAGTGTTTGAATGAGATTTTAATGGTATGTGAGAGAGCTGAATGTCTTGTTGTATGTCTGGGAAGCCTGTCCTGCTTTACTCTGGGCCTGTTTTCCTCTGAAGGTTTGTTCTGGCTCTCTGTGGGAGGTTTGTCTACTCTGTTCTCCACATTTTCACGGCCGTACAGCTTTTCAGTATTCAAGAGCAGAGGCAGACTCTGATAGGACTGTTTCCAGACTCACACACACTACACTCCTGCCTCTAACTGTGTGTGTGTTCAACATTGAGACTTTATTCAACTGCTTTATTCAGGACTGCTGGTTGTGTGTTTTAGAGTTCTTTTAGTGTTTGTAAGTTTGAAAAAAGGTACAGATCTGTCCCATTAAAAGTTACTGCTCAAGTTCACCCCTAATGGTCATTTTTGATATTTTCACATTTCTCAAGAATGGCCATACGCCCAAAGCGCTTCACAATCATTGGGGTGGAAAGATGGGGGGGTCTCTCCACATCACCACCAGTGTGCAGCATCCACTTGGATGATGCGGCGGCAGCCACTGGACAATGGTGCCTGTGCGCTCACAACACACCAGCTATAGGGCGAGTGGAGGGACAGTGATAGAGCCAATTCAGTGGATGGGGATGTTTGGGAGGCCATGATGGGTAAGGCCAGAACACTAAGAAACCCTTTACTACGTAAAGCATGTTTGTTTGTTTACTTATTATTTCACATTTACTATTTCGTTTGGTTTTATTTCTGTTTTCTTTATTATCCCTATATGTTTACTAAATGTTACTCTGTTTTATGTACAGCACTTTGATCAGTCTTGTGTCTGATTTTAAATATGCTTAATAAATAAATGAACTTGAACTTAATATTATGTATTTATTATTATTAAAATAATTTGTTTTTATTAATTGTTTAGACATATTGTCCAGAATGTTTTAAACTCAACTAATAAAATATTTACTACTTACAGTATGTTTATTTATTAAATTATGTACTATTTGTATTAATATTTTTATACAATCCAGAATTTTCAACTGATAAAACATTTACTACATACAGTAAGTTTAATTCAATTATTTTAAAATTTAAAATGTATTTATTTGAATTTATTCTTTATTATTTTTATTAATAATTTTTAGACTATATAGTAACAGAATGTACCTGGATACCTGTCCAGCACTTTTTCAAATGGTAATTTGTGCAACCAATCAAGCAATTATTATGTACACAATCAGTTTAGAGAATTGAATGTTATAGTTCATGTTTTTTTGATTAATTGTAAAATATATTTTAGCTGCAGTTAAGTTTAGCTAAGCTACAGTTTAGTATCGTTTAGCTAAGCTACAGTTAGTTTCATTTTAACTAAGCTACAGTTTTTTTCCTTTACTTTCATTTTGTTTAACCATTTCATTTAGCTTCAGTTTCGTTTAGCTAAGTTTCAGTTTCGTTTGGCTAAGCTACAGTTTAATTTCGCTTTGCTAAACTACAGTTTCATTCCACTTAGCTAAGCTACAGTTTGGTTACATTTTAGCTAAGCTATAGTTTTGTTTCTTTCCTTCAGCTTAGTTTTATTTGGTTTAACTTTGTTTCGTTTAGCTACAATTCAGTTTTGTCAGAGCATAGAATATTGAGGCGACACTCAATAGAATGTTCCATTGCAACAGCAGCAGCCCCGCGATTCCGTTATTTTGGAGTGAAAGCGATCGGCCGTCCATTGGATCTTATTGCTTTCGCAATGGCAATCAGCTGCTTTGTTTTTTTTATTTATTTATTTAAGTACATTAAAGCTGAGATGCAACCTGAAAGACGACAATACAACACTTACTATAACAATCATCAGCACTTTTAATAGTTAATTTTACAAACTTATTGTTTATATTTTAACTAGACTTATTTTCTTGGAACTGTCACTTTTAGGTTAAATTACTTTAATTTAATAGTTTACGCACTGGCATAATACAAATTAATTCTGACATGGTCAATTAAATTAACATGACTTTAAAAATGGGATGTTGATAACAGACTGACAGTACACTTTTTGTTGCAGGATTATGTTATAATTGTATATAGTATTTTTTTATAATAATAAGTTATGTCTAAAGTCACTTTGTCCAATATGATTGAATTCTGACACTTAAATTCATCATATACACACACATACACATCTATGGTAATATTATTATAGATATGTCTCCTGATCTGATTGCAATTAAACACATATGGGGAATTCTGACATCAAGTTGAGCATCTCTGAGCAACTCTAAAAGAGGAGTCATTTTTGAAGAATGGAAAAGATATGTTTAATACTCATTTTTGCATCACCCTAATTTAAGTAAAACTTAAAAAAATTGTAATTTAAGTTATTTTGTTAACATTGAGATATTGTTTAAAATGTTGCTTTTCAGTGGGGGTGTATGAATATATAATATTTTAACTCATATTTAACTAAATATTTTAATTAATTCTGTCTAACGTCAGTTATCTGTACTGTTATTCTATAGGAATTTTCATTCCATAATGCCCGCCGTGTGACACTAGCAGCATCTAGGGGCCGTTTCCCATATAGCAACAGAGTGTCGCCTCTTGGTGATTCTATGCTCTTTGGTTTCGTTTAGCTAAGCTACAGTTTCGTTTCATTTAGCTAAGCTACAGTTTCATTTCATTTAGCTACGCTACAGTTTCGTTTCATTTTAGCTAAGCTACAGTTTAGTTTCTTTTTGCTTAGCTTAGTTTCATATTGTTTAACTTTGTTTTGTTTAGCCTCTTTTCGTTTAGCTTTTACTTAGCTAAGCTACAGTTTTGTTTTACTTAGCTAAGCTACAGTTTTGTTTTACTTAGCTAAGCTACAGTTTCGTATCAGTTCTTTCAGTTCGGTTCAGTTTAGTTCCGTTCTGCTTTTTTCCATTTAGTTTCGCAACCATAGTTCATAATTAATAATATGTGGCTAGTAAGCCTGTGAAACTAAAAACATTCTTTCAGTCATTCATATTTCATTTATCAAAAATTTTTGTATTTACTTTTTTAAAATTTAATGTTCCTAAACTTGTGGTTTTAGTAATGTTGGAGACTGCAGGTGAAATAAAGCCAAGCGTGTGTGTGTGTTTCAGTGTTTGAGCTTCAGGGGTAGTGACACATCATGCGTGTGGACGGCGTTTGCTGACGGGGCTCTGAATCCTCATTTCTGACCTCTTTGTGTCTGAAAGTAAAGTGTGACAGAAGACCTGAGATCAGCGGCTGAAACACACACACACACACACACACACACACACACACACACACACACACACACACACACACACACACGTGTGTCAGATCGTTGTGAAAGGCCTGTTTGTGAGCGCTTGTGTTGCTTTCAGGAAGCTCCTTCTTAAGGCCTTTTCACGCCAAGACTGATTCAACAAAACGACATGAGCCAACAATATTAACAAACTGCTTTTCACTGGAAATTCACTTTGGCATCTGAACACCTGAAGCAGGGTTGCGTCATAAACACCAGGATGACTTTTTCAGTGCTCTTTTAATGGACTTATTAAAGAGCAGAACAATAACATTTTCTTTTGTGTAATTAGGAAAACCGGCAAGCCTCTTCAGACGTGGTGTGAATGAGTTCATAGAGAGCCATTGTTTTCCTGAAGAACCTTCTTTGTGGCTAATTCCGAGCTAATGTGGCTAATTTATAACCTTTGTTGCGTGAAAATGGAGGTCAGTGGTGCTAAGTGAGACGAGTGTTAATGAGAGTACTTACGATTTTTACATTTACATTTTCAGTAACATTAAATGTGCATTGTCAGTGAGCAAATAACATTTATGACAGTGATTATTAAAATAACAAAAATTATAATAAATAAATAATAAAAACAAAACATCCAATATTAATAAACTACTTTTCCTGAATATTAAAGGTTTATTTTTTTTAAGTTATTATTTTATAATACTATTTAAAATTAACTAAAAATAATAATAATGTTGTTGTTATTTCTTTTGTACTGTTGGGGATGTTTTCATCCACTCTGGGGTGATTTTGAGTCTTAATTAGGCCACAACGTTTTCTGTGTTTCAGCAATCGGAATGATTTTTGGTGACAAATCTTATTTTAAAACATATTTTGAGAAAATGTTTTGAAATGTTTAAAAACTCAATGATACACTCTGGGCAAATGTACTTCCCTTTTTCATGTTAGAGATGAAAACATCCACTAAATTTAACTGCTGTAAAAAATTCATCAAATTAACTTTTTTTGCATAAATCTGTTAATCAACCTCAGTCCTGATCAAAACTTCTAAATTGTTTAGAAAATTACAGGATTTTAATTCTTTTATTGCCAAATTCATAAATGAGTTCACTGATCTACTAAAAAAAACACTAAATTACTATATAAAAAGTAGTTGTGAACTGATTTTTTTTAGCTTTTATCAGTCTTGGACATGTAAAAGATTAGTAACAACGCTGGCTTTGATGCATTGTTAGTCTTTGTACAGCGTAAGATTTGTGGCTGTTTTTGCCACAATGACTTCCATTATAACCGCATTTGT
>NC_079444.1:35538547-35648547 GCF_903798145.1 Danio aesculapii
AAATAGCCGTGTTTCCAGAGGAATATTTTAATTATTGCATGTTTAGAACTTCATTTAAAACTTTTAGTTTAATATACAGTTGAAAAATACAGTCAGAATTGTAAGCCCCCCTGAGTTATTAGCCCCCTGTATTTTAATCTTAGTTTAACGGAAAGAAGATTTTTCACTTTTCTAAACATAATAGTTTTAATAAATGATTTCTAATAGCTGTTTTCTTTGATCTTTTTTAATAATTATTTTTTTTTAGGGTTTTTCACCTTTATTGACAGGACAGTGGAGATTAACAGACAGGAAAGTAAAAGGAGCAGAGAGAGGGGAAGGATCGGCAAAAGACCTCAAACTGGAATCGAACTCAGGACGCCGCGAGCACATGCTATATGTCGACGCACTAACCACTAGGCTATTGGCGCCAACAGTACATACTATTTTACTAGATATTTTTTAAGATACTAGTATTCAGCCTAAAGTGTCATTTAAAGGCTTAACTAGGTTCATTAGGCAAGCTAGGGTAATTAGGGTAATTAGGCAAACATTTTAATTCTGTCATTAATTACTCGTCAAAGTCATAGCAATCCCCTGAGAGCTTTGTTCATCTTCGGAACACAACTGAAGATATTTTAGATGAGATCCAAGAGCTCTCTCATCCTCCTAGACTGCAAGGGTCCGGAGAAACCAAAAAGCCAATTTTTACATCAAAACTAAAAATGTAAGTTCTTTTCTATAAGTGTATCAATATGATGTGAAGTCTTGTTTGAAACTAAAACAGGAAGTAGCATTGAATACATTTTACTTAAAGAGCACCTATTTTACCTCTTTTTCAAGAATTAATATACGTCTTTTGTGTCTCCAGAATGTGTCTGTAAAGTTTCAGCTCAAAACACCCATCAGATTATTTATTATGCCTTTCTGGATATTGGATTTTCAGCTTTGAACACACTGTAGCTGTTTTTTGTGGCCGGTGACTTTAATGTTAGTTCTCCCCGCCCACCGTTCACATGTACCTGTCAGAGTGGGCCTCAACCATAGTTTCCTGCTGCGTCAGATAAACAGCACAGTGACAGACATGAGGGAAGCAGATCTCACGTAAAGTTTGTGAGAAATACTGCAGTAAGAACTTACCCAACAATTATTTAATGTATTTGTTGTGGAGTTGCAAGGATGTGTCACACACAATGTTGTTACAATGTTCACGTGCACACACATACACACACAGCCCGCGCATTTAACCTTGTACTGGTTTTGCACAGCAAATGTGACAGGATACATGTTAATATCCACTGCTGTATGGATATCTGTTATGTTATTGTACAAAATAAACCTAATCTAACATCCACAAACCAGGATTTAAGTGTCGTCTTTTATAATTGTGCTGACATGCAGCTGTGGTGATGAAGTAAAGACGGTAAAATCGCTGTAATTCATTACAAACATGCACTGTTTTAAAAACATGTTACACTTGTAAAACTCATTCTTGATCACATTTGATAAGGATTGATGATCACAGAGAGTTGAACAGATCTTTTAATCCCAGTTGCTTTGCGCACGTCCTGTCTTGTTGATATGATTATACGAGTTACGATGGTGACATGTTAATCAGCTGTCAATCAATTCAGTGGGCGGGGAAACATCACGTTGCGGTGGGCCTCATAATAAGGGATTTGCGTCCTATTTTAACGTCAGGGAATTTAAAAAAAAGAGACTTACTGTCTTTATATCACGCCAATATGACTGTGGACACACTATACATACACACAGTTCTGTCCAAAGGATGATTTCCCAGCTTCCAAAAGATGACTTTCATCATAGCTGCCCTTTAAGTACATTTTTGAGGCTGTACTTTTTTACTTGAGCATAAAAGTGTAGTCAGTACTTCAACTTTTCAACAGTCATTTTAAGTTTCTGTACTTCTACTTGAGTAAAGGACGTGTGTGCTTTTGCCATCTCTGATCAATGGTAGACAATAATGTCATTTTGAAGGACAAAATTACCATCCAATAGCATTCAGGTTCATCGGAACAAATGAAAACCTTTCATTTTTCACTTACCTCACACACTCAAATAAAATTACGTTTGTTGTTTGTTCAAACTACTTATTTAAAATGAGCTAAAATAAAAATTCTTCAGCTTTTTTTTTGTCTCCACTTAAGTTTGTAAAAACTAATAATTTAACTCAGGGATGTCAAACTCAATTCCTGGAGGGCTGCAGCCCTGCACAGTTTAGTTTAAAGCCTAATTAAACACACCTGATCAAACTAATTAAGTCCTTCAGACTTGTTTGAAACCTACAGGTAAGTGTGTTGGAGCAGGGTTTGAACTGAACTGTGCAGGGCTGCGGCCCTCCAGGAATTGAGTTTGACATCCCCGAGTTAACTTGATTCCTTCATATAAGGATATGGAACCCAGTATTTTGTAAAGTGCAAGTTCCAAACCTGTTTAAGTATCTCTCTTCTGTTCAACACAAAATAAGATATTTTGACCAATGAAAACCATTAATTAATTACTTTCATGGTATTTTTTGTTTTTTTACTAAAGACATCAATGTTCAACATTCTTTAAATTGTCTACTTTGTGTTCAACAGTTCAAAAGTGGCTTTAAACCACTTGAGGTTGAGTAAATGGTTCATATTTGAGGTGAACTTTAGCCTTTAGTTGAACAAATAACAAGATATTTTTGACGAATGAAAACTGGGTAACAGTGACTTTCATAGTATTTTATTAATATATTTTACTAAAAGCATCAAATGGCAACCCATTTTTAACATTCTTCAAAATATCTACTTTGTGTTCAACAGCTCAAAAGTTGTTTAGAATCACTTGAAGTGGAGTAAATTGTTCATTTTTGAGGTAAACTGTCCTTTAAGTTAACAAATAACATAAAAGAAGATATTTTTGATGAATGAAAACCAGGTAACTGTGACTTTCATAGTATTTTATTATTATTTTTTACTAAAGACATGGCTACCGATTTTGAACATTCTTCAAATGATCTACTTTGTGTTCACCGGTTGAAAAGAGGTTTAGAACCACTTGAGGTTGAGAAAATGTTTCATGTTTGAGTTGAACTATCCTTTAACAAAAGACATTTTGATGAATGAAAACCGGGTAACTAATGACTTATTTTATTTTTTTACTAAAGACTTCAATGCCTACTGATTTTGAACATTCTTCAAAATATCTACTGTGTGTTCAACAGTTCAAAAAAGATTTAGAATCACTTGAGGTTAAGTAAATGGTTCATTTTGAGGTGAGCCATTCTTTAAGTGAACAAATAACATGGAAGATGTTTTTGATGAATGAAAACCGGGTAACAGTGGCTTTCCTAGTATGTTATTGAATTTTTTTACTAAAGACATAATTTTGAACATTCTTCAAAATATCTACTTTGTGTTCAACAGTTCAAAAGTGGTTTAGAATCACTTGAGGGTGAGTAAATGGTTCATTTTTTAGGTGAACTGTCCTTCATGTGAACAAATAATAACTAAACCAAAAAACAACCATTTCAAAGCGTAACATATTCAAAGAATCCTTCAGGGTTACAAATGCAGCTTTCATGGTTTTAATCTACACACACCTCTCAGCATGTGGTGTTTCTGTAGGACTGCACGTTACACTTGGTGTCTTCAGGGTGTTTTGGACCTGTTAGCCCTTAATAATTATCCCCCATGTCTTTTGTTCTGTTCCTTCCGGAAACCACAAAGCTTCCAAGTAATTAATAAGGAGAAATCTGAAAAGCTGGTGTCCCGCGGAGAACATATGCATCAAAGAGGGTCTATTTTGTGTTTCCTATTGGTGTTGTCCATCAACACATTTTTCTTTTCCCCCTCCTCCATGTCCCCTTTTTTCTTATATCTCTCAGCAGGACCAGTCATTTTTAAGAGTGTCTGCAATTCTCTACTGTGGGTTCATTATGTATGAGCACGGCTGATGCGCAGAACGTTACGAGATGCTATCTTCCCAGATATAGCTCTGACATGATTATATCACACGTTCCAGATCAAAATCCATTTCCAGCAGCGCTTCTGATGTCACAGCGCTTCTGTACACACCTACAGCAGTGATGGTCGACCAAAACAAGATGATGATTACTTAAATATCACGCAAACGGGGCTTTGAAAATTAGCCAACGCTCTGCTTTTCTTTCAGACTCATCACGGCACAGTTTCAGAATTAAGATGAGTTTGCTCATTAGATGTACTTGCAGTGAAAATAAAGGTGAAGTTCCTTAAAGGGATAGAAATGAATATTCTGTCATCTTTAATCACCATCATGTACTTCCAAATATGAACACACACACGCACACACACCAAGGTTATTATAGTTTTATTCTGATACTATTTTTGAATTTGCTGAACATTTACTTTAGTTTTAGTTCCTTTCATTAACGGTTTTGCTAGTTGTAGTTTAGTTTGTATTTTTGAACACATAATTCTATCTAGTTTTGGTATGTTTTCAGTTTGGGCGACATGGTGGTTCAGTGGGTTGTGCTGTTGATTCACAGCAAGAAGGTTGCTGGTTTGAGCCCCAGCTCGGTCAGCAGGCATTTCTGTGTGGAGTTTGCATGTTCTCCCTGTGTTGCTGTGGGTTTAATGATAGTTACGATAACTTGTGTGCAAATCACTTATTAATAAAACTAAAAGAATAACTTGAACAGGAACCAAAAACCATACAAATGCAACTTATAACATTAAAAACATAATAATAAAAAAAATATATATATATATATATATATATATATATATATTTACTTTTTTGATTAATGAAGAAAATGAAATTGTCTGTAAAAGTGCCATCTACAGGTCTTCTCTAAACTGCAGGTCAGATTTTTCGCTGGTCGGATTATGAAATAATCATTGTTTTTGCAAAATTTTTTTATTTCAGTTTTTACTGACTGTTATTAGTTTCAGTTAGTCATAGTTTTTCATTTATTGGGATTTTTTTATTTCAGTTAAAAATAGTTTTTGGAGTAACCTTGACAAACATACATATATATATATATATACATATATATATATATATAATATATATATATATATATATATATATATATATATATATATATATATATATATACATATATATATATATATATATATATATATATATACATATATACATATATATATATATATATATATATATATATATACACATATATATACACATATATATATATACGCATATATATACACACACACACATACATGTATACACACACAAATATATATACACATATATATACAGTTGAAGTCAGAATTATGAGCCCGCATTTGAATTTTATTTAATTTTTTTAAATATTTCCCAAATTATGTTTAACAGAGCATGGAACGCTGTATTTTCACAGTATGTCTGATAATATTTTTTCTTCTGGAGAAAGTCTTAATTGTTTTATTTCCGCTAGAATAAAAGCAGTTATTAATTTTATAAAAACCATTTTAAGGTCAATATTATTAGCCCCTTTATGCTATATATATTTTTGATAGTCTCCAGAACAAACCATCATTATACGATAACTTGCCTAATTACTCTAACCTGCCTAGTTAACCTAATTAAGCCTTTAAATGTCACTTTAAGCTGTATAGAAGTGTCTTGAAAAATATCAAGTAAAATATAATTTACTGTCATCATGGCAAAGATAAAATAAATCAGTTATTAGAGATGAGTTATTAAAACTAGTATGTTAAGAAATGTTTTGAAAAAAATCTATGTACACATGTAACAACAACTAAGAACATGAATGCAATATTCTGCAAATAACGCAACTTTCCTGCATCTCCAGTACACGCTTTTCACCGTATGTACTGTATTTAGTTGAACATCAATGCTTCAAAACTGCATGAAAGGTCACAACCCCTGTGGTAAAACTCAGATAGAAAAAAAAAAAAAAAAAAGAGATTGTACGTTTATTTACCTTACTGTTGAGATCATTGCCGCTGATGGTGTGTATGGGCCACAAGCCAAACAGTCTGCATCATGATTCCACATCATTTAGTATACTTGCTTTTCCTCATATTTCTTCTCTTTACTTTTATCCGTTCTTAAGCCGGTAAGGCAGCAAAGAAAATGCCACCTTGAAATGCCCATTACAGCTGCTGTCAGTCAGTGTGTGCCCGGCAGCAGCTGCCAGCACGGGTGGAAATGTCACCTGCCCCTTTTGTCCTCAAGAGATGGTCAGTCTGAGAGGAAAAACAGACAGGTACTGAGAGAACGATATAACCAAGCAAGGGTAAATCATACCTTGATTTCATTGTCAATCATTGCAATGTCAAAGCAGAATACTGTTTTTTTAAAAGGAAACTGTTAATAGTTCAAAAATCCCCAAAAAATACACTGTATTATCAAGGCATGTTCTAATTATGTTTTCATAAATTATACTGTATAATAATTCTCTATTTCTTTCATTGCAATTGTAAGATTAAGGGCCCTATCAAACACTAAGTGCAATAAGGGGCAAGACATGTTTGGCACGATTTGTAGCTATTTTCAAACAGCGCAACTGTAATTTTCCCGTTTTGCATCATGTTGCTTAAAAATCAAATCCATTTGCGCCTCTTTGCGCACTCATGGGCGTGGCGGTCTATAAAGGAAGTGTGTAAAGGCGCATTGCTGTTGCGTTGCTATTTTTATGAACTGAAATAGACTGTGGCATTGACCAACTAAACTCCAGCGCAGAGCGTGTTAGTTTTGCACCTTAAACGCGTACACATTGCTTAATACACACAGGGTGTACAGCAATACACAAATATGTTTACAAATGAAAAAAATTAAAGGAGTAAAATGTTACAAAAATAATTTTCACATTATTTTCAGCTTTCTTCAAAGTATCTTCTTTTGTGTTCAAAAGAATAAACTCAAAGGTTTATAACCACTTGAGGCTGAGTAATTAGTAAGTGAATTTTCATTTTCAGTGAACTAACAAGACAAGAACCCTAAAGTATTTATGAAGAGTTTTCCTACTATACATGTAAATACTATGGTCAGTAATATGACTGATTTACAGTTGAAGTCAGAACTATTAGCCCCCTTTGAAATTTCATTTCTTTTTTAAATATTTCCCAAATGATGTTTAACAGAGCAAGGAAATTTTCACAGTATGTCTGATAATATTTTTTCTTCTGGAGAAAGTCTTATTTGTTTTATTTCAGCTAGAATAAAAGCATTTAAAAAAATTTTAAAAACCATTTTAAGGTCAAAATTATGAGCCCCTTTAAGCTATTTTTTTCATATTCTACAGAACAAACCACTGTTATATAATAACTTGCCTAATTACTCTAACCTGCCTAGTTAACCTAATAAACCTAGTTAAGCCTTGTCACTTGTCACTTTAAGCTGTATAGAAGTGTTTTGAAAAATATCTAGTCAAATATTATTTACTGTCATCATGGCAAAGATAAAATAAATCAGTTATTAGAAACAGGGGTGTAGAGGACATTTTAAAAGTGTGTGTGTGTGTGTGTGTGTGGGGGGGGGGGGGGCTGTATGAGATCATAAATTCATATAATTATTAATCCCCTGTTTCTAAATGGTCTGTCTCTAAAAGTGAGGGGGACATATATAATAATTCTGACTTCAACTGTACATCAAAGTTAACATTATAGTAGCACGGTGACATCACAGTGCTTTTTTCTAAAGATACAATACACATCCTTTACCTGCTGACACCTACAGCACTCTGTCGCACTCTCATAGAGTGTGCTATAAATCTTTCTCCTCCTTCTAAAGCTCTGAGCTTTATTATCTGATATCTGAAGGTCCCCTTGAAGCCCTGATGGATGACCACATGTTCTACATCTAGACACTTTAGAAAAGAAAAGCTGGAACGACTTTTAGAGGGGGATGGAGAACACTCTTGGAAAAACCACTAGCTGTTAGCATGTTGTGCTAAAGGCGTGAATGATGCCGTAAATTGTGTGGCTTGTTGAGGAGAGATGTGCTGTTATCTTTTCTAAGTGACAAGGCCTATCATTTTCACCTGGTGGATGATAAAATGACGAATTGAAAAAAGTCAGACAGACAAGGAAAGCGACGATACCAGAGACTTCAGCCTACTAGCATAACTAGCATCTACCCTTCTTAAAAAATAAATATATAGACCAATTTAGGAATCATTCAGGAGTTCTGAATAACAATAAAAACACTCCGACCACCTTAGGAAGTGCTTGACCTTACCATAGTAACACAGTAGCACACCTTACAAACCACATCTAAACATTAAGATGTTTAACACCTTTAAGCAAAACACAGAAACAAAACATCTAACAACATACTAAAAAACCCCATAGCACACGCTGACAAACATACTGTAAATCTAGATTACCCAGAACACCTTTTAACCATTTAACTACATGCTAAACAATGCACACAAACACCATTTGCCTTCCTTGTGTTATAAAGCACTTATGGTGAAAGCTGGCACCATCCAAAAGCTTTTCCCTTGAACTGTTACTTTAAATAATGAATCAAATGTATGCGGATATCAAATAATCTAGTAAACTTCTGTAACACCCAAAACAATGTAGTCAAGGTAAAAACACATGAAAATACTCTAGCAATCACACAGCAACAAAATAGCAAGTGTAAAAATCCAAAATCCAATAAACACTCCAAACAAATAAGCGATGACATAGCAACCCCCTAACCACCACTCAGAATATCAAATAATGCAACAAACATCATAGCAACAACATAGCATAACAACCATCCAGGGGTGCATTTCCAAAAACCATCATTTCTACCAACCAAGGTCGCAAGAACCTTAAACAATGCAACAAACACCCGAACATTTCAGCAATCACATAGCAACACCCTAGCAACCATTTAAAACCGCAAACAATGCAGCAAATACTTCAGCAGTCACATAGCAACACCCTAGCAACCACATAGAACATCAAATACTGAAAAACACTCAGAACACTTACGCAACCACATAGCAACACCCTAGCAACCACCTCAAACAATGCAGCAAACACTTCAGCAAACACATAGCAACACCCTAGCAGCCACCTAAAACCTCAAACAATGCAACAAACACCTGAACATTTCAGCAATCACATAGCAACACCCTAGCAACCACATAGAACATCAAATACTGAAAAACACTCAGAACACTTACGCAACCACATAGCAACACCCTAGCAACCACCTCAAACAATGCAGCAAACACTTCAGCAAACACATAGCAACACCCTAGCAGCCACCTAAAACCTCAAACAATGCAACAAACACCTGAACATTTCAGCAATCACATAGCAACACCCTAGCAACCATCTAAAACCACAAACAATGCAGCAAATACTTCAGCAGTCACATAGCAACACCCTAGCAACCACATAGAACATCAAATACTGAAACAAACACTCAGAACACTTACGCAACCACATAGCAACACCCTAGCAACCACCTCAAACAATGCAGCAAACACTTCAGCAATCACATAGCAACACCCTAGCAACCATATAAAACCGCAAACAATGCAGCAAATACTTCAGCAGTCACATAGCAACACCCTAGCAACCACATAAAACATCAAATACTGAAACAAACACTCAGAACACTTACGCAACCACATAGCAACACCCTAGCAACCACCTCAAACTATGCAGCAAACACTTCAGCAAACACATAGCAACACCCTAGCAGCCACTTAAAACCTCAAACAATGCAACAAACACCCGAACATTTCAGCAATCACATAGCAACACCCTAGCAACCATCTAAAACCGCAAACAATGCAGCAAATACTTTAGCAGTCACATAGCAACACCCTAGCAACCACATAGAACATCAAATACTGAAACAAATACTCAGAACACTTCAGCAACCCCAACAAACTATACAACCAATAATCAATCATTATCCAAGCAAAGCAACACTGTCTATGATTGTGACCTCTGTGTAAAAGCTTTTAGGTCAGAATTGAAGTATCTGTGCAAACACCTCACTCAATGTGGCATTTATACCAAGCACAATCCCTCTAAGCTGGCAGATTTGCCTGGTAGCAATGTGCCGAGACTCTTGGGGGCGTCCCGTAGACCGCCTCAGAGGCTCTGGAGTGCCATCTACGGTGTGCCGAAATACTATTGGCAACAGCATGTGCTTGAGAGGGAGAACAAGGCTAAACCGCACATCAGTATTTCGATATCGTTCCTCCTACACAAACAGCAACATTTGCTTACTCGTGTCGTGAAGCACTTATGGAGAAAGCCTACAGCCTCTGGGGGATCGACGAGTCAGCGATTTAGCCTCTGGAAGAAAGGGAGCCGGTTCCTTATCCTGACACGCTAATCTGATATCAGGTCTGAGGTGCTTTCCCCTGTGTGCTTTCACCCATCTGTCTCCAGCGGAGAGCTTCTGTTTGATCGCTCAGGTCTGAGATGGTGACCTGGATGAGAGCTCCACTCGCTCGTAATCTGGCTCTCACAACCGAATTCTTATTACAAAGGGGTTTTAAGGTCTAATAGAGGCAGGCTGGTCATAATATGGGACGGGTTGGTGTGAGCGCGCAGATGAAAGGGGTGAAGAAGTGGGAAAAGATACAGTAGAGAGAACGGTGAGAAGGTGAAAGGAAAGATAAGAAGATAAAAATAGGCAGTGTGAGGGAGTGAGACAGCCAGAGAATGAGACATCAAGTCAATGAGAAACGGCAATGACAAATGGTTTGATAATGAAGGCAAAAGCTTTAGGAAGGAAATTAACATTTTATCAGGAACACAGACACGTGGAAATTGAGTGCAGCTTTCATCGCTATCACAAGGGCTTCTTCATTATAAACTCCAAGAAATGAATCTGAGGAGGTCTTAGATGGTATCTAGCATAAAATGAAACGTAAACAAAATTCCTAAACATCTGCGGTTTAGAAATAGAGATGTCAAGATAAACTACTCTCAGACCATCAGAATGGGATGACTTACTGTTTGACCAGTCTTTTTGTTTTACTACCAACGAAATCAATCATCATCAGTCATTCTGTGCAATTTATAAAGCCTAATATTGCTGTTTGCCTGTAAAGTTTCATTATTCATAAGATTCATAAAATTCATAAACAATAAATATTAATATATTCACAATAAATATATTACATTTGAACATTTAAAATATCAGCTGTCATTGCTCATGTCAATCATATTAATAGCCTAATACTAAGAGTTTACGATACGGTATTACGATACCTTACAAAGGCAGATGTTTAATAATTTGTGCATCATGTATTGCATGACTATGAACATAAAAGCTATATATATATATATATATATATATATATATATATATATATATATATATATATATATATATATATATATATATATATATATATATATATATATATATATATATATATATATATAGTATAGGTGGGCATAGATATGTTTTTAATCTAGATTAAATGACTCATTTGAATTCTGCTGAAGGCATTCAGAATATGTGCTGCCCAAATAATAAATCTTTGGGAACGGATTTCTCAATCCAGGTTGCGCATTAGACCAGGGGCTCATCTCCTGTTTCCAAAATGCATCACAAACTGCTTGAGAAACTGTTCTACTATGATAATTGGTGATGAAAATAAATGATGTTCAATAAGATGTACTTGTGTTTACTAACTGTTTATTCAGTTAAACATGAATTTTGAGCTGTAGTCCTACATAAACTCCAAACAGTAATTTTTGATTACCTTAATCCCACTAAAGTCACAACTGAACTAAACAAAAATGAAATTAAGACTTGGAGTATGCATTTATTAGTGGCATTATTGAAGTAAACACGGCGATCAAACTATTACCGTCATGTAGGACTTTGCCATATTTTCTGACAAGATCCACACATGCGGCTGTCAGTACAGGACCGCACACGCACGCACACACACAGCGAAATGCGGAAGTTTATTTTCTTTATGTTTGCAGAGCGTTATTAAATTCCATAACACACTCACCAGTCCTTACTCCTTATTTGCGTCTAATACCCCAGTTTGTCACGGGGGCATGAATGAAATGTTCATGAGTTAAAGTGAAACTGCTGAACTGCAGTTAAAGTTAGGCATCCTGCTGATTTGATTCAGAAGGGCACTTTTTTTTTTTTTGTCAGATGGCTCACCGGTCAGGTATACATCCGCGCTAAAATATCAAGGTGAAAGACATCATAGCTTGCGTAGAATAGACCCAGCTCCCAACCCAACTTTGAGAATAGATTAACGGCGATATTTTTTCCGTGCGATAAGAGTTTCGCGTTAACGGCCCACCACTATTATCTACACACACATACCCAGAAAAAGTCAGAAATATTAGATCCCCCTAAATTATTAGCTCCTCTTTTATTTTCTTCTCCCCATTTCTGTTTAACAGAGAGAAGATTTTTTTCAACACATTTCTAAACAGAATAGTTTTAATAACTCATGTCTAATAACTGATTTATTTTATCTTTGCCACGATGACAGTAAATAATATTTTACTTGATATTTTTCAAGATACTATTATTGAAGATGAATACAAAGAATTTTGATGAACTCTGGGAGTCCTGCAAGAACGCTTTCCTTGCCATTCCAGATGACTTTTAATAAGACGAATAATAAGTTATTCGAGTCAGTGCAGAGATGTATGGATGCAGTCCTCCAAGCTCATGGGAGTCATACACAATATTCATTCGTTTTCCACTGCAGCATGACTTTATATTCTATACTGTACATTATTTCTGTTAAGTGACAAGACTTTTGTCTAAGCAAAGTCAGACCTTACTGTCCTAATTAAATAATTAAAAATCAAGGCATGATCATATTTTATTTTGGTAAAATAAGCGTAATCTAGAGGCCTTTGCCTTTTATATAAGCCACTTCTGATACAAAATAATCAACTAGAAGTCAAATTATTATTCAGTGTTCCTAATACTTGGATAGGCGACAAGACTTTTGTCAGGTAGTGTATGTGATATTTAAAAATATATATTTTATTCATATTTTTACGTTCATAGTCATAGTTATGCAGTAAAGCTGTATTTAATTTAGTATTTAATATATTTATAATAGCATGTATATACTTTATAGCTTTAAATACTAATAAAATCACTTGAAAATTGTGCATTTGTTTTGTAAAAGCAAAACTGATTTTGTGTGTGTATTATAAAAATACTACAAACTCCCATTTCGGGGCAGCCAGAAATCCCCCTGGTCTGTATAAACCTCTCAATCGACCGTTAAAAGGTAATTTTGTATCATGGATACGGGTGTTCAGAAAGTAGGAACTTCACCAAGCATCTTCCCGAGGCCATAATTTGCGTGATAACACAGCGTTAGTTATTTTATTCATCACAGTCCTCTCTCGGGGCCTGCCTCTTTGGATCAGACCACGCTCCATCACAGGAGATTAATGTCAAAGCCTCAAACACAAACTCTGCGGAACTAAAACACACTCAAACTTCAATTCTTTCAATTAAAACAGGACCGTCACGAGCGCAGACATGTATAATGCGCTGGTACACGGACAGACAGACAGGCCTGTCAGTCATAATGGCTTGAAAGCTTCACCGCCCAAACGTCTACTGTCTTGTCCTTCTTGAAACGGTGAAAAACTGACATCTGAACGCTCCAAACCCCAACATCAGTCCATCATTCATCTCCATCTTCCTCCTTCCTGATTCCCTGCTGCTGTGGTGAGAGAGAGTGTGTTATGATGGAGTGTAAGCTGATAAATGACAGATTTAGGACAGCCTGTTTCAGATAGTTTGTAATTGGACTGTGCGCACAATGTAAAATATGGCCGGGGAGAGGGACACTTTACTTTAAAAGCTACCTCAGTTTTCTTTGAGCTAATGGTTGGGAGGATCAGAAGCTTAATGTTCACAGTGAAAGCAGTGTAAAATTATCAAATCAAAGAGAATGATAGGGCATGTTTATACCTGGTCATGCATTTTCTCTGATCTGGTTTGTGAAAACGGTCACATTTACATTTGGCTACATAAATGCGCCTCTGATAAATGGATATGATTCAGATCTTCAAATCCAGCGCTTTATGCAAATTTAACTAGGTTACATCAAATAATGTGTAATATATACAGCATTTTATTTAATCAATATTATTATTTACAGAAATGTAAGCTATTTATCTTATTTGGCATACAAATGATCTTGTATGCAGGCTGTAAAACATCATAAGCACAAGGATACCTGCATCATTAGTTTATTCCATCATTTAATGCTCAAAAATAAAACGAAACGGAAAAAAAAGTAAACAAAACAAACATCTGAAATCGTAATCGATGGCCTTCCATTGCTTATGCATTTGCGCTTGTATATCTGATAGCCCACAACACATTTACATGGTGGTTTCAACAACCAGATGCATTTAGACCTGTTGACTTTTACATGGAATGCATCCCAGACCACATCCTGAAGGGATTTATATCAGTCTAGAAGGCATTTCGGAGGGCATTTACCTACACATGTTCTTTTTACAGTCGGATAGCTATCCGATCAGAAAAAACACATGAAGTGACCAGGTGTAAAGAGCTCATACACTCATCAGGAAATAAAAGGACATGTTTTAATGTCTGTTTTAATCTAGTCATTCCTAGTTAGCTTAAGTACTTTTCTCCCAACTGATTTCCATTCATGTGCATGCGAACATGCCAGACTGGAAACATAAGCTCATGCGGCAAGTTTTGCATGTTGCTGTGTACCAAAAGTTCAAGCCAAGTCCTTTTCAAGTAATGTCTGTTCACTTTGTGGCCATTTTTGGGATGCCTCTGGCCAGTTAATCCAAGATCAAGACCTATCTAAACAAATAGGGGAATACAGAAATACTCACTAAACTCCTTGTTAAATTATATATTTCAAATCAACAACACAGTCTGAAGTGTTATTTGCCGGATTGCTCCAGCTAGCGCACAAAGACAATATCAAACTCGATTACAACTTAAAAGAAAAGATTTTAAAGAATCTTGACATTAACAGTCGACCTCCAGTCGTTTTTTCCCCTCAATGGATGTCTGTGGCCACCTGTTTCACTTAAGGAAGAGTAAACGCCAAGCACGTTTTGATTTCTGGATAAATTAAGCCTTTAATTGTGCAAATGTAATGGGAGGGCTTTTTGATGTTTGTTTTCGTTAATAAATGTCTTTCATAACCAATCAGAAGTGATTTTTTAGGGGTTTTCACCTTTATTGTGATAGGACGGTGAAGATTTAGAGACAGGAAAGCATGGGGACCAAAGATAGGGGAAGGGTCGGCAAAGGACCTCAAGCCAGGAATCGAACTCGGGTCGCCGTGAACACCTAGGTGCCATGTGTCGACGCACTAACTACAAGGCTATTAGCACCAACAAGAAGTAATTTTTTAAAATATCATTCATCAAACATGGTCAAACGCAAAAATTGAGTTAAATAATACATTTAAAGTAGGTTAAAATTGTATCTAAGTGGTTGGGTTTGTTCATATTTGACACAAATTTTAGCTAAAAAAAAAAACTGAAGGAATTTTAATTTGTAGCATTTTAAGAGTACAACATGTCTAGCGATACCAAAAAATAACACTGGAAATAGTTGCTTGTATTTATATCATTTATATGGCACTTTTCTGGACACTTGAAGCGCTTTACACATTTTTTTTTGGGGGGGGGGGGGGTCTTCTCATCCACCACCAGTGTGCAGCATCCACTTGGATGACTCAATGGCAGCCATGTTGCGCCACACTGCACACCAGCTGATTGGTGGAGAAGAGACAGAGTGATGAAGCAAATTATGATATAGGGATGGATAGAATGCAGAGGTTAAACCCCTACTGTTTTCGAAAGACATCCAGGGCATTTTAACCACAGAGAGTCAGGACCTCAGTTTAACCTCTCATCTGAAAGATAGCCTTCATAATCCAATGTTGAGTCAGACATGGATAGACCCAACATTGGGTTAATTTTTTTTCAAGTAAATTTGAATAACACCCTTTAACCTAATGTTTGGTTTTGTCCAGTGGTGTAAAGTAACAAATTACAAATACTCATACAAATACCCAACTGTAATTGAGTAGTTTGTCTCAGGAATTGTAGTTTACTAAATGTGTACTTTTACTCCACTACTTTCCTTCAACCTGCAGTCACTACTTTATTATTTCCTGTCTATGGGGATTAGAAAAATCAGTCCTGCAATTCCTGTCCAATAAAATCGCACATAGATAGTAAATCGCATCATACTGAACAACCTTAAGAGATGCAAACTGTTTGGAAGCATTAAAAGTGTCCAAGAAGATACTTTACTTGCAATGACCCAGAGACTGTTTAGACTGAATGTCACTGATGAGAAGATGGCAGACGTTTACTGTATGATGACCGAAATGGCCTTAAACAATAGCTAAATACACTACAGAATGTTACGTTTACATACACACACGCACAAATTACATGTAAATTACATGTAACCTTTCCAGCGTAATACTCACTATTCTTGAGTACTTTAAAAAGGGCTACATTTTACTTATATTTTGAGTAATATTTACTACAGATACTTTAACTCTACTTGCACTTCATTTTTGGGCAAGTAATGGTACTTTTACTTGACTATGATTTTTCAGAACTGTTTGCACCACTGGTTTTGTCCATATTTGACCCACCATAGGGTTACAACAGCTCAGCATTTTAGAGTATACAATAGCGAAAACAACTCATTTATGGTTGTCAAATAGCATTACTAACACCGATCTCTACCAAATTTTCATCTTTTATGCCTAAATTGTGTAAAACCTGTTGACATCGAGGGAATAAAACCAGTGCACAGTTCATTGATCATATTCTTGACTTATTCAACATACTGCTGAATGTCACATTCATGCCATTATGCAATTGCAGTTGTCAAAAGTGATTTTTAAGTCTATGTTTTTTTTTTTCCCCCAAGTAACAGAACATTTCAATTTCTGACAGCCCCGACTTACAATTTTACCTGCGTTTTTTCTGTGTCGACATCAAACGGCGCATCTTGGGACTTGTTTTAAAAGCATCTACAGTGTCACATTGACTCGGGCAAAAACTGTTTTTGGTGACGATGCTGCAACTCTATCATCACTCGTTTTCAAAGCGTGCGCCAACCCAAAGCGTCTGTCTGTCCTGTCGCTTTCCGTCCTCATTAGCGAGCGGATTCGCATTTCTGCCATGTTTTTTTCCCATCTCTCCAAAGTCATTTAGTGTCGTTGGATGCTGTGAAGTCTTCAGACGGTTAATTCGGGTATGTGATTGGAAGGCATCAGTGTCGTGTCGGTGCACTGGAGTGTGGTTGTGAAGCCGCCGTAATGGATTAATGAGCATAGATGACTGTGAATGTTGGGAAGTACAGCGGTGCTTTTGGGAAGCGCACTCGCCAGCACTGGATGCTGTACAAACTTCAGGCTCTTGTGGATTCTGTGGTGTAGCTGAACTTGTTTTGCCCTTGTCTAATTATGCAATCTGTAGCCATAAATATGAGCCAAATAAGTTATGCATCCTCCTCTGGAAAATCAGACATGTTTTCTACTTTCTGACTCTTTGATGTTTATCAAAGTTTGTCTTAGAGGGAGAGATCACTCAATTTTCATTCTGTCATTCTATTATTATTTTGGTTCTGTCACGAATGCATAAATGAGGATTTTTGACAAATTGGGCACACCACTAGACAATACTGGCCACTATATTTTAATGTAATTTAGAACAAAAAGTCATTCATGACCAGAGTTGGGTGTAACGTGTTCCACAGTAATGTGTTATTGTAATCTAATTACAAGATTGCATTACGCAGTAATGTAACGGATTACATTTTACATTTGTGTAATTTGATTACAGTTACTAAAGTCAGTGTAACAGCGTTACTTATGTTACAAATATAATATTTAGAAGAAAAAAATGCTTATTTTAAATAATGTTTTCCACTACAAAGTCAGTTAATGAACATGCGCTTTTGAATTGCTGGAGAACTTGAGCTGAAACAGCTGCTGTCGAGAGTGGATGCTTCTTCAAGTGGAAATACAGACATTAGTTTGAATTGATTGAGCGTAAAAACAAAAATATTGTTTTGAAATGCAGTCTATGTCCAGTCTCTAAAGAACTATGGACTGCTTTTAACTCGACCTGCAACTTGTTCAAGCATTTGAACAGAAATCATTCTAAAGGCTGATTTATACTTCTGTTTCAAGCGGACATACAAACACAAAACACCCAACACGTTTTTTATACAATGGATGTCAATGGTTACAGCTATCCAGTTTTCTTCATGTCCTTCTTTTGTGTTCAAACTTCTTTAGATTTTTTTTGGAGCAAGTGAATGATGAGAGAATTTTAGGTTTTGGCCAAACTATCTCTTTACTTGTTTGAATATGTCAAGCGGCTGTGATCAACCCATTGTTGCAAGCTGTAATGTATTTTGTATTTTTATAGGTATTTTTATATGTTTTAACAGTAACTTCAAAGTAAAGCAATTAGTAATCTGATTACTTTTTACATTAAGTAATTAGTAATGTAATCAGATAAAAATTTTCCAGTAGTAATCAGTAATTTGTAATCGATTACTTTTTAAAAAAAAGTAACTTACCCAACAATGTTCATGAGAGAAACAGGACCTCTTTAACAACAAATAATGTGAAATTGGCACACAAGTTATAACTTTAGCAAAATTATTTAATCAGATATGTAATGTCATTTTAACTGATAAGCTAAAAGAAATACTTACAAAATTATGATGATTACTATTGTTATAAAATACCATTATTATTACTATCATTACACAATGATTACTATTATTTAAGATTACATTTTTAAAAGTTTGCATAGATAAAGCTTAAATAGGTGACAAATCTTTTGTCAGGTAGTGTATAAATGTATTGACACTTATTAGTTCATTTTATATGACTTTTTTGTTTCACTTTGGAGTAACTTTCAGTTAAATATGCTATAATAACCCTGGGAACAACCACTTTTTTGTACTTTTTTTGTTGTTGTTTTTAATGGTGTTAAATAAAAAAGTAAACTGGCTTTGAATGATTAAGATGAGTAAATGATTTAAGTGAATCATTCCTCCAAAAAACGATTTAAAGTGATATTTCACACCAAAATTTAAATCCTGGCATCAATTACTCTCCATCCACTTGTTCCAAAGCTGTTTGAGTTTCTTCAGTTGAACACACATTTTGAAAACCAGCAACCATTGACTTGCATTGACAACCATTGACAGTGACTGCCGGTTTTTGACATTCTTCAAGATAGCTTCTTTTGTGTTCAACAGAAGAAAAAAAAAGCTCACAAAGGTTTGCAATCAGTTGAGTCTGAGTAAACTGTCCCTTTAAGAGCATACTGTACGCTTGTATACAAACACACACTCCTCCTGCAGCAATGTTAATGACTTTCTAGCTTGATGCATCATCAGCCTTTTACCCGCCATCACTGTCTTTTCTCCCATAATCTTCTACGGTTCTTCTCTCTCTCTATCAATCTCTCCTGCTTCTTTCTTGTTCTCCTTCTCTCCCTCTCTCTTGTGTCCTTTGGCTCTGTCATTGGTGTAATCTTCAGTCAGACAGCGCACAGGCCATTAAAATCAGCTCAGCCTCTGTCACTGCTTTGCTCACTTCCTGTCTCTCCTCTGTCTTGTTTCCTTGTCAAATTCCATGACAGCGGCTGAAAATATTTTCATGCAAACACACGCTGATGTTTTATGCATATTACACACACACACACACATTCTGAAGGCCCATGGATAAAACCACACACAGTCACACATACACAGAGAGAGAGAGTGTGTGTGTGAGAGCAGAGTTGGTGGATTTGCTAACAGTTCATTTATTTTAAATTAAAAGCAACTCATCTAAACATCCACACACTCACACACAAACACTATCATATGAGCTCAGAAACATGCAATTACTGTTAATTGAGGAGAAAAGTCTCACTGAGGCAAAATTGATCAATTTCACACTGAGTGGATTCAGAGGAACAGATGCAGCAGGAGAAGGAAAGAAAGAGAGAGAGAGAGAGAGAGAGAGAGAGAGAGAGAGAGAGAGAAAGAGAGAGAGAGAGAGAGAGAGAGAGAGAGAGAGAGAGAGAGAGAGAGAGAGAAAGAAGACAACATAGGGAAGGGAAATACAGACAGTTAATAAATGGAGTAAACAACAAGAGAAACTGTAGATTGTGTCAAGTTTGAACATGAAGTAACATGTTTGAACCAAGCAGCAACCTCCTGCTCTCCCTCGTGAAGCTAATATGGAAGTAACTGAAACTGCAATTCATCAAAATTCCACTAGGTTTGGCTCCAAAATAGAGCACATTTCTATTGAGCCCACTGTTAAAATGGCCAACTTTACAGCAGTAAAAAGGTGTTTACTGCTTGTTACAAAAACTGTTTAGTGTATATACAGTAGCTCAGTGGTTCTCAAACTTTTAAACCAGCGACCCCCAATGTAAGATCGTCAAGAACTCGTGACCCCCCTCTACCAAAGCATATACAAACAATAAAAATAGCTTTAAGCTGTTTACAATGTTTTAACTGTATTTACTATACTATACAAACAGTTACCTGAAAATTCTGTCCCACAGCCTTTAAAGTGAATGCTTTAGTTATTTTCATAGCGGACTTAAAGCCAATGGAAGTCTTATCCACTCGTCAATAAGTGTAGCTGGTGGATTAACATTCACCACATGTTCAGTAATCAGATGTGCTATTATTTGTTGCTTTAGGTGTTTTTAAAACTAAATCTGTCAGTGTTGTTTTCATTCTCTCGTCTTCAGCGCTTTACATTTTCGCGGTTGTAGCTCCTGTCATCTGAGGACAGGTGGCGTTGACTGAGTGATTGACAGCTGATTTTAACCAATCATTCGTGTTCAGTTCTTAGAGCAGTGGGCCAATAAGAAGAACGCGAAGGCGGGGCTAGCCGTTGAAGGCTTTGTTTACTGCGGCAAGTTGACATGACAACAGTTTTAAACTGTTCCTGAGCGCTGCGTTTCAAGTACAAAGATGCATTCTGCATGAATGTGTCCTAAATACTTTATTAATCAGTAATATCTTTAAAAAAAATCAGAAAATATTAGCTTTCATTTGTAATACTGAAAAATATTTATTATAATCACTGAAAATTACACAATTTTTAAATTACTCTCGCGACCCCTTGAAATTATTCTGCAACCCCTGCAGGGGTCACGACCCCCAGTTTGAGAACCACTGCAGTAGCTAATATTATACTTCATGACAACTGTGAGGGGGTGATTTTTTTTAAACTCATTCATTTATATTAAGTTATACTTAGTCTGCATAATTATGGGGCGTGGCCACTTGGGTGACAGCTAGGTGTCACTGGTCACAGTCAAGTCACTTCAGCTGATTCCGACTGATTAGCCACTGAACTTGGCATATATATATATATATATATATATATATATATATATATATATATATATATATATATATATATATATGTGTGTGTGTGTGTGTGTGTGTGTGTGCGTGTGTGTGTGTGTGTGTGTGTGTGGCTTTACACAGTCAAATTCCATTTGGAATTATTTCCTAAAATTATCAGATAATATGGCATGCTGTGCGCAATCATTGTGCTTACAAACCATTAAAAGTGGCCTCCGTGTGGTGAGTGAAATTCTTATATTTGTACCATATCTATAAATATATTTGTTTTATTTAAGATAATTTATCATTTATTCCCCAGTATTAGGTTGCAGTTGGAGGGGCACCGCTCAGTAAAACATATGCTGGATAAGTTGGCGGTTCATTCCGCTGTGGCGTCCCTTGATGATTAAATGGACTAAGCCAAAGTAAAATGAATGAATGAATTTATCATTTATAATTTTCTTTAGACCTATAATGCACTCCAGAATACAGACTGATTAACTATAGAACAGTCGTCTAAAACGTTGTCATACAATGTTATGCCTGGATTTCATAAATAGCCTAGCATTTACTAACACACTATATTTGAAGTATTTGGAAGTAATTAGTGTTTTCCTCCTGTAGAAAAACTTAAGAATTTATACATAAGAACAATGCTTAGTGGCTCAATGTATTACAACAGTGTTTTTAAAAGTCTAAATGCTTTATTGATTTAGTGTACAAGCAAGCACAAGTGGTTAGAACACAAACGAGTCGCAGGTAAATTATTAGGCGTTTCTCCCAAGGAAAAGTCTGCCTAAGCAAAATGCTAGCAGGCATCTGTAACTCCGCTCACGCTCAGCCTCTTTGTGCTTTTTGGGTTACCCCCGGTCGGCACGAACAAAAAGGTGATGGTTGGCCACACCCACTTGTAGCTTAAAAAAAAAAATTATAAATTTTTTTTTGCTTTTTTAAAATTCTCAAGTTCTGCTGGTTGATGCATGTGCCCAATTTTCCTTGCCAATCTTTAGCCAATTGTAATCAATTTGGAATTTCCCTTGCAGAGCTCAGGGGATCAGAGTGACAGCTCCTGCTTGGACCCACCCTGATCCACTTGCAGCTTCCACTTGTGCTTTTCAGAAACCTATGGGTGACGTCACGGATACTACGTCATTATTTTTTTTACAGTCTATGGTTTGAGGACATGCATACATTTTTAAATTTATAGTGGCAAGCAAAATGAAATCAATACAAATAAGAAATGTTTCAGAAAACAAACATTAATAATAATGATAATAACAAAAAATAAATAAATAAATAAATAATAATAATAATAATAATAATAATAAAATAATAATAATATTAATATTATTATTATTATTATTATTATTATTATTATTATTATTCTAAACAACAACAACAACAACAATAATAATAATAGTAATATAAATATTATTATTATTAATAATAATAATAATAATAATAATAATAATAATAATAATAACAAACAACAACAATATTATTATTATCATCATCATGACTGCATGGGGATTTTTTATATGCTTCGATGCTCATATAAAAAGTTCTTGAAGTAATCCTCTATAAAAATGCCTCACAATTTAATACGAAAATGCAATATTAAATATTAATACAGTTAAAACTGATGCAATTGTATAATTTTCTCTTCATTTTTATAGAGATGCGGTCGCTCTAATGACTGAATGACCAGCATTAGAATAGCATGAGCTCAAATTGAATTGAATACTAAATTAGAGAGACTCTTTCATAATCATAACGCAGTTGTTGGACAGCAGTCGCACTACATGGGCCTAATAAAATAAGAGCTGCAATTAAAAATGAATTAAAACACTTGGCATTCAGCGGCATCTAAAATTGCATTATTGTGAGCTATAATAGTGATCATTTGTGCTCAGTAGTTACTCTCCAAAGCAAATCACGAGCACACGTCTAATGCACTGATGAGGTAATTGCTTTAATTGAACACTGCCATCACTGCTCAAGCTCTGGCCTTTAAAGTAGACACGGGCAACACAATGTATATAGAGAGAAATAAATAAAAATGGACCCTTTTAAAGGTCCATTTAAATATACCCTTTTCTTAAGATGCTAAATTAATCTCCGGTGTCTGTCTGTGAAGTTTCAGCTCAAAACACCCCTCATATAATTTATTATAGCTTGTCAAATGTGACCCGATTTCAGTGTAAACAAAAACACATTTTTGTGTGCGTCCCTTTAAAGAGCACCTATTTTACCCCCTTTTCAAGATTTAAGACAAGTCTTTTGTGTCTCCAGAGTGTGTCTGTAAAGTTTCAGCTCAAAATACCCATCAGATTATTTATTATACCTTTCAGAATATTGGAATTTTGAACACAATGTAGCTGTTTTTGTTGCCTCTGCCTTTAATGCAAATGAGTTAGTTCTCCCAGCACACCGTTCCCACATGCCTGTCTGGCAGAGTGTGCCTCAGCCCCCGTTTACACTAATACGTTTTCGTTTTAAAGTGCAAAAGTTTTGCTATGGTTACGCCATCTGTCCACACTACGCCGGAAAACGGAGCATTTTGGAAACACTGGAGAGGCCGTTTTCATTCTAAAATGCTGCTGCTCCGTGTCAATGTGGATGGGGGAAAAACGGAGGCATCTGAAAACGGAGGTGTGGCTGCAGACATATGGAAAACAAACTACCGATGACATGTGGGGTAAATCTTCAAAGGGAACAGTGTATCTTATAACCTTATTCACATTATCCTGGCTACATTGTTTCACTATCTTAACAATAAAATGAAAACATGATTTAAGGAACCGCTATCTTCATTTTGATATTAGCAACTTAACAGACACCAGAAATGCTGAGGCGTTGTGTAGCTACATATTTATACTGAGCGTCATCTTCACTGTATGCATATTTATAACAAAACGGAGCCTGACAGAACTGTGTCCTTTAATTTTCACTGGAAATGCGAAACATACCCTCTCTTTTGCTGAATATCAGTTTTATTAATCAATAATGGCCATTATAAAAGTATAGCGTACAATGAGTTTATACAATATAGGAAATAAAGGCAAACAATCAGTCAAATATGCAGAATCAGTGTACGTGGTTAAATTAATTATTAACTTACTGTATCTTTGCACTCAGCAAAAACACGTTACCTGAGAACAAGTAATAGATTCAAAAGAACACAGTCAAGGAATATGTCTTTAGATATAGACAACAAGATTAATTAAATATCACGTTTAACAAATATAGTGAGGTTAAATCCAGCGGTAGATCCTTGAAGAACAGTCCGACGAGCACAGCTCTCATCTGGGTAGATATGCTGCAGCGCATGCCAGAGTGTGTTTGTGTGTGGTCACGTGATGTGCGTTTTCAGGGGTGTGGTGTAGACAGAGTTGGGTGAAATGCTAGTGTGTACGCGGATCATTTTCATTATAAAACAGTTTTAAAACTAAAACGTACTAGTCTAAATGGCTGCGTCAGATAAACAGCACAGTGACAGACATGAAGGAAGCAGATCTCACATAACGTTTGTGAGAAATACTACAGTACTATCCCAATGATTATTTGATGTATTTGTTGTGGAGTTAATTCAAGCCTTTCTGCAACGATGAGTCATACACATTGTCGTTACAAAGTTCACACACACATAGCATCCGCGTTTAACTTGCACGGCAAATGTAACAGGATACAAGTTAATATCCACTGCTGTATGGATGTCCGTTATGTTAATGTACAAAATAAACCTCATTTAACATCCACAATACAGGAATGAAGAGTCGTCTTTTATAATTGTACTGACATGCGGCTTATATATTACGTAGAGATTTTTCCATCTTTACTTTATTACAAGTTTTAACCTTGTAAATCTCATTGATGATCACATTTGATGATGATTGATGATCACAGTGAGCTGAACAGATATTTTAATCTCAGTTGCTTTGCGCACGTCCTGTCTTGTGCCCTTTAAATGCAAATCAGCTGCTGCTTTCCAGAAGAGGCCAAGCCTTTACACACTATTCTGACAGAAACAACAAAACAAGCAAAACTTATGTAGCAAAACAAGGTGCGGATTAAAGCTTTAAGGTTTTTGCACACCAAATCCAAAATTTTTGGTTATAATTTTTGCACATTAAAAAATCATTTTGACAGGACGTTGTGTCAATTTGAATAGTGTTCGATTTCTTCAGTATTTTTGCACCCAAAAAGCTGCCTTGAGAGATGTTTAGACAGTTCAGGGCTGCTGTACAAGCCGAACAATCTAAAATGTCATCTGAGAAACTAATACAGAAATCGTTTTTTGCATTATATAACATAATAAAAATGTTTGTTTTCTATTTATATTTGTTATTTAGGCTAGTGTAAAAGAAGAGTGTGGGTTTCCTTACCTGAAAAATGGATTCATGTTAAAATAACCCAAAGAAGCAGCATCTATTTGGTCTATTTTAATATGTTACTATGAAATCAAGAGACAATTATTTACCAGGATATCAAGGACTGGTACCATTTATAAAGGAGTGGTACTATTTATACAGTCTTACAGTTATAGCATATTCATTTTCCTTCAGCTTAGTCCCTTTATTTATCAGAGGTCGCTAGAGCGGAATGAACCGTCAACTTATCCAGAAATGTTGTACACAACGGATGCCCTTCCAGCTGCAACCCAGTACTGGGAAACATCCATACACACTCATTTACACACATTTACTATGGCAAAATTTGTTTATTCAATTCACCTATTGCATATCTTTGGACTGTTGGGGAAATCAAAGCACCCAAAGGAAACCCACGCAAACATGGGGAGAACATGCAAACTCCACACAGAAATGCCAACTGACCCAGCTGGTACTTGAAGGTGACAATGCTAACCATTAAGCCACTAAGCTGCCCCTAGCACACATACATATTTATAAAATAACCAACCATTTAGGGGTAGCCATAATGCAACAAGCATTCTTCAAAATATCTTCTTTTGTTGTTTTCTTTTGGTTTAAGCACACGAGGGAGAATAAATAATGAGGTAACTTTAATTTTTATCCTCTTTAAAACACAAGTCAAGTCAGATTTTCCATTATATACATCTTGCGTAAAAGAAGGACGACTCTGGGAGCTTAATAAAGCTGCTCAATATAAGTAGGCCAGGAGGGCTGACTGGCCTCTCTCAGCACACACCTGACATATGGAGACATCCCGTCCGTCTAAACACCCTGCGCTCCCACTGATAATTAGGAGCCTTAATTAGTGTCTAGATGGAATTTGCAATCATCCAAATGACCCACTTACATGGTATAAAGAGCATGTTTTATTTTTGCTCAGTATGCAGTCAGAGTCGCCTGATGAACAGACGGTTAATGAGAAAAGCTCAGCGGCTGACGCGGTTGCGCAATAATAACTCGCAATATTTCGATTTTAGAATTTTGGGATATATCTAATGTATATAATGTGCATTGGAATGATTAGAGTTATGTATTTATATTGTTATTATTGAAACTACATTATTTTACATTGTTACCGAAAAAAGAACATCTAAAATACATTATTTGTTTAACTTTCTATTCAAAGAATGCGTCAAATAAATGTATCACGGTTTCCACAAAAATATTAAGCGTAACTGTTTTTGACATGGCTAGGAAGTTGAATAAATATGATATGAAATAAAAAGTAAACCAGAATAACAAACAACATAAAACATTGAATTACTAATAATACTAATTATTATTACCAATGCTTCTACTATGGGTATTAATTATATTATATTATATTATATTATATTATATTATATTATATTATATTATATTATATTATATTATATTATATTATATTATATTATAATAATAATAATCATAACAAGTATTATTACAAGAAATTATTATTATTATTATTGTTGTTGTTGTTGTTGTTGTTGTTGTTGTTGTTGTTACAATAAGAAATTATTATTATTAATATTATACTTATTGTTGTGATTATTAATATTGTACTTACAATACTACAATACTATTATTATTATTATTATCATTATTATTGGTTCTGATTATTAGTTTTCCTGTAATAAAAACAATATTAATATTATATTATTGATGTACTTATTGCTATTATTGTTGTTATTATTTATTTATTTATATATATTTATTTATATATATATATATATATATATATATATATATATATATATATATATATATATATATATATATATATACACATATACATACATATATATATACATAAATAATAATAATAACAACAACAACAACAACAACAACAATAATAGCAATAAGTACATAAATAATACAATATTAATATTGTTTTTATTACAGAAAAACTAATAATCAGAACCAATAATAATGATGATGATAATAATAATAATAATAATAATAATAATAATAATAATAATAATAATAATGCTTGTTGTAGTTGTTAGTAGTAGTGATACATTTATATTAATCTAAATAATATTTCAGGGTGATAAACTTTTATAATTATAAAGGTTCACCAAATATACTGCAATAATATATATTGATAAAATGTTACTCAACCTTTCCACCTATTCCTCACTCTAAGCATATAAAAATTCTTGGAGAAAATTGGAGAGAAAGAAAGAGCAAGAGAGAGGGGAAAATGAGCGAGAGAGAGATACTATAAACAGACATAAATTGGAGGGAAAGAAGAGCAGTGGGATTTGGAGTGGTGGGACACATGTGGAAGTGTCAATCAGAGAGATTTCACAGCTGGACGCCTCGCTCCTTACCAACACCTACACATATGTCTCTCTCCATATGCGTGTGTGTGTGTGTGTGTGTGTGTGTGTGTGTGTGTGTGTGTGTGTGTGTGTGTGTGTGTGTGTGCGTGTGTGTGTGTGGGGTCACAATATACATTCAAGCAGCTTTATTCACAATCTCCCTGATATGCATATGTCTATGGATCAGTGCATTTGTGTATTTCTGGAAATCCAGCATGCCTTTTGGTTATGTGATTGGTTATTAAGCGGATGTGTCTGCTTGTGTGTTTTCACAGCGGGTACGTTCCTCCTGTGGTATCACAGTATAATGCTGCTGTTCATATTGATATACTTTCTGTATCAGATTAACGTTGAGGACAGATTAGAATAAACCGGTTTGAGTATTTTGAAAATCCATTAGATCTAAAGCCTCTAGATCTGCAAAGCAACATTTATTAAGAGCCTCATATCACAATAGATTATAAAAAGATTATGAATGGAGCAAATCAGATAATGTTTTTAAGCTTCGCTGGTGGGCAGAGGTTTTTTCTGTATTACAGAATCCTTTATTAACTATATTTCGAAGCATCTTCCTTTCAATTAAATTCCACAGAAACAGGAAGTATGTTTTACATGGCTAAAAATGCTTTCCATAAATGTTTTTATGATAACTATTTGACCAATACAGTGAGTTAAAGTCACTGAACTTTATCTACAGGGTGGGCCATTTATATGAATACACCTTAATAAAATGGGAATGGGTGATATTATCGTCCTATTTGTGGCACTTTAGTATATGTGAGGGGGCAAACTTTTCAAGATGGGTGGTGACCATGATGGCCATTTTGAAGTCGGCCATCTTGGATCCAACTTTTGTTTTGAGAGAGTCATGTGACACAAACTTATTGGGAATTTTACAAGAAAAACAATGGTGTAATTGGTTTTAACGTAACTTTATTTCTTTTATGAGGCCCCTCACATATACTAATGTGCCACAAACAGGACGTTAATATCACCAACCAAGTAGTATATATTAGTATAGGGTTAGGCGATGTCGACCAATTTGGCATCGTACAATGTCTAATGTGAAACATTGCGATGGACGATGGCATTGTGAACAAATTATTTATAAATAATTAATTAATTCATAACATATTAAATATTTGTAGCCTACCGTTTCAACTGCCTGACCCGCATGGTCTTTGTTTTACCCATAATCAAATCATAAATTGATAAAGTTGCACAAATTATCACCTGTGAATCACTTTTCCACGGGATGCTGCATGAATCGGCAGAGTGATCTGCGTCAACAAACTTGGGTGGTAAAAAAAAAGTGCAAAAAGGTTTGTGCTAAAATTACTAAGAACAAGCATGAAAGAGAAAGATTAAAGCAGTGTACTGACGCTGTGACGCGTTACCTGATAGATTCAAAAGACCGAAGAGCAGTTAGATAGAGACAAGAGTAATTAAATATCACGTTAAACAACTATAGTGAGACGTGATCCAGTCGTCACGTGCGTATTTAGTAGTATAGTGTGGATGGAGATGTTTTCAGAAATGCTAGATGAAACGCCAGTGTGGACGCCGATCATTTTTGTTCTAAAAGGGCCATTTTAAAACTAAAACGTATTAGTGTAAACAGGGCCTAAGTGTATATTTTTCGTGAACAAGTTGCTGCTGTGGCGGGGTCAGGGCGGAGGATCGAGATGCCAGCTTAGCATCATGTAGTTGTGAAGTCTTCTATTTTATAGTTTTGATGTCTACCGCCAATGGCTGATAGACATCACAACTACACAATAGAAGACTTCACAACTACACACACTGTATACAATGGTAGGTCACATGGCAACAGCAACAACAACAACGACAGCAACAACAACAACAACAACTACTACTACTACTACTATTACTACCATTACTACTGCAACAACAACAACAACAACAACAACATCTACTACTACTACTACAACAATGATTACTACTACAACAACAACAACAACTACTACTACTACTACTATTACAACAACAACTAAAACAACAACTACAACTATTATTACTACAACAACAAAAACAACAACTACTACTATTACTACTGTAACAACAACAACTACTACTACTACAACAACTACTATTACAACAACTGCTACTACAACTACTATTAACAACAACAACAACTACTACTACTACAACAGCATCAACAACTATTATTATTACTACTACAACTACGATTACTACTACAACAACAACAACGTCTACTACTACTACAACAACAACTACTACAACAGCAACAACTATTATTATTACTACTACAACTACGATTACTACTACAACAACAACTACTACTACTATTACTACCATTGCTACAACAACAACAACTACTATTACAACAGCAACAACTATTAATATTACTACTACAACTACGATTACTACTACTACAACAACAACAACTACTACTACTATTACTACCATTACTACAACAACAACAACAACAACAACAACTACTACTACTATTACTACGACAACAACAACAACAACAACAACGTCTACTACTACTACAATGATTACTACTACTACTACAACAACAACAACAACTACAACAACAATAATAAAACTACAACAACAACAACAACAACTGCTACTACTACTACTACTACAACAACAACAACAACAACATCTACTACTACTACTACTACTACTACTACAACAACCGAAATTACACATTATTTGTATTACATACATTCATACTTTCAGGTGGTTTGCAATATCATTAAAGTCAGTATTTTTTTAAGGTTAATTATTTTAAATATTCTAAAACCTTTAAATATTCTTAAACTGACAATAATGCATCTGCTACTAAATATTTGAATTCATTTATCTCATAAAACCTGAAGTGATTTGGGTGATAAAATGACAAGCTATTCTCGGAGCAGTTGATTTCCCTCACAGTTCTCAAATAAGGCCAGCACCACCAAACACACATAGATATGATTCATCCGGTACACTCACAGCGAGGGGAAAAGTACCACCACATTCAGGACATTACACAACATCAAACCATTAACCTTGAGATGGGAACTCAGACTGAACTCCATCACCATCCATTAGCACACTCACGAGGAGAAGAAAAAAAGTTAATCTCTCTTTTCCATTGGTAAACAAACTGGGATCATTCGTAAGACAGTTTCAATGTCGGCCACAGAATGAGTGCAGGAAGCAGGAATGGAGAAGACGGTACAAGAATCACTCGTTACCCAAAGAGTCTTGATACAGTCTCTCAAGAAGCCCCACAGGTGCTGTTGTGGCACTGCATGTGGCCATAAAGTACTCCAATTACACAAGCCTGAAAGCTTGAGGGTCCGCTTGGTTTGGCGGACATCAGCATGATTGACCACTCGAAGTGTCTGGAGAGCAAACATCATGGACAGTCACAGGTACTCTTGTGGAAGTCCCTGTTCATCAAATGCTGGACATATGTTCACTAGGGGTGTTTGCCAGTGCTTAATCTGTAAATTAAAGGTCTCAAACTCGATAGTTTGTGGCCCCCGCCTTAATTTGAAAGTTTAATGTTAGTGCAGCCTGCAGGTTTGATATGCATTGCACTTTACAGTTTTGTGTGTGGAGCTGAACAAACCCACCAATCACAGTGGGGTATATGGCTTTCGGGGGCGGGACATCGGCTGGACTTAACGCAGGCAGAGAAACATTTCCCAATGAGTGAAAGTTACAGCAGTGTTGACATGGAGTGTTTTCCTCCGTGCCTGCTGGCTGCCTCGTTTCTATTGGGCACATGCGGACATTTGTCCCAGCGCGCTTCATTCACAACACTTTAAAAAAAAGTTACTGCCCAGCGGGAAATTAGAAATATATAAATCAGTGCTTAATTTTTAGCAGGATCTTGCCGGATCCTGTTCCGGGAAATATCAGATATTCATGTTTTTCTTTCCAGTATTTATTTTAATAGATTCTGCATTAACTAGTGCGCAGTGAATACCTGCATGTGTGTGAGGGAGAGAGAGAAAGAGAGAGAGCAGTGAATGCTGAGTAGATTGTGCATGCGCGCACACGACGGTAGTCACCATGCGCTAGTTAAAGCAAAATTCACATTTAACTATTGGTCCCAAATAATATTTTCAGCCAATCATCTTTCTTGCGTTTACAATCACTCTCATTGGTTGGTGGTTATTGTTTCGCGCGCAGTGAGCAGAAAAGAAATCAAAGTGATGCGTACACGGCGGGATAAAAGTAAGGAACTCAATGCAGCCTATAATGTAGTCATCTGCAGTCACACATCCACACCTGTCCATCGGCAATAAGAGTCCCCAGTAACCCCGACCAATTATAGAGTCGCACCGTTACTTGTGGGTTGCGTCGCTCTACCTGCATTGTATTTGCATTGCCTCACACAGTAATCATTACATATATTTCTATATGATGTAAAAGTTTAGTTCAGTTCAATGTGATTTAATTTTCACTGCTGAAAGTCCAAACACTAAAAAGAAAATCCATCAATGCACAGCTCCACAAGTCCCAGACCAAGCAAGCCAATGGTGACAGTGGCGAGGAACAAACTTCACCAATTGACGAAAGTGAAGGAAAAAAACTCAGTTGGGCATGACTATTTCTCCTCTAGCCAAACTTCTTATGCAGAGCTGCAGTCTAGGCACCGGAGGCTGGAGAACGCTGGACAACCATCGTGGAGAAGCTACAGGTGTGAGTAGGTCACCGGTGGGTGTTCAGGTTGGCTCACCGGATCAATGCAGAGATTCGTTTGTCACTGGGGTCTTTCAGCAATCAGTCTCATGCTCTCCACTCCTCCATAAGCACCACAGCATCTGTTCAGGATACGGCCTGGTCTAGGATTATGGATACCTCTAGAAGTGCTCGGTGGTTGGCATCATCGTGGTTAAATAAAAAAAACACATACCTTCAAATATAAATCTTATGAAACATCACTATTCAGTTTACTAACACCACTGACATTCAGTTCACTTCACTATTATGGTCACTTTATCTATTATTGAAAAAATAAATAAATTAAAAATAAATAAATGAAAAATAAATAAATAAATAAATAAATAAATACATATAAAAAAAAAAAAAACAAGAGCAGCCCACATTTACCTCCTCCATCATGTTGGTGCAGTTTAAATTTTTCGATATCTCTTTTGATCAGGCTCTTTATCAGATTTATTTGTCGTTTAAAAAATGAAAATATCCTTGACTGCCTCTTTGCTTATATAATATTTAGGTAGGCCACTTTGCCATTTTTTATTTCCGCTGCCCACTGCGCGAGAAACATTAATCACCAACCAGTGAGAGTGATTGTAAACATAAGAAAGCTGATTGGTCAAAGATATTGTTGAGGGCCAATAGTTGAACATGTCCTCTGCTTTAACTTGGGCATGATGGCTAACTTTATGTGTATGTGGGCACACACAATCCACACAGCTTTGATCGCTGTTCTATAAATTACACTTATTCACATTCTCTCTCACATCCACACACACGTAGGTTTTTACCACACACGATAATGTCAATCAATTAAAATAAATTCCGGAACGCACAACATTTACAGGAACAGGATCCGGCAAAAATCTGGCTCAAATTAAGCACTGGTGTTTGCCAAGACAGGAGTCATTATTGATAAAGCTTGTATAACTTTTAATGATTTGATAGAGCTGTGATATTGGGCATGTACTGTACATTGTGATACAGTAACATGGCTCTTGGAGAAAAGTTGTTGAGCTGTTGCTCATTTAAAGTTGGCATGAAATGGAAGTTGCAATAGTATTTTCCCCCCTATAGAGTGTAACAAAACTCCATTGATTTTCTTTATTCACCTTTAAAGACAGACCTGCTGTGAGCGCAGAGGTTGGTAATTGATTGTATATGCTTTTGTTGAGCTCATAATGCAGCAAAGCTGAATGTCTAGAGAAGAAAAAAAACATCACACAATGCTATGAACTCTGCCGAAATTTCAACTTATTATTAAACAACAGATTTTTTACCTTGTCCAAAAATACCATGAAACACCAGAAATCAGGTAATCCAGTGGGCCTTGAAATGCTCTCAAAACGAATATGAATATTTTTCCAATGGTAATACTTCTTTGGTTTTGGATTTACTTCATGTTTGCCGAAAATTCAACTTTGCTTTTACAGGAATAAATTGCAGTTTTAAGTATATTGAAAAGAAAACAGCTAGAGATTTTGTTCAAAAGTGATCGCTGCTACAGTAGATTCAAAACTGCTTTCTTGTAATGGCTCACACTAATCCAGAGAAAGACGTACGCGGCACGTCATAAATCCCAGCATTTACTTTAGGTTTCCGAAAATAAAATACATATACACTATTGGTGAAAAGTTTGAGGTCAGTGGGATTTGTAAATGTTTTAAAAAATAAGCTTCTCCTGCTCACTGAGGCTGCATTTATTTAATCCCAAATACAGTAGAAATTGTAAAATTGTGAAATGTTATTGCTCTATAAAATAACTGTTCAAAAGTAGTTTATCATTTAATTTAATCATTTATTCCAGCCAGTTTAAAGATGAATTGTTAGCTTCATTACTCCAGTCTCCAGACTCACATGATCCTTCAGAAATCACTCTAATATTCATTATTATTATTATTACTATTTTTACTATTATTATATGGTAGCTTTAAACGCAATAATGACTGGAGTAATAATTTCATTTAAAACTATGTACATTAGGTAATAATCAAATATTTAATAAATGTTGCCTTGATGAACAGAATAATTTTCTTAAAGCTTTTGACCGGTAGTGTAAGTGTTAGCAAAACAATATTTATGGTTTGTAAAACAAATGCTGATTTCGCTTCATTATTTCCTCAGTTCTATCATTTACTTTCATGTATTTTGGGAGAAGCTGATGAATTAACATGTTTTAAATCTAGCAGCTTTAATGTCTGGTGGCACCCGATCATATAATTTGATCATTATTATGCAGTTTAAATAATGCAATACATGTTCTGTAGTAGATATTTCCTCAGATATTTCACAATATAATTAGGATGTTTGTCAATATTTGCAGATAATAGAAACTATACATATGCATTAATCACTGGAGCTGTGGTGTGTCATGATATGCTTGACACGACACCATTGTAACTTTAAAATGTGTTTAAGTCACTAAACAACTCAAATGGGGGTACATACTGTATTAAACTTGCGTGTAAAAAGGGTTTAGTGCATGTTTTGTCATTGTAAGCTAATTCAAATGAAATACAATTTATTCATTCATTTTCCTTCGGCTTAGTCTCTTATTTATCAAGAGTCACCACAGAATGAACCGCCAACTACTGTATTTCAGCATGTGTTTTACGCAGCGGATGCCCTTCCAGCTGCAACCCAGTGCTTGGAAACATCCATACACTCTCGTACTCGTACACAACAGGCAATTTTGTTTATCCAATTCACTTAGCTCACGTCTACCCAGTGGAAACCCACATGAACACAGGGAGAACATGCAAACTTCGCACAAAAATGCCAACTGGCTTAGCCAGGACTCGAACCAGCGACCTTCTTGCTTCTTGCCACCCCATTTAACACAATAGTACATTTTTTTAAACCCAGCACAAATCTGATGCATTTTCTCTCCCTCTTTTTATTGGTAGGATGTAACCAGTATCGGAAATGGACTGTTTTTTTACTGATCTGCCATTATAGATTGCTTTTATTATGGTTAATCTCTAAAAAGAGTGGTAAAAATATTTCAGATCACTGCAGTTTACTTTCTTTGAATTTTAAATCATGCATTCATGTGCTCTGTAAACAAACACACCTAGTAACCAGCCAGAACCCCCTAGCGACCACACAGCAACACACTAAAACCACTCAAAGTCATTAACAGTTTTGCCTGTCAGCTCATTCTGCAAATCAAAACCGACTTTGTCCTTTAAAGCAGTTTGCAAGTGAAAAGCATTTCCTGGAAGCAAATCTCCATTGACAGGCTCTTCACAATATAATTGCAGCAATTGTCATAAACATAAGAAAATAATTCCCACAGATGGGATCATTTTGATGGCTTGTCTTAAAGTATTTCTCTAACGCCTCACAGAGAAATGCAGCACCAATGGTTTCTGACACGTTTCACTGATGCACAGTCGAATAATGTTTCTTTTGGGCTCAGGTGACGGATTTGACTTTCAAATACATGCGTTCATTTGCCCAATGATATACTAGCAAAAATCGTGGGATAGCAAGGTGTTAAAATACCTCGCTTATATGCAGTGATAAATATAAGCACGAGCACCTGACCATTGGCAGAAATGTAAGACTAGATGATCCTTGCTGTGACTATGCCTGCTTGAAAGTGTCATTTTTGCCATTTTTTGGGGGGGATGAATGAGTGGTAGAGCTGCTTCACCAGTAATTGGGAAAGTTTTTGAAAGAAATCTTTATTTTTGCTGTATTATTTGGTGCTGTTAATTGCTTGGATGCACTTCACCTTTTGAACATTAGAAGAAATTAATTTTCACTCCTTTTAAAGGTTATTAATATGCTTTTAAATTCCAGAATTATATGCCAGAACATGCCAGTGTCTTTTAAAAACAAACATGCTGTTGTTTAAGAATCCTGATCTGCCCGACAGAAATGGTGTGAATTTGATAGAGCTAGGGCTGCACTATATATAGCTTTAGCATTTAATGTGCGCATCCGCAATAGTCACATCGCGGAGATGCAATTTTGAGTCTAAATTACAGTTGACCAGGAGCTACACAATTGCATTTAATCACTGTATTTATATGGAATTTATATGATTTATTCAAAAATTGTGTCTTGTTTCTGGTCCATATATCTACATTCCAAAGCGAAAACAGTATCACCTTTATTTTGATGGTGCCTTTAACACATTTTGTTGAATTTAAGTTACATAGCATCTACATGCCAACTAATTCTCAATAGATTATATGTAGACTGTTAGGTTGGGGATGGGGTTAGTGTAAGTTGACATGTATTTGCAAAGTTTCTTATAGTCAGTTAAATGTCTGTTGAAGGAGCAGTATCAGCAGATGTTAAGCAGACTCAAATGAGAAGTAATTGGCATGTAGTTGCAGTGCAACTTTTAGTCAATAAAATGTGCAACAGGGAGCGTCAAAATAAAGTGGTACCCTCAAAACAATATTTTTACTTGCTCTAAGAATTTTTGGATATATTTGGACTGGAAATGAGACAAAAAGTAAGAAAAGCATTTTTTGCATTGTGGTTATTCAATATCTGTACCTTAATAATGTTAGACTCTCCAGAAAAACATCAAATAGTGTTATTCTAATCATCTTGTGAAACCCAGCATGACGATAAGTAGTTCAGACCAGCAAAACAATCAGTATGAGACAAAGATGAGCGTCAGGCCTCGTCCAAAATACTCTTGATCACCTTAAAAAAATTGGGGGGATTTTTAAAAATATATCATCCCACATTTAACTAACATTTTTTTGGTTTATGCTAGGTTGTACTATCGCAGATACAGTATATGCAATGTCGAGTCTTAATTATGGTTGACCAGGAGGTACAGAATTGTATTTATATAAAATTTATATGATTTATGCAAAAAGAAAGAAAAACAAAAAATCTTACTTAGACTTTTTGTTTTGTTTCTACTCCAAATATGCAATGTTGAGTCTGAATTCTAGTTGAACAGGAGCTACAGAATTGCATTTAATCATTGTATATTTAGATGATTTATGCAAAAAAAAAAAAAAAAAAATACTTAGCTTGTTTTAAGGAACAACTCTTAATTTTTACTCATTTCTTTTGACGGTGATAACAAAACATGTTACTTGCTGTAAGAATTTCTTGCTATATTTGGACTGGAAATGAGACAAAGTAAGAAAAGCATTTTTTGCATTGTTGTTATTTAATTTCTGTACCTTAATACTGCTAGACTCTCCAGAAAACCATCAAGTAGTGCTATTCAAACCATCTTGTGAAACTGTATTCATATTGCAATATTTATTGCAGAAAAATAGAATATCGCAATATCAGATTTTACCAATATCATGCAGCCCTAGCCAGAGCTATCTGACTGTCTTACCAATGACAGGAAACTGAAATCTTTAGGAAACCTGTCTGATAAATCATTATTTGCAGATCAAATTTACAGAGCTATTTGCTGCTGTTGAAATGAAAATTTCATTCACTTAGCCAAAAACTGAAACCAAAATAAAAAAAATACTTTAATAAAAATAAAAAACTTATTTTTATTATTATATTATAGTTATTTTTCTAATTATTATTATTATTATTATTATTATTATTATTATTATTATTATTATTATTATTATTATTATTATTAAACAATTAAAAATTGTCAATTAACAACATTTAACTTAAATTACACTCAAAGCCAATAAAATAACTACATTTATTGGGAATAAAATTATAAAATCAAACATAATTCATTCTCTGTTCCTCGGTATCAAGTTTTTTTCGCAGGTGTTTTGATTTTACACTGGGAATGCGTGCAATGCTACTTTAACACACTCATCATGGAAAATGGCAAACATTAAACAAAAAAAAGTTAAAACGTTCAACTTTAATCATAAAATAAACACAAAATTATTCACCTCAAGCTCCTCCATGGGACTTGACACTAGTTAAAAGTACTAATGAAATCAAATGTAATCTAAATTTAAAATTTGAAAACGCACTGTTTGTTTTCAGTTAAATTTTCAGATTACATCAGTCTGAGGTATTGAATGAGGCTAAGATACTTAACTACACAGAAATGGTGAGGAAGAGTCTTTCTGAATGAAATGCAAACTTTACTACATCCAATCAGCTCGCAGTAGAAAAACAAGCCACACCCACTGTTCTCATTTAATATAATTCCCAAACATAATTCTTATGTTCTGTACCTCACGATATTGCTGTTTGAGTATCTCAATTGACCTGACAAGAGTTATACTGCACTGTAAAAATGCTGGGTTCCACACAATAGATTTAAGTTAAATAAGGTTAACTTATTCGTTTTTACAAATGTAAGTGGATTGCACTTAAAACAATTAAGTTGTCCCCAAAAAATACTGAAGATTTGTGTTGATGCAGCTCAACTTAAATAAGTAGATTAAACAAACAGCAAGTGTCATTTTTTGATTGTGGCTCAACCAATGGTGTGACTTTAGGTGGGGCTATATGACTGCCTGACCAATGACAGAAGAGCAATGTTCGAAGAAACAGGTTATTTTTGTAAATCAGCATGGCTCCAAAATGACACTTCACCCTTAAAACATGGATCATTTATCATTGTTCCCTTTAAGGCTGGAAAACACACCTGTCCTGCCTCCCGTCGTCTTCCTTTCCTGCATTCTCTCTTTTCTCTCCACACTTTTGTCACTGTTGTCTCTTGATGTACTACACTGACATTTACCTTCTCGTTCACCGCATCATTTTTCAACCCTACACGATTCCCCCTGGCGTATCTGCTTTTTCAGCCGCCTGAACGGACAGACATTCATTCCTGGCTAGGTGCAGGAGCATAAAATTCTTTCCTCCATCTAAATGCCACATTCGTCCAGTTCAGACCAGCAAAACAATCAGTGGGAGACAAGGAAGAGCATCAGGCCTTGTCCAAAATACACTCAATGGCCTTTAAAAAAAATTGGGGGATTTTTTTTAAATATTAAAAACTGATGTAGATTTTGTAGTGTTATGAATGGGTTATATGCACAGAAGTGTTGTTCAGCCACTGGAATCTTCTGGTGAACAATTGATGTGACTATTTTCAATTTCATAAGAGGCTTTTACAGCATTGATAATGTAGATTATATTTAGTTTAACAACAAATTTTAAGTAAATAGCGCTGTTCCGCCTAGCCTGCTTTCCTGAGGTGAAGTTGGTTTTATATTCACATTGGTTTATTTTTGAATATTAACAACCTGTGACTCCCTATATTGTTTATCGTGCTACTCTGAATATTCGCTCAGAATTAGCATGCAAGTATGGCTTAGTAATAAGTATAATTCCTGCACGCCACTGCCCAACCACTAAGCATTCAGTAGTCGCTTCAGGACAAAGCATGTGAGAGAGTGAGACCAGTAATTCTTGCATGTATGAAATAAATTGCACATTATGACAAGTTTTTCTTGCCAACTACATAACTGAAAACGTGCTAGGAAAAAGGGAGCGAGGACTCAAGTGCAGAAATAATATAGGTTTTATTAAACTAAAAGAAAAGTAAACAGTAAAATAAACTACCCCGACGGGGAAAACACCAACGAAATCAATAAACAAACAAGACTGGGCAGGCTGGCAGGGATCAGGGCTGGAACACACAGGACTGGAAAATATTGACAATGAACTGGCCCAGGACAGCAGACATGAGGAGAATATAAGCAGTAGTAAATTAACACACAGGTGAACAGACAGGTGTTAAACGTGAATCTAATAAACTAATAAGGAGTTAACAAGGAGGGTGGGACTAGACGATAGACGGGAGAGCACGACACAGAGACAACACAAGCCATGTGCTCACATAAAACAAGACTAGAACACACAGCCAATGAGAGAACTCATTAAACGCGTGTTCGTATGACAAGACAAACACAACACTGAAGCACACAACAAAAGCATGCGACCACAATGTAAACACAGAGCCACGTGCTTTGACAACAGACGCAAGACACGAGCACACGATAGGTGAAAACACCTTTTCGTGCGCTCACACAAATGCAACGCGCATGTTTCATCTCAGTGCCACCCAAAACCGAAACCAACTGGACGGAGATGCTGAGAACGCTGAGACAACTGAGAATGAAACGCAATGCTGACGGAACAAAACACAAACACGAGTACAAGAGCACGCGTCCCGCACGAATGCATCAAGACAATGACTAAACAAGTGCTCGACCCAAGAAAACTCGAGCAGAGCACTACAGGACAGGAAAAGACAGAGCTAGTGTCCAGACTCTGCCACCAAATCAAGAATTTACAAGACCATAGTGGCAGAACCCTGACAATAATACAGTTTTTTATGCAGAATTGTAGTATTAAAAAGAACTATAAAGTTTTCTAAATGGCGAATGACATGATCTAGTGGGTTGTCCACTGTCATCTTGGAGTCTACTTTCATCTTTTGTGCACGTTCATGATTTCAGGAGGCCTGGTGCATTTATTTTTCAAATATTTCCCAAATAATGTTTAACAGAATAATACATTTTTCAAAGTGTTTCCTATAGTATTTTTTCTTCTGAAGAAAATGTTATGTTTTATTTTGGCTAGAATGAAAGCAGTTCAATAGGGTCAATATTATTAGCTTCCTTAAGCATTTTTTTTTCACGATTGTCCAATTCCGCTGTGTAAAACATATGCTGGAATAGTCAGCAGTTCATTCCGCTGTGGTAACCTCTGAAATGAAGACTAAGCCGAAGGAAAATGAATAAATAAATGATTACCCTAAATAAACTAGTTAAGTCTTTAAATGTTACTGTAAGCTGAATGCTAGTATCTTGAAAAATATCTAGTAAAATATTCTGTACTGTCATCATGGCAAAGATGAAATAAATCAGTTATTAAAAATGAGTTATTAAAACTATTATGCTTAAAAATGTGTTGAAAAAAAATCTTTCCATTAAACAGAAATTAGGGACAAAAATATACGGGAAGGCTAATAATTCAGACTTCAACTATATTTGAGCACAATTGAGCTTCAAGCTTCACATCTTTTGCATGAATTGTTGGACTGTATTCAGGACAGCGTTTTCCCAAGAGCCCCGACTCTCCAGCACGGCCCTACAGCTATCATATAAAACATTGGGCTCGTCATCCCTTCGCTCCGAGAAGAGTGAGATGGGCAGACGGGCTGATACGGGGGCCGTGTTTGGCATGATGCAGCGTTGTGTGTGAGGCTTTGATGTTGGCATGGTGGCGTGGGGTGGGATTGGCCTCAGACACAGCGGATTCGGGGGGATAAGTGTCTATCTCAAAGGTCCAGATCCCTCCTGCTAAAACAAGAGCCGGGGAACGGTCTGAAATGCAGCCCACTATGTTAGACTAGGAAAAAAAAAAAAACAATAGAAACAGCGTTTGTGCTTGCATGTGCAGTTTTGCGTTCTGAATTGCTTGTCAGCAAATCAAAGGTGCCTTTTTTAAAGTGGGACTGAAAGCAGAAAAATAGAGCTGATCAATACAGCTGAAGAAATAACAAGTCTTTCAAAATCTCAAGTCAATATTTATACATCAATGTGCTTTGAAATTGATTAAAGCAGAGGTAGTTTTTTTTTTCTTTCATAGGGGGCAGAAGGAGGCAGGAGCTGTTGCCATATTAAAAAAAGTTTTAGTTACCAATTTTAATGTTATAATTCATTTAAATGTATTATTTTCAACAAATAATACTTTCATGAATTACAGGATCTTAAAAAACATTGTAAAATAAATATAATAAATACTATACACAGTGCTCAGCATAATTGAGTAGACCCTATTTTGACAATGAATATTTTTATCCATTTCTCAGTGAATAAGTATATTTAATCACCAAACATATTTAGAAATTGAAATATAATAATTAAATTCAAGCTAAATATTGCAAAATTTGTATTTAATATTTTTCTATGTCATATACATTTGGATGTACTAGTTTTTGTACCGTGATCATAAGTTGTTCGATTAGCTCCAGATTTGGCTTCAGTACTGACTAATCTAATGTATATGCACAAATATAATATTGTAAAGCTTCCAATTAAAAATATGAATTTAAAAGATTTCTGAGGGGTGTACTTATATATGCTGAGCACTGTATAAATTATTTCAATAATTCATAAATCATTTTTAAAGTACTAATTATTAAATAAATTATAAATAAAATAATACATAAATAACTTGGGACAGTAAAGTACTATAAACCTCCCAAGTCTATTAAAACAAAATAAATAAATAAAAATGTGAATATTTATTAATAATTCAGTAAGAATATGAAATCATACAAGTTATCATATAATCATATATTCAAAAAAAATAATAATAATAGCAATAATATACATTGGGGGAAATAAGTATTTAACACGTCACCATTTTTACATCAGAAAATATATTTCTAAAAGTGCTGTTGACTTGAAATTTTCACCAGATGTTGATAACAACCAAAGAAATCCAGTTTATACAATATTAATTAGTTTACAATTGAAGTTGTGTGTAATAAAATAAAATGACACAAGGAAAAAGTATTGAACACATCAAGAAAAGGAGGTGTAGAAAGGCAGTGAAAGCCCAGACAGCAGCTGAAATCTCTCAGTAGTTCTTCAGCAACCCTCTGCCCCTTCCTCATCGTAAATGAATATTAGCAGCTTCAGTCCAACATCTACAATATCAGGATGATGAAGATTAAACCAGGTTGGACATTCCAGCAAGACAATGATCCAAAACACAGCCAATGCAATTCTCAAATGTTTTCAGAGAAGCTGTAGAATGGCCCAGCCCATCACCTGAGTTGAATTCAATAGAAAATACTAAATAAAGATCAGATTTGATATACGAGACCCACAGAACCATCAAGATATTCACACTCTGTTGAAGTCTGTGAAAAACTCACACCTGAGTAAGTCATGTGACTTCATTCTCCATATGAGAGGCGTCTTTAAGCTGTCATCACCAAAAAAGCTTTTTATACAAAGTACGTATCAGTAGTTCAGTACTTTCATAGTTCATTTCATTGTTATTACATAACTATTTTTTCCAATTTTTTTGTTTTGTTATATTTGTATTGTTTGGGTTTTTATCAAAACCTGGTTCAATTCCATGTCAACAGCTCCTTTAGAAATTCTATTCCCAGAAAAAAAAAAAAAAAAAAAACATGTTCAATACTTATTTCCCCCACTGTAAGTTATTCGAATAATTCATAAATAATGTTTAAACTGCTAATTAGTATATAAATTATAAATAAAATTATACATGAATAACCTACATACAAAATACTAAAATTTGTATGTTCACCAATAACTCAGTAAGAATATGAAATCTTATACATTATCATAAATTCATATAATCATATAATTAAAAAATAATAGTAATAATATACAAACATATATATTAATTATTCATAATAAGAAAGAAACGATCGGATTTATGTATTATTATTTATAATGTAACAATTAAAATACAACTCAATATAAACATCAAAAAGAACTTGAGGCGTTTAATTCCCTTCCTCTATTTATCTGGTAAAAAGATTAAATCAGAGAAGCTATTAAAATCTTTTAATGCTCTCATAGTCATGACACAAGGAGGGGGTTTAAAACTCCCTCACGGCGCAGTCTTTAGAAAACTTAATGGGCAAATAAAAAGCACATTAGGATCGTTACAATATTCGCAACGCTGCTCAGTTTAATATCGCCAAACTCATGTCAAATACCTCGTAAACAGTCAATATATATCACCCAAGCCTGATAGAACAGAGTGCTTCTGATTTATCTTTGGCCCTTTTTTTGCCAAATTTGTCCGCCGCAAACATCAATTTGAGTTGTTTATGCGGGTGTTAAAGTGTGTGTGTGTGTGATGGATGAAGGCTACACACAGAGCTCTGTCCTGATTAGCAGCGTTCAGCTCTGTGAAGTTAATGAATAGACATTACAGCAGGATCAATGGCATCTCCCTCTCAGTCTCCATATGAACAGGCCTAATGAAAAGGAATTACACGCGTCAAACCAAGGCCTCCGTCATCCTCCTGCTCCACTGTTGTCTTTTTAATCACACTTTTCTTTCAGCAAGAACAAAAACTATAGCAGTCCTATAGTCTTAAAATGAAACACTTCACTGGTTTTTTTAATCGTCTAATTTTACAACTTCCCCAAAAGTGAAACAGTTGAGTTTTAGCATTTCTGAATCCATTCAGAAGACCTCCAAGTTTAGCGGGAGCACTTTTAGCTTAGCTTAGCATGATCAATGAATCAGATTAGACCATAAGCTAGAGTTTTATTTTATTTTTCGTATTTAAAGCTTGACTACTCTGTCGTTACATTGTGCACTATTAAGACCTACAGAAAATGAAAAGTTGCTATTTTTGAGGTCGATAAGGCTAGGAACTATGCTTTCATTCTGGCTTAATATTCAAGCAACTTTGTTGTCATATCATGGCTGCAACAGGCGCAATGACTATTACACCAGAATGAGAGTGTACACTACCTGACAAAAGTCTTGTCACCTATCCAAGTTTTAGGAACAGCAAATAATAACTTGACTTCTAGTTGATCATTTGGTATAAGAAGTGGCTTATATGAAAGGCAAAGGCCTCTAGATTACACTTATTTTACCCAAATAAAATATGATCACATCTTAATTTTTAATGATTTAATTTGGACAGTAAGGTCTGACTTTGCTTAGACAAAAGTCTTGTCACTTAACATAAATAATCTACAGTATAGAATATAAAGTCATGCTGCAGTGGAAAAAGAATGAATATTGTGACTCCCATGAGCTTGGAGGACTGCATCCATACATCTCTGCACTGACTCGAATAACTTATTAATCGTCTTATTGAAAGTCATCTGGAATGGCAAAGAAAGCCTTCTTGCAGGACTCCCAGAGTTCATCAAGATTGTTTGTATTCATCTTCAATGCCTCCATCTTACCCCAGACATGCTCAATAATGTTCATGTCTGGTGACTGGGCTAGCCAATCCTGAAGCACCTTGACCTTCTTTGCTTTCAGGAACTTTGATGTGGAGGCTGAAGTATGGGAAGGAGCGCTATCCTGCTGAAGAATTTACCCTCTCCTGTGGTTTGTAATGTAATGGGCAGCACAAATGTCTTGAAACCTCAGGCTGTTGATGTTGTCATCCACTCTGCAGATCTCTTGCACGCTCCGATACTGAATGTAACTCCAAACCATGATTTTTTCTTTCACCAAACTTCACCAAAAGATTTCTCTGAGAATCTATGCGGGTTCCAATACATTTTCTGTAGTATTTGTGATGATTGCGATGCAGTTCGACTTTCTGCCACTTTTCCAAATGATCAACCAGAAGTTATTGTTTGTTGCTCTTAAAACTGGGATCGACAACAAGACTTTTGTCAGGTAGTGTCGTTCCTAGCCATATTAATATAAAAAATAGCACCATTTCATTTTTCATTGGTCTTGGTACACAATAACCGCAGAATAGTCAAGCTTAAATAGGAACATTATCTAAACTCTCTGCTAATAGTTCAATTCAATGATTTATGCTAAGCCAAGCAAAACATGCTCGCACCAGAATGGATTTAAAAATGGTGATACCTGACTGTTTAACCCAAGGGGACTTGTAAAATGGGCCTATTCCAAAAAAATAGTGGAGTGTTTCTTCAAAGAGGTTAGAATATTACAGACTTGCTTTTCTCAGTTACTTATTCTTATGATATAATACTGTGTTTGCAAAGTTGGTCACTAGAAGGTGAAAATCTGATTTAAAATATAAGCAATCCTTGTAAAATCAGCTGTCATTTAAATTGGACAAGGAATTTTTTGTAGCTGGATATGAATGTTCTGCCTTTTGTGAAGCTGTGCATAATTCATCATATCACGAACAAGACGAGCGTTTATCAATGCAAGGATCAAACGCACTTAGTGCTGGCACTTTCTGACTATTTTTAACATTTATTATTATATCATTCTGTGTGGGAGATAAAAATACAAGATTGTAAAATGGCTTGCAGTAACATGAACATCAATCATGGCTGTAGTGTCTCAGGAAATGGATCATGTGAGAAACATGAGTGTTCACTTATTGTGTAAGATAATATCATAATTGTTATTATCGATGTGTGAGCTGACATTAGGTCAAGGTTAATACACAAAAGTGAATTAGTTACAGATGAGAAATCTAGAGCTCTATGCTATGCTATTTATTAAATACACAGTCACCACTTGTTTTATTTTGTAAATGAATCAGCTGCTTTGAACAAATCATTTGAATGTGAGTGATTCAGTGATTCGCTCATTAAGACAGTGATGTCTAATAGTGATTCAGTGAATCACTCAGTAGGATAGGGATGCATGATAATGATTCAATGAATCACTCAAAGTGTCACAGTGACGCAGTGATGATCGCCTCACAGCAAGAAGGTCGCTGGTTTGAGCCTCGGCTGGGTCAGTAGGCATTTCTGTGTGGAGTTTGCATGTTCTCCCCATGTTCGCGTGGGTTTCCTCCAGGTGCTTTGGTTTCCCCCACAAGTACAAAGACATGCGCTATAGGTTAATTGAATAAACTAAATTGGCCGTAGTGTATGTGTGTGAATGAGTGTGTACAGATGTTTCTCAGTGATGGGTTACAGCTGGAAGGGCATCCGCTGTGTAAAATATATGCTGAATGAGTTGGCGGTTCATTCCCCTGTGGCGACCCCAGATTATTAAAGGGGCTAAGCCGAAAACAAAATGAATGAACGACCCATTAAGATAGGAACGTGTAATAGTGATCAGCTGAGTCACTCAAAATAGGGATGTGCTATAATGATTCAGTGAATCATTAGTATAGGGATGACTGATAGTTATTCTGTGACTCACCCATTAAGATACTGTAGGAATGTGTTATAATGATTCAGTGAATCGCTCAAGATATGGATGACATAGTAATTCAGTGAATCATTTATTAAGATAGGGATGTGTAATAGTGATTCAGTAATAGTAGATTGTGTGTAATAGTAGATTGAGTCACTCAAACTAGGGATGTGTTATAATGATCCAGTGAATCACTCATTATTATATGGATGATTGATAGTGATACAGGGAATCACCCATTAAGATAAGGATGTCTGATAGTGATTCAGTGACTCACTATCACACATCCCTATCTTAATGAGTGATTCAGTGAATCACTCATTAAGATAGAGATGTGTGATGGTGGTTCAGTGCGTCACTTATTAAGATAAGGATGTCTGATAGTGATTCAGTAAATCACTCATTAAAATAGAGATGTGTGATGGTGATTCAGTGAATCACTCATTAAGATAAGAATGTCTAATAATGATTCAGTGACTCACTCAATAAGATAGGGATGTCTGATAGTGATTCAGTGACTCACTCATTAAGATAGGGATGTCTGATAGTGATTCAGTGACTCGCTCATTAAGATAGGGATATCTGATGGTGATTCAGTGACTCACTCATTAAAATAGGGATGTCTGATAGTGATTCAGTGACTCCCTCATTAAGATAGGGATGTGTAATAATGATTCGCTGAGTCACTCAATTTAGAAATGTGTTATAATGATTCTGTCAATCACTCATTATCATAAGGATGATTGACAGTAATTCAGTGACTCACCTTAAGATAGGAATGTGTTATATTGATACAGTGAATCACCCAGTAAGATTTGGATGTCTGATAGTGTTTCAATTAATCACTCAAGATAGGGATGTGTAATAATAATTCAGTGAATCACTCATTAAGACAGGGATGTGTAATAGTGATTCAGTGAATCAATCATTAGGATAGGGAAGTGTGATGGTGATTCAGTGAATCACTCATTAAGATAGGAATGTGTTATAATGATTCAATGAATCGCTCATTAAGATAGGGATGTGTGATAGTGATTCAGTGAATCACTCAAGATAGAAATGTGTTATAATGATTTAATTAATCACTCATTAAAAAATAGGGATGTGTAACATTAATTCAGTGAATTATTCATTAAGACAGTGATATGTAATAGTGATTTAGTGAATCACTCAGTAGGATAGGGATGCATGATAGTGATTCAGTGAATCACTCATTAGGATAGGGATGTGTGATAGTGATTCAGTGAATCACTCATAAAGACAGGGATGTGTGATGGTGGTTCAGTGAATCACTCGCTGAGACTGGAATGTGTTGCCACCTACTGGCAGTTTTAATGAGAGATGTATCCATGCACAAAGTTAGCAGCCCAAAACACTCTAAAAATATTCTATAATTATTGTTTTTGAGGAAAAGCTAAACAAATACAGTAGTTTTTTTCTTGGTGTTAAAATGCTTAACTCTTATGAAAAACAAAGCAGACATTGATGAATGTGGGAGTTGAGAAAAGTATAACTATGCAAATGTGACGAAGGAGTTTACGGAAGTGAAGGCACTGCAGGAAAGATGATCCATCATTTGTGAGATAGTGTTGTTTAATGTAGCCAAGATGAAGAAGTTAATAGTAACTGTGAGCAATGACCCACTGGGATATTGTTAAAAAAATGATGCATGGAATACCATGCCAGCAATTGTCAGCAAGTTTGATTCATGCGTTGAAAATAAATCATCATGTGCACGATATGATACATCACGCACAGCTCACTTTCCCTTGCAGAATGTCCTGTTTTATTCATTGTCAAAATGGAATGACATTCTCATTTTTACACCCCATTTATGATCAGATTTTCTAAAGTTCCAGCCATTTGCACAGGCCCTGAAAAACATCAGAGCATCTTGTGCTAGAAATCAGCCAGCAACCGATAATGCAGTGCTAATGGGGATTAAATGTCCATGCTTTCTTTATGATTTGCATGAGGCACACACAAAATGTGATAAAATCTTGTGTGTCTGCATACTGAAAGTTGCTCCTAATTGCTTTTTGATTTTAGTATTTGTAATCTAAATCAATTTTCCTGTGTTAAATGGGCCGTGGATGAAAACGTGAGGATCAGCATGCATGTGTGTGTGCTGCGTCTCTGCTCTGAACGATGCTTGTAAAGACTTAAGCATAAGCCAGTGAGTGCTGAAAGATTTTAGAAGGGTTTTTTTCCACAAATCCATGGACATTTATAACCAGAAGTGTGCTCATAATCCAGCTCTGTGGGCAAACACCAGTGGCCTGTAGTCCATCTTGATGTGGGGCTTGACATCATGAGTTAAGAACGTCAGCTTTATACGGTATGTTGGATTCGCCTCAATGTTATTACTCTGCTTTTACTCTAAAAATACGACACATCGCTTCTTAAAATGATCCAAGCAAAAATGTCATTTCTATGAGCTCAAAAACAAGTTTTAAATCCATTCGTTTTGGTGTCATTTCTTTTTTGAGGTTCATATACGGGTTATTTATTTATTTATTTATAATAAATCCTCCATCATCTTTCACTAAGATGTATAAATGTGTCTGTTGTGACCGCTTTTTTTGTCAAGACCCTTCTGTCTTTCTTCATCACACTCCTACATCATCACAAGAGCATAAATGTGGCATATGAGTTCTGTTGAATGAATGAACCCTTGGACACATCTTAAAAGTGAATGGAAAATTGCAATGAGCAGAATGCGACAATGTGTGTGGCAAATGCAATTCGGCCTGTAATTCATGTTTTCGTACAATGCTGTGAAATATAAATAAAAGGGTTTGGCAAATTAACGCGTTATCCTGTTACGCAATAATTAATACCTGTATTCACATGTTTGCATTGACTTTGATGGAAGTTTACTCATGAGAATATTTAATATTGCTTTTGGTGTGAACCCAGCATATTGTGGTACATACAGGCAGTGGCATTGCACAAGTTTGTGAATGAAAATTCTGAAGGGAAGTAAAGATTTCCTGTGCTCTAGCTAGTAGGGAGCGATGAGCACTAAGGAACCTGTAATTCAGAACACAGTCCATGCATAAAGGTCTCATCTATCGAGAGCAGTGTTGTGCTAGGACAGGAACTGAGAACCGTTGCTACTTAATTATCACTAAATGACCTGGCAGTAGGTAATAGTTTTGGTTTTAGATTGAAATTGATTACATGAATGTTTAAGTTAAAACTGACAAGATATTTTAACTTAAGTATAGAGAATACTGCTATATAAATAGAAACCCAAGATGTTTAAAATATCTAAACTTTTACCAAATAGACCAATTCAATGTGGTGATGGCAGTGGCCCATAAACATTTCCTGTTTATTGTCAAAATATTTCATAACTGTAAAAAAAAGGCTATCCAATCAGAACTTTACATTAAAACAGCTACCATAATATTATTTATCAATATGTCAAGCTTTTTGAATTCCCAGAAGCTATGGAAATTAAAAATATAAAACTGGAAATATGTTAGGACCATTGTTATTGTTTACATCCCTCGAAATGGTCTATATCAGAACTTTTTATCAGAATTTATGATGAATTTCGCCTATAGATATGCAAATAATCACAGAATCACAGGGGGGGGGGGTGCAGGACAATGACAGGGGCTCGCTTGGTGATTTCCAAAAGTCAAATAAATTTTCTTAAACTATTACCATATTTTAACCATAAGCTACAAAAGATAAAAGTAGTTTTTAATAGTAAAAACAACAATATGCAATTTGTTTTTTATAGGATCAGTGTGTTTATGTTAGATTAACAACACAGCAATAGCGGCAGCTACACCAGATTGATTTTATAGCACTAGGTTAAACTTCGACACCTTTATGGCAATCAAACACATTAAAAATAACCACAGGCCACACCTGAACATTGAGAATGATCTCTGATTGGGGGTCTCCAAAAATAAACCAAGAATAGACTTGTGCTGAAAACATTGTGCCCACCAGTCTCATTAGTTGAGATCAATTTTAAATGAAACAAATTAATAAATGAATATAAAAATGATATGGTTGTTAGACTGTTGCACTTTTTTGTATTGTCAATATGCTCCTGTTTATATAGGCCTATTGTTGTGTGCGCAACGTTTGTATATTTATAACCAACTCCCGAGGAATTTGGGGGTTGCGAGTCACTGGCAGTGTTATTTTAGGGGCTGCAGACTGAAAAGTTTGGGAACCGCTGCGTTAAACTTTTGGTTAAGCAACAATTGGTTATAATTATTATTACTATTTTGACTATTTTTTGTAGTACTTCAATAGCAATTTTAAACTACCCCTTCAATATGTACAACAAGAAACAAAAGCTAGAGTTTTGACTACATCTACTGTGTGAAAGAATGATTTAGTGTGTGTCTAATGCTCGGCCACCAATGCCCGCCAGCCACAGATATATTTCAGCAGCTGCATGACACGATAAACATGCCGATTTACATAATCACTGGTGACAGGTATTGCTTGAAATATAAACGACATGTCTGTTGTCCTAAAATGGATCAATTAATTTAGGTTTCCATGCTTTTCGTGTTAAAATGTCCCTCCTATGAATTGTCAGTCACTCCAACGGCCTCCTGCCAGTTTGAGTTTGAGACCCCTGGTTTACACTATATGGCTGTTTACACCTGGTCACTAGCAATGCATTTTGAAAATTTTAGAATCAATGCAGAAGCAATTTCTTGAACAAATTAACCCCACCAACTCTACGGTATGAGACTTATTAGTCTAGTCCAACTAGTTATTCATACAACAAAGACAGAGATGGTTACATTTTCCTAAAACATTATGGATTACCTTTGAGTAGTAGTTTACTATTTAGTCTAGCATTTTAAAACAGATCACAAAGAGACTAAATGACTTTTTATTCATGGGTTCTGTCGTATATTAACTTGACTTATTTTGTGAGCAACACTTGTATCTTCTACTCCATCGATTGCCTAAATTTGAATCAATTCAGATGTGTCCCACAGAGCAGGTCTAGTTTGCTATCAATATGCAGACGATAAAACAATGCGATGATGCTAAAACACTTGCCATAAGCATAAAACACAACTGACTGATAAAGAAACCGACAGCGTCCCACTTCCTGCTGACAGGGGCAGGAAATTGAGTTTGTCCAGAACAAAAGGAGAGAGGGAGTGCGAGAGAGAGAGAAACAGCGAGGTTCAGTATTGCCTCTCATTAAGACAGACAGTCAGTGCTCATAAGCGCTGTCATTGATATGCATGCGATCGCCTCAGCCCGTCCATCTGCAGCGGCACACGGCTGCTCGTCTATTCACTCAGACATGTGGAAAAAAAAAATTAAAGGAGCCTTTATGTTTTATCTGTCTCGCTGCTGAAAGGACGGAAAGACACGTACTGACAGACGAGCGCTGAGGGTCACTAACACACGTCCGCGGCATCGGCCTTTCAATTAGTCTCTCTGCAACAAGACATCAGCTCTTTCACAAGGGTACAAAGCAGAGCTGAAAAAAAAACGACCGTATTAATGCAGTCTCACTTTCTTTGATTTATAATTTACACTTTTTGATATGACCACCTCAATCTTGGAATCAACCTGTATTGTTGAATGTAGAAGTTACTATTGCTAGATGTAGTAGACCCATTCATACACATACTCACAGCATTTGCTGGTTGTTTTCCCCTTCTACCCACTTTGTGTCTGTTTATGTTGCTTGTATACAGACCAGCATTATTTTGTCAGTGCCTTGACCTGAATGGAACTGTGGTTTTTTAAAGGAAGTGTAAGTGTAATAGAGGCCAATAAGTAAACCTCGTCTGACTTGTAGAATTGTTCCAGCAATGACACTAAAGACTGCTGTCTTTAGCATCCTAGTGAGTAAATGTAGCTCCCATGCCAGGGAAAATGGTTTAAATAGTGCTCTGATTAGTATGAGTAGAACTGGTTAAACTGGTGCCGTGACCCGGATGGAAGTGAGGTTTAGGGTTGAATGTAAAGGTGGCCCACTTTAAAGAGCTGTGTGAGCAATCTGCACTTGATTGGTCCGAAAAGCACACTAGCAGAAGTCACTAGAGTTGGGAAAGCCACTTTGAATCCCATTCAAAGTGATAAGAGTAGAACCAGAGGGGTTTCATTGGTGCCATGACCTGGATGTGAGTGAGGTTTGGGGGGGATGGGGGGGGGGGGGGGGGTGGTGAGTATAAAAGTGGCCATACAGTAAAAGCTTTACCTAAACCTCACTCTCTTGGGCTCTAGAAGTGAACCAACAAATGACATTAGAACCTGCACTCTCAGCATCCTTGTGAAAACGTTCATATATCATGACAGAGATGCCAATTAAAATTCCCACTCAGAGTGGAATGAGTGAAACACGATGTTTAAATTGGTGCCAGGACCCGTATGTAAGGTTTAGTGGTGATTATAATGGGGCCAGATATTAGTACTGTAGCTATGCAAGTGAACCTAACTCCCTTGGCCTCTATGCAAATGTTGCAACCTTTAGCATCATTGTGAGTGTGTCAACCTTCCATCTATCCTGACATACTCTGATGATATATGCATGATTAGAGAAATAGTCTTTAGTCTTAAAAGGTTTAAATACATTAGTATTGGTACCCAAGAATATATCCAAATTAGTGTTTAGGCACAGACTCATCCTGGACGAGCCCCCATTTTTTGTTATGCCAGGTTCAACAGCGCAACAAACCAGCAATGTGAAAGATTAGTCTTTCAGTCAACCAATTCAATATTAAATGTAACTGAGTAACAAACCCCAAGTGACAGTTTTGTTCTGCTTAATTTCAAACTGACCTGCCTCCTTCAAAACGTTCAAAGCTGATCTTCTGCACTCCTGCCTGCAAGCCGTTTCAGTTGACCTTTCTCTGGTGTCAATACTGAAAGTGTGGAAGAAAAAAATAAAGTGTCTGCCATTCTACAAGCAGCTGTGCATCACAACGTGTCAAAACTCACTCACTCCCATTATAATCAACAAAGCTGTCAGTCATCAAAAATCAATCGCGCACTTTTGCAGTTTTGCTGATTGTAATAGGAGCGATCTCGTTTCATCGTGTCGCTCACACAGATGGTGTGTGAAAGAAAGAATGAGACAGATAGACAGAAGTGGAGTGCCTTTAAATGGAGGGTCATGAACAGCCTGACAGGCTGCAATATGTGCTTGCACACAGACAAATTTGTTCTCTTTGGCCAATTTTGTTGGACAGGGCTGGCTGAGTCTAGAGATGTTTACTCAATCCATTACAGAGAAGGCACTGCACCAACAGGTCAGGGTTTGTTTGGTTAGCATGGCCAAGTTAACTCCCATTTCCTAAATGCTACATATAACTACAACTTTAACAAAACATTTACAACTTAAAAACTGAAGAATGAACTTGTGTGATGAGATTTTGAACAAAATCAGCCCAACGAGAAATTCATTTGATTTTTTTTTTTTTTTTGTAAAACTCACTACCATTCTCCTTCGAGGCGAACTAGCAAATCACACTAGAGGCTGTGGTCTTTAGTGTCCTTGTGATTGAATCCGCCTCCCATGCCAGAGATCAAATCCTGCAATTCGAATACCACTCAGAGTGGTATGAGTAGAACCGGAAGGATTACATTGGTGCCATGACCTGAATGGTAGTGTGGTTTAGGGGGAAGTGTGGTTCAGTGTAATAGAGACCAGCTAATAAGAGCTGTGCGAGTAAACTCTCTCCTCTGGTCTATAGAGGAGTTCTAACAAATAACACTAAATGCTGCTGTCTTTAGCATCCCAGTGAGTGCATCTAGCTCCCATGCTAGAGATCAAATCCTACAATTCTAATTCCTCTCTCATTGGTATGAGTAGAAATGTTACATTCGTGCATTGACTGAGCAATGAGATTGTGGTTTTAAGCAGGGTGTCCGCGGGGTCTTAAAAAGTCTTAAATTCACTGAAATATTGTGTTGTATGTCTTAAAACATTTTTAAAATGTCAAATATATATTTTTGAGCATTCAAGTAATTGTGTTTATGATAAATATACTTTTAACAATGTTAAACTTGTCATTTAAAAAGAAAAAAGAAACATTATTAAAAAAAAAGTATACCTTTCTTGTTTCAACAAATTAAAATATTTGGCTAAGAAATAACTTATCAAATAACATTAAAAAAGCAACAACACCTGGGCCATTCGGAAAAAAATCCTTAGTGTTTAGCCGTTGAAGTCTACAATTTCATTCAAAGTGGTCTTAAAATGTTCTTAAAAAGTCTTCAATTTGACTTGTTAAAACCTGCAGAAACCCTGTAAAAGGAAGTGTGGTTTAGGGGGTAAGTGTAATGAAGGCCAGCTAATAAGTAAACCACATCTGACTTGTAGAATTGTTCTAGCAAATGACACTAAAGGCTGCTGTCTTTAGCACCCCAGTGAGTAAATCCAGCTCCCATGGCAGGGAATATGGTTTAAATAGTGCTCTGATTTGAATGAGTAGAACTGGTTAAATTGGTGCCGTGACCTGGATGGAAGTGAGGTTTAGGGAGGAATGTAATGGTGGCCCACTTTTAAGAGCTGTGTGAGGTAACTGCACTTGATTGGTCCACTAGCAAAAGACACTAGAGTTGGGAAAGCCACTTTGAATCCCATTTAGAGTGATACGAGTAGTACCAGAGGGGTTTCATTGGTGCCATGACCTGGATGGGAGTGAGGTTTAGGGGGCGAGTATAATGGTGGCCATGCAGTAATAGCTCTGAGTAAACCTCACTCTCTTGGACTCTAGAGATTAACTAGCAAATAACATTAGATGCTGCAGTCTTTAACATCCTAGTGAGAACGTTCATATATCATGACAGAGATGTCAATGAAAATAACACTCAGAGTTGCATAAGTGAAACAAGAGGGGTTAAATTGGTGCCATGACCCAGATGGACGTGAGGTTTATTGGTGATTATAATGGGATCAGATATTAGTACAGTAGTGCAAGTGAACCTATCTCCCTTGGCCTCTAGGCAAATGTTGCAACCTTTAGCATTATTGTGAGTGTGTCAACCTTTCATACACAAGACACTGACTTAAATCCTACCAGGAGAGGTACGAGTAGAGCTAGAGGGGTTACACATAAGTAAATATTCAAATGGGTAGATTTTAAAATCCCATGCATCAACTGAAAATACCCTCATTAAGATAAATGGGAATTCTAGTGCATAGCTTTCTCCACTTATTATAGACCCCCTCGTGTTTTAGTGCTAACAAACACAGACAGATCCTCCTATTGTAATATTCCAATCTTCCCACCGTTTCTCTCTGCTAGTCTGTAGTGCTTTATCTCAGTGTGGATGTTTTTTCTTTGTCATTCTGCACAACATTACCCCCAGCATGTATGTGTCCACTCTCCCCACGCCGTTTATTCAGACTGACACTACTGCCTACACCCACTCACACATTCTTTCAGGCGCAGCTCTATTATATCAACCTCCAGCAGGGTAAACACACACACACACACACACACAATGTTGTTTGATGTAAAGCATGTATAGCAGAATAACATCCATAATGATGCACTTAAGTAGAGGAGGAATACCAAATAAACTGAAACTACACATGGGAATATACTTGATTTTAGATTTGTATGTTTATATAAGTCATTTCATATGCATATTTTGGAGCAAAATCTGAAGCAAGGTATTATTTAGTGTTCCTAAAACTTGGATAAGCAACAAGACTTGTCAGGTAGTGTACACTGTTTATACTACAAAATGGTGCAAATTAGTGCATACGTATGCGATTTGGTATGCACCTAACGTTGTCAAAATGATCCACGTTCACATGCCTCCATGGAAATGACTACAAATACTGCATCATGTATTTTAAAGATAGTAAATTTAAAGATAGTAAAATGTATTAGGGAAAACTGAAAATACTACACCTTCAAGTCAGCATGAAATCAAAATGAGCTTTTCTTATTTTAAATGTATAGTGTTTGTTACAAACAATGTATCTGTGCACTTCATTATTTTGTGAAGACTAATTTTCCCTCATATTTTTTAAATAAATACCATAACCTTCCCTCCTTTCTCGAAACAACTTCACTTCTGGTCATATGGAATGCCTTTAGGGCGGGGCTATCAGTACATGTCTCATTTCTGCCCTGTCTCAGCAGAAATCTAACAAGATCAAAGCTATCATTCCGGCAATAAAATTTAGCTCCTCATTCTCATCATCATTGGCCATCTCAAAACATTCTGCACCAGAGGGTGCTGATGGTGATTCTGGTGGACAGTAATGAGTGCAAACTAGCATTTAAAATGTTTGCCCATCTTCCAGCAATGCCAATTGGTTCCCAAAGGACAAAATCAAACACTGACCTACATAATTTTTTTAATCGTATGTACTTTACGAAAGGGGAAAAAAAAAAAAAAAAAGCACAATCTTCTGTTTCACGCCGACTTTAAAAACACATTGTGCATCTTTACAAAGTGGCATCACCAACTACTGACCTGGCATACATAATGCAGTATTTGTAGTCATTTCCATGGAGGCATGTGAAGGTGGATCACTGACAACGTCAGGTGCATACCAAATCGCATACGTGTACACCATTCTGTGCCATTTTGTAGTATAAACAGTGTACACTACCTGACAAAAGTCTTGTCACCTATCCAAGTTTTAGGAACACTAATTAATACCTTGACTTCTTGTTGATCATTTGGTATCAGAAGTGACTTATATGAAAGGCAAAGGCCTCTAGATTACGCTTTTCACAAAAATAAAATGACCATGCCTTGATTTTTTTTATTTAATGAGGACAGAAAGGTCAGAGTAAGGTCTGGTCACTTAACAGAAATAATGTACAGTAAAGAATATTAAAAAAAAAAATCAATATTGTGTATGACTCCCATGAACTCGGAGGACTGCATCCATACATCTCTGCAATGACTCAAATAACTTCTCAAAGAAAGCGTTCTTGCAGGACTCCCAGAGTTCATCAAGATTCTTTGTATTCATCTTCAATGCCGCCTCCTCCATCTTACCCCAGACATGCTCAATAATGTTCATGTCTGGTGGCTGGGCTGGCCAATCCTGGGTCTTCTGTAATATTTGTGATGATTGGGATGCAGTTCAACAGATGATTCATAAGAAAAATCTACCTTCTGCCACTTTTCCAAATGATCAACTAGAAGTTTTTATTTGTTGCTCTTAAAACTGGGATCAACGACTAAATTTTGTCAGGTAGTGTATGTATTGCATTCACACTGAAGTATTATTTTCATTCTAAAAATAATAAGTGCGCTTTAAATACCCGGATGATGCACTTATTCAACCATTAAAAAAATAAGAGGAGTGTTGAACACTTCATGCACTCAATGGCCACTTATTTTACTTATTGTGGGTTATGAAAGCAAAATTCTCTTACAGCACGTGAGTGAATTCACTGCCTCCAGTTGGTTAGTGCAGTTATACTGATAGCAGGTATTATTTGGTAGTTTGGTCATTTATTTCATTGATTTGGAACCCTCTGGGAAATTCTGTTTGAATTTCTGTTCAGTAAAAAAGCATTAGTGTTCCATTTGGGACAACACTAAATTCATATACTACGCTGTAAGGTGTGTAAGTGCATAAGTACATAATGTATAGTGTGCCATTAGGGACGCAGCGATCATTATAAAACAAAAAGCAAATGTAAATATACGCATGTTAACACTGCCATGTAAACATTTCCGTTAGAGACAAAAACCGCCTTCAAAACAACGCCAAGATTATTGGTTTGCCTCGGCGGAGTCTAGCAGAGTTACATGAACAGTAAATGATAAGGAAAATTCAAAGTGTGCACTGTAAAAAATGGTCATGATTTGAAAAGCTGTAAAAATGCTACAGTAAAAATCCATAACCTGGTTAATGGTATGTTTCCTTAATATATATGGTGGATAACTATAAATTGACCTCCCAGAATTCCCTGCATGGCACATCACTTTATGCTTTTTGTTGACATTACTGTGGAACTTTTTAGTTGTTTCCTCATCAGTTATGTACATTAGAGATTTATGGTACATCTAATGTTGATAAACAATGTTTATTTCATGACTTTAATTTTATGTGTGTTACACTGGTGTTTAGTAGCTGTGTAAATGACACTGAGCACCTTCTATACACTGATACACTTTTCTGCTTGTGGGAAAAGTTGTTTGTGATGAGCTTTGGTTCATTATGTATCTTTCTCATCACCACCTGCTTATGGCTGTGCTAACGTGTCTAACTGTGTAACAAAAGATGTGTAGATGTTAGTTATTAAAAATACAGACATATTACATCTATAAATTAATAAAATACAGTAGCTTACTGTAAAAATGAGAAATTACTTTTACAGTTGATACCGTATTTTTAACAGTAAAATACTCAACCACAGCTGCCGTTTTTACCGTAAATTTTACAGATTTATTTTTTACAGTGTGATATGAGATGATTCCCATCCTCTGAAGCCTTTTGTTGTACTGTTGCCCTCTGGAAGAAGGTTTAGAAGCATCAAATGCTCTTCTAACAGATATAAATTACTCTTTGTTCCAGAGGCAATAAGGCTTTATAACCTTACAAGTTTGACATTTTTTATGTATGGGTCCTTTTTTTTTGTATTATTTATGAAATTATTATGAAGCATGCTGGATTGTGTTTTCTAATATTGTTTGTAAGTGATTTGTCTGTGTTTGTTGTATCATGATGCTACTGCCCTACTTTAATTGCCCCTGGTGGGATTAAAAAAAGTTGTTTAACCTTAAACATACTGTAATTTAAGTCATTTAACAATGCTTTGCAAATTTCCCCGAACAAAGTCTTTCCAATACATACAGTACAGTATGGAACAACAAAGAGTTTTGACTTCTGTATGATCTGTACTTCATCACTATGCTATTGACAAAAACAGTAAATCTTTTGTTTCTGTATGCTGTACACTACATTTTGGTAACCGTAAGAATAGTTGTATCAAAATAATCATTAAACAAACCAGCAGGGGAAATGCAGAGCTTAAATGACATAAATCTGAATTCTGCTGAGCTTTCTGCACATGATCCTATAAGCAACTCCTATGAGCCTAATAACTAACATGAACACAATATCTTGTCCATGACAGGAAGGGGAAAAAATCCTCAGTGGAAATAATAGGAAATATTCTCAGTGACATTTGATGGCCGGGACCCAACTGGCGGGGGCCCTGGTGGCTGGATCTTGCTAAATGAGAAGAGACATCATAATATATTTAATTCAACCATTATCTAGTAGAGTTCTAATCCGAATGTGAGAGACAGAGGAAAAATGAGAATGTGAAGAGAGTGAGAGGTGACCGGAAGGTTTTTTTTTTTCCCCTCCACCTCCCAGAATGTGGAGGGATTTCAGCAGCCTCTGTTATGTGATAAGAGAGAAAATCAAAGAGGGTCATTATGGAGGAGCGAATGAAAAATGAGAACAAAGGACATTAGATACGAGGAAAAAAATAAAAGACTTGTGTGGGGTTTGTCAATTTTGAGTAGTCAAGTCAATGGACAATAAACAAGTACAGTACATAAAAAAGGAGAGAAGCTAAAAAAGGAGGGAAGAAAGGGAGTTAGATCATCATGGAAAAAAGAAAGAATAAATGAAGTGCTGGAGTCATTAAATGGGGAAAAAGAGGATTAGTGATCTGAAATAATAATGTATTAAACATGCTCGACTCCAATGACATATGTTTGACTTTGTCACAAAATTAAAGCATAGAAAATTGCATATCAGCATGGCGGCTCAGTGGTTAGCACTATCCCCTCACAGCAAGAAGGTCGCTGGTTTGAGTCCAGTTGGGCCAGTTGGCATTTCTGTGTGGAGTTTGCATGTTCTCCCTGTGTTGGCGTGGGTTTCCTCTGGGTGCTCCGGTTTCCCCCAGAGTCCAAAGACATGCACTCTAGGTGAACTGGGTAAATAAAAATTGGTATGTGTGTGTGTGAATGTGAGAGAGTATGAGTGTTACCCAGTACTGGATTGTGGCTGAAAAGGCAACCGCTGTGTAAAACATATGCCAGAATAGTTGGCAGTTCATTCCGCTGTGGCAACCCCTGATAAATAAGGGACTAAGCTGAAGGAAAATGAATGAAAAAAGCATATTTGCACAAATTAGAACTTGGCCAATTCAAATGTTATGTCCTTAATGCTCAGAAACGCTGGATTTATTAAGTAAAAACTACAGTAAGGATGTAATGACAGTGAAATATCTTTTACAATTTAGGATAAAATTACAAAATATATACACATTACTTAATATTTTTTAAAAGGTCTCTTTTTTTGGGAGGAATAGAAAGAAGAACATTTTTATCTTACTACAATATAAAAGTGTTAACTGTCACTTGATCAACTTTATAAGTTTAATAACCCTAATAACCATAATAAAAATTAAAAAAGGAAAATGAGTGAACAAATTAATGAACGGATCAAATTCATCAAACATTCCATCAAAATAAAACTTTTGGTTCCACTTTATATTCAGTGTCTTTAACTACTTCTACTACATCAAAATATAAATACAATGTACTTAATGTAGTTGTAATGTATTACAGAAGACTTCTGACGCTACTGAGGTGGGACATGTGTAGGGTTAGGGAAAGGTTTGGTGGCATGGGTAGGTTAAGGGTGGATTAAGGTCCAAGCACGGCTGCACGATTCTGGATAAAATGAAGATCACAATTTTCTCAAGATTCCGAAGATGTAAAATAAATGTTAATATGAGTACGCTATTGTTATTTCTCAAACATATGGTAAAACAACAATATTAATATTAGGCCTATGTGTAGATCTGCTGTTGGTTAAAATGTGAAATTTTAGACTTGGAACAGTGGACTTGAACAGACTTTAAATTTGTCCTGTTTGTATATTCATTTAAGTGGCAGCATCAGAATACAGCTATTCATAATTCTAAAGTTGACTTATTATATTTCAGACATATGCTTGTCATTTGTCACTGACAACATTATTAAGCCATTTTTTCACTGATAAAATCAGACATTTGTCATTATCAGGTTCCCTCATGAATGAACATGATATAGGCTACAGTAGTTATACTGACCCAGTGAACATTTATTTTCATGAAGAATACTCACTATGAAAGAAAAACCATCAAATGCTGGTCATAATCATAACTCTAAAATACGATATGATCATTAAAATAATGTGCATGCTTTCGGTTTCACTTTTACTGCTGAGTGCACTCATGTCATGGCTGTCGTCACTTTGCAATAAACTGAACGCTATTTGCAACTTTATTACCCGTTATGCACAGCCTATGCAAGTTCTGTTCACTAAAGTAGACATCATTGTGGGCTCGTGTGATTTTGCAGCCACGAATACATCATTACGTCAAGACAGAAATTACATTTTTGGGTGAATTATACCTTATAAATGCAGTATGTGACACTTTTAACGTCGTTTAGAGGTGTCCATGTTGCTTAGCAACATATATAAAACAATGTAAAGACTTGTGCGTCCGCCTTTACGCTTCTCTCCTGACCTTAAAAATATAATTGGCTGAATCGTAGAGATGCTGTTTTAAGATTGTGTGTAGGGTCGAATAGAGATTGCGATCTTTTTCCAATAATTTGTGCAGCCCTAGGTCTAAGGGGTGGTCAAAAGAGTAATTATAAATGTAATAAATTAATTACAGATTTAATTACATCTAGGTATTTAGTCAAGTATAAGTACAATGTAAAAACATGTATTTACACAATCACATTGTAATAGCCATGGGCCGTTATAAGATTCTGACTGTATGATAACCTTGGATATAAATATCACAGTTTCACGGTATCACGGTATTAAGATTACAGCTCTAAAATATGTTCTTTTTAAATGTCTGGGTAAAAAACCAAACCCTTTTGACCTTTGTACACAGTATATTTTTAATTTGGGAAACATTTAAAATATTTTGGAGCAGTAATCATGTCAGGCTAAATAATTCAAATGAATAATTGACTTCTGCTGTCTTCATTTGTTTCAAAAACACTGATTTTTTTTTTTGTTCAATTTAAAACAGCATCTTTGGAGATCTTTTCTGCTCGAGATACTGTTGTCCTAAAAAAATAAATAAAAAAATAAATGTAGATAAAAAAAAATTTAAAAAAAAACGTACTCGTACCTTAGCAACGGTATAGCAGAAAATTTTAACGGCTTAAAAACCTTGACTTTTCCAAACCGCGGTATACCTTGAATACTGTTATCGTCCCATGCCTACATTGTAACTAATTATTAATTAATTATTAAAATTATTAATTTCACTGTAAGTACAGTACATGCTATTTAAGGCCACTTAATATAAAGTGGCACCAAACTTTTAAATATTTGGTTACAAGATTCCTTTCAACCAATGCTCCAACATTTCAACCATACCACTAGAAATCCCTGCACGAAAACAAACAAACAAAAAAAAAAATCTACTAAAAATGCAAGCCAGAAATAACAGTGACTAATTTCAAAATAACATTTCCTTCAGAATGGTTTCAACTACATATCCATCACGAAACGCTTTAAACTAGCAGCTCTCAGCCAAATCAATCCAATCTGGAGTTTTCATTTAGTTGTAAAATAATGATCTTTGCCCAGAAGGTTAAATTAAAATTGTTCGAAAATCTTCCAGACAGTTAATGGATGCTAGTCCTCGCCGGTAGGTGCTATGATGTCAGACGGTCCTTAATCAGGCCTGTTTAACCTTTCCATAACCTGCAGAACTGATACTCAAATACATTTTCATTTGCAAGTGCAGCTTCAGGGGGGAAAAAAGAAGATGTGCTTTGACCTTTTATTTAAGCGTTAGTAATCTAACACTACTAAATCGACCATATTCATGCTTGCCGGCCCTTTTTGTGCATTAGGTTGAGTGTGTGAGTGTGTGTGTGTGTGTGTGTTTGAGGCTAAGAACCGATAGAATGAGAATGAAGGAGATAAAGAGACACACTGTCTAGAAGAGTTATTCAGGTGCAATACAGCATGGTAATACCCGCTGGTTTGACTTCAGTCCATTTTCATAATCAAATAAAGAAAAATCCTATCAGACAAATTCAATTCACACCGCCAGCAGTTGAGCTGCGCATTCAGCATTCATTTTCAAAAGAATACACTTCATTTCGCCAGCCAGAGAGAGCGTAATTTTGTTGACACTGTTGTACTGCTGTAATAAAGATAAAAGCAGAGTGAATGTTTGGGAGAAGGAAAAAAAAAAAAGTCCTGGCGCCAGACGCAAATGCAAACATTTAAACGCCAAGGATTACACATGTCATCCGAGGCCGTTTGCGATTTCATGCTGTATTAGGCATCGGGTGCTGATTGAAACAAAGCCTCGCTGGAAAAGGTCATCCGTCAAGTGTGCGTAAACAGAGGAGATCAGTGTAATCTTAAAATAAACACAATCACATATGTTGGCACGTGTACAAACACATGTATTTGGAACGCAATGACCCGACGACATTACTTAACAAGTTTGGAAGAATAGTTCAGCTGGATGAATGGCACAGTTTGCTTTCTTCTGTTGAACACAAAAGGACAAGAAAAATTAAGATGGTTGCTCTGTGATTACAGTAAAAGTTGCCCGAGGCTTTCAAGCTAGAAAATAATAATAACAATAATAATAATAAAAAAAAACACAAGAGTGAAATACGTAATAAAAATAGGTCGCTACGGATTATATGGTTTCAAAGCTCCTTAAATAATTACACAATCACTAATGAACAAAATGATGTATTCAATTTAATCTTTTGATTTAGGATTTGTTTGGCTTTGGAAGACCTGAGTTACACTGAATAAATAAATAAATAAAATCATATTTCTGTATATGAAGTATTCAAAGCTACAGATCTACAAATTTGGTCACTTGCATCAAACACACGCAAACATACATACGGATGATTCTAGAATTGAGGGTACATTTTGTGATTTTTTGAGGCATGTCTTGTTGTCATTAATTTGTTTAAAAGTTTTAGGCTATACCTATAGCGGATGATAAAATGGAGGGAAATGTCAACTCTGTTACTGTTGTTTCAAAAAGCTTAACAATAAGTTGAACAACAGTTAGTAACAATAAAAGGTTGCTCATCACATTAAAACACTGCCATTGTTTTATATTAATAATGGATTCATTGTACTGTAAATTATAAATTTGTTGCAGATCTTTACACCAAGGGAAATGAATGAAAAATGTCTGAAATGTATCCATAACTCTAGAATGAGTCCTATGGGCCAAGCCTTCCTTACCTACAAGCCTTACCTTACCCACCTTTGTGCTGTTTTTACTGGATATATTGATATTGATAATTAATGATGCACAATGACTTGTCATTCATAGGATCTGAATAATAATGATTTTGTGAATTACACTCATTTCGATATTGATCTTATAACATCAAGTTTGTTTGGTTTCAGAATAACTGAATTATAGTGAAAAGAAAAATCAATCAATTTTAATTAGAAATTCTGGCATGTTTCAAAGCTTCATTATTTCTTAATTTTACATTCAACTCCTTTCTTGTATTTTTTTCTTTAACATTTGTACTTTTGTTATGCATCATTCAGTGTATAGTACTATATGTGGACTAGGGCTTGCCATATATGTTTTTATACTAATATATATATATATATATATATATATATATATATATATATATATATATATATATATATATATATATATATATATATATATATATATATATATATATATATATATATATATATATATATATATATATATATCATTCAATCAAATCAATCAATTAATCCATCTATCCATCCATCTAATCAAATCAGTCAATAAAATCAAAGATTGATGTCAATCTTAATATGGGTCCAAGCGTTTTTTTAAGATTTATTTTAACAAAAAAATATACCTCTATCATTTCTGTTTGACTTCAGAATAACTGAATTATAGTGCAAAAATGACATCAACCAAAGCAAGTCCCAAGGCCTAAAAGCATCATTATTCCTCCATTTTATGTTCAGAACTCCTTTCTTGTTTCAGTCAGTCAGTCAAATAAATCCATCCAACCATCCATCTATCTATCTATCCATCCAATCAATGATTTAATCTGAATTTTGATTTTTGATTATATTACTTGATTAAATCGTAATCTAAATATTGGTTCAAGTGTTTGTTTGTTTTTTTAAGAGTCATTATAATTAAAAAATACAAGTCATTTCTATGGTTGCCGTCAGAATACCTAAATTAGTGCAAAAAAGTCACATCAACCAACTTTGTGATGATTTGATACAGCATGTTCCAAAGCCTCTAAAATCATCATTATTGTTTTGTTCGTACTGTTGTTATGTATCATACAGTGTACAATAAATCACAAAGTTTGACGTCAGTCTCATTATTGGTCCAAGTGTTTTTTAAAGATTCATTTTAACAGAGAAATACAATTAGACATTTCTATGTTTGGTTTCAGAATAACTGAATAATAGTAATAAAAAAAATGACATCAACCAATTTTATGATGATTTTACAGCAAGTTCCAAAGCCTAAAAGCTTCATTATTCCTTCATTTTATGTTCAGTGTTCAACTCCTTTCTTGTTTTTTTTTATTATTATTTTTTACATTTGTACTGTTGCTATCCATCATACAGTGCAAGGTTTCCGCTACATTCATTCTTCCATGGTGGGGTGCCACACCTAAATTCATCCTGCCACGGCTACATTACAGCTTCTCATTCAAAACATTCAGTGTTTTTTTATGTTTTTTTTTAATAGCAGGTAATTATTGGACGAAAACATTTTATAAAATAAGTGAATTATAACAGTGCAAACTTTTCTGTAACCGTAGTAATGCTGTGCGTTATTTGTTTAACCCTTTAATGTGACATGATGACTGACTGACTTGACAGGTGCGGGTTGCGTGAGGCTAGCAAACACAACGTAACTTTCAGTTAAGATGAACACAGTTTTCACAATTATGCTTCATAGATAAAGGTCTATGGCTTTGCATACAATGACTTTATCTTGCTGGAGTTTATAGCCGTTTCACTTCAGGATGCATTAATGCCGCTCTGTAGGTATATTGGAGACAATTATAAATATTCCTAGCAAATCTAATAAATGTTGAAGACATGCTTGTTACATAAATGCACTAAATCGGACTTAGGCAGCGTTTATTTGAGAGCGCATGAGAAAATCTGCGCTTGAGAAGCGTATATTGGAGGGCAAATAGAGGAAATCGGCACGCAAGCGAAGAGATTCACATGCTCGTACTACATAAATGCGATCTTGACTTGTAATACTGCGCTCACGACATTTGTCATTAAAATAAAGTCATAAGTAGATCTGTGTAAAGGGCCTGCCGCCACAGCTGGAAAAAACCCAATTGCAGTATAATGGAGGATTAGAAAAATCTGTCCTGTGATTCCTGTCCAATCAAATCGCACATAGAAGGTAAATCACACCATAGTGAACTACCTCAAGACATGGGCAATTTATAATTGTAACAAACTGTTAGGAAGCACTAAACGTGTCCAAGAAGATGTCCATGCATTGACCCAGAGAATGTTTAGATGCATGTCACTGATGAGAAGATGATGGCTGTTTACTGTATGATGACTGAAAAGGCCTTAAACATCCAGCAGGCACAAGACCTCAACATGACTTCAGATCGACGTTGTAGCCTTACATCTGGGAACATTTTGTTTTGCATTTTGTTTGGAATGAAAATCGGATTGACGTATGAGCTCAATGTCAGATTAACATCAATGTCCAACCTACACCAAATATCTACATCTAATGATGTTACAGCTTGACATTGTGTGGATGTCACCACTATGACGTCAATCAGATGTTGGATTTTGGTTGCCATACCTGTCGAATAAACGTCAGTATTTGACATCAATATGATGTTGGTTTATGATATTGGCTCGGCGTTGGATTTTGGTCACTTTATAACAACCTAAAATCAACCAAATATCAACGTCATTATAGGACATCAAAATAACATTGTCCTTAGATACTGGCTAAACATTGAATTTTGGTCACCTGACATCACAATCTAAATCTAACCTAATATTAACGTCTTATGACATTGTGTGCCTGCACTGTAAAACCCAAAAAGTTAAGGATGCTCAAACTATTTAAGGAAACTGATTGCAACTAACCATTTAAGTTCAAAAACTAATCCTAATAAGTTCTGTGAACTTAATCCATTTGAGTAAATGAAGCAATTAGAGCACAGTAAAACCAAATAAATGAAGAGAACTCAAACCAGCTGAGTAATGTTAAACCTAATAAGTTAAGGCAACTCAAACCGTTGGAGGAAACCGATTGCTACAAACCATTTCAGTTAAAAAAACTAAACTAAATGACTACTGTGAACTTACTCCATTTAAGTTGTAGTAATGAGGTATTTAATTAACTCATTACCTTCAACACAGAGTTCAAAACTCTTTTCAAGTGAGTAGATTTAACTTTCAGTAAATTTGGAGTGAACTACACTAATTTCAATTGGTAAAGTTGACTGTTGGGTTTTACAGTGTGCTGGGCAAGAACTAGATGCACTACAGAATGTTACGTTTGCACACATGCACAAATTACATGTAAATGCATCAGCTTTTAACAGTGTAATCCTCACTACTCTTGAGTACTTTTAAAAAGGTCTTTTTACTCTGAGTACTTTTTACTTTGAGTAACATTTACAACAGATACTTTTACTTTACTTGCACTACATTTTTAGAAAAGTAATGGTACTTTTGCTTGAGTATGATTTTTCAGTACTGTTTCCACCACTGCCTTTTTTTACATTTCTGAGTTTCTCAGTAGCAGAAGGCATTGTAGTTGGGTAAACTACGAATCTGTGTATACAAAAAATTTTTTTACAATCCTGTTAGCCGAAATAATACAAGAAAAACTCCTCGATGGTGTTATCAGGACTTTCAGAAAAAGGAAAAAATTCGGTGAGACTGATAACGGCTGCCAGAGAAGAGAATAACATCAACTTTACTCTCAGACGCTCATAGACGCTGCATTACAAACACCTCGCATAAGTGGTCTTTTGTTTTTTGTAATTTGACACAAAGGCAATATAATACATTGATAAATGCATATAAATGTTCATACGTTTTTATCAAAATATTAAAAACTTTCAAGGATTTAAGATTATGATGACTGTTATAACCGTCTTGTAAAATAAAAAAGGGTCCATCAATCCATCCATCTATTTAATCACAAAGATGTCAATCTCAATATTGGTCTATATGATGTTTTTTTTTTCAGATTCATTTTAACAGAAAAATACAAGTCATTTCAATGTTTGCCTTCAAAATTATTGAATTACAGTGCAAAATAAAAAATAAAACCAATCACAACCAATTTTATGTTGATTTTATGCCGTTCCAAGGCCTAAAAGCATCATTATTCCTTTATTTTATGTTGAGTGTTCAACTCCTTTCTTGTTCCACAAAAAAAATGTAAGTCATAGATTTGGAACAACATGACGATGAGTAAACGCTGAGAGGATTTCCATTTTCGGGTGAACCGTCCCTTTTAACACTAAGCAAGAGTCTCCTGTCACGCTCTCTTGCGTCTGAGAATGCTAATGTTTCATATCAGTGTCAGAACAGCCTGTATTACAGCACATCACTCAGCTCTGCGCCGAACTTTACTGTCTCTGTCAATATCAATCTCTGTCCGTCTCTCTCCGCGAGCTCATCCTTTTAGTTCTTGTGCATCTGAAATGACTCACACGTTGCATCTCTTCCTCGAAAAACTCTTCCCGCTGCGGTGCACCTCCAAAACCTCTCGCTCTCATTCCCATTTCAATTCCACATCAAAGAGGCGAATCAATGCCGAGCCACTAACGTTCACTTATACAACAGCGCCCTTCACCGCAACCTCATCCTCATGGTTTTATCATCGCTTCTTTTTTTTTCTCTCTCAGTAGCTCTTTCTTCCTCAGACATGAATGTTTTTCATGCACACATAAGCTCACTGAAATGCTCCTGCACATGAGTTTATTTTTGTTCTGTAACCTTTAGCATTGATTTTCTGCTGTTAATGTACAGGCTCATGGGTCGATGTATTCAGAGATGGCTATAGATGCACACAGGAATTGTATTAATATAATTATCACTATTTTTTTACGTTTGTACTGCTGCTATGCATCATACAGTGTATAGTAATACATGTGGACTAGGGGTTGCAGTTTACAATGCTCAACATAAATGATTACACCCCTCACAAATCTCTCATTTAGATTAATATTTGCTATAGGAAGCTTACATTTGTGCATATACATTAGATTAGTCAGTACTGAAGCCAAATCTGGACCTATTCTAATGGCATAACTTATGATAATGGTCCAAAGTTACAGTCAAATGTATTTGTTAGAGAAAAATTATAATAAAAAAATTTAAAAGGAGCAAAATTCAAGAAAAAAAAAAAATTATTATAAAATTGTTGAAATTTTTAAGGTTGTAATATTTTTCCAAAAGTTTGCATGAATTTAAATGCATTATCTTTCAATTTCTAAAGATGTTCAGTGACTAAAATATTATTTTAATAAATACATTGGTTAAATCAATTTGTTTTGTTCCAATGCACCAAAATATATTAGCTATATTCACTGAGAAATGGGGAAATAAAAACAAATATCCATATTCACAAATGAGCACACCCCTTTTTGTTGAGCACTGTATGCTGTTTTATATCATTCAATCAAATGGTCAAAGATTTTGGTCAAAGAATGATTGATCTCAATATTGGTCAAAGTTTCATTTGAACAGAAATACACAAAAAAGCATCTCTATGACGTCAACACTGATTTTGAGCGCTCTTACTTCAATCTCCAGTGTCAGAGAACATCAATATATATCATAATAAATCATTATAACATGCTGATTTGCTGCTTAATATATTTGTGGAAATGGATTATTTTTCCCATGATTTGAACAGAATGTTGCCAAAAATAGCATTTATTTAAAACACAAATATTTTGCAACATTATTATCGTCACTTTTGATCAATCAAATGTGCCTTATAAAAGTTCTCATTAATTAATGTGTCATTCTTTTACCTCAGACCTTTTCAAAGAATCATTTGACCACATTCAGACAATTGGTTTAAATAAGCTGCATCCTATAAATCATGTACCATTAGCGTAGGTTGAATTTACTTCACAACTGTTAGACATCGTATATAGTATGAATAAGAGTAGTATCAGAATTACTACATGCGTCATTTGTCACTATCACATGACCTAAAGATGCTGGTTTGTCACTTTATTGTATATTGCATATTATATTAAAACAGTCTCTCTCTCTCTCTTTCGAGATTATATATATATATATATATATATTAAAAAAATTTAAATGATCGCATATCGGCATACAGGTCTAATTTTGACCAACAAGGACAAGCTTTAGGATAAGTTAGGACATGACTAACCAGTCAAACTGATCTCCTTAACTCATCAATTCTCCTTTTGTGTTTTTTTTTTTCTGCAGGCTGTGGTCTGGAGTTTCTCCTGGTGTTGTGTGGTTTAGAGTTGACCCAGGCCTGTCCGCGTCACTGTATCTGCTACGACTCTCCCAGCACCGTCAGCTGCCAGGCTCACAACTTTCAGGTGGTTCCTGAGGGAATCCCGGCCCAGAGTGAGCGCGTGTTTCTGCAGAACAACAAGATCCAGCGGCTGCTGCAGGGCCACTTCAGCCCGACCACCGTCATGCTCTGGCTCTACTCCAACAACATCTCCTACATCCAGCCTTCCACCTTCATGGGCTTCACCCGCCTGGAGGAGCTGGATCTGGGGGACAACAAACACCTGCGCTCTTTGGCTTCAGACACTTTCCAGGGCCTGACGCGACTGCATGCTCTGCACCTCTACCACTGTGGCCTGATCACTCTACCTGCTGGCTTGTTTGAGGGACTGCACAACCTGCAGTACCTCTACTTACAGGTAGGAGCCATATTCAAAGTCATATTCAGTCACATTTACATTCTTGAAAAAACTAATACAGTAGTCAACATATGAAGTGGATTAAATAAAATTATAATAATTGTCCCATGACATGAATAGGTGTTGTTCAATAGTTCAAAAGTTTTAGGACAACTTTTATGAAATGTTGATCCAAATTCGAATGTTGACTACTGGATTTTGCAAACAAGTGTTAAGCAACAAAAACCTCATGTACAAGTGATAAATGATGAAAGTCCACATTTAAATGATATAATAATTTTAGATGTCCAAAACTAGGGCTGCATAATAAATCCAAATTAAATTGCTACTGCTAAAAGGCTGCGACTGTCATGAACATCTTGTAAAGGCTGACTTATACTTCCATATCAAGCGCACGCATATGCTCCGTCGCAGCCTTCACGCGGTCGCAAAAAGCCCTCACTGTGGCTGACGCGCACCTCTCAAAAAATGGAACCACACATCGCAACGACGCATATCACAAGCTCTGAGATTAAGTCAGCTTGGTAGCTTTTTTAATTGTCTACAGAACAAACCATCACTACACAATAACTTGCCTAATTACCCTAAACTGCCTAATTTACCTAATACCTAGTTAAGCCTTTAAATGTCACTTTAAGCTGAATAATAGTATCTTGAAAAATATCTAGTCAAATATTATTTACTGTCATCATGGCAAAGATTAAAGAATTAAATCTTAAGTTATTAAAACTGTTATGTTTACAAATGTGTGCAAAAATCTTATTTCCGTTCAACAGAAATCAGACAATAAAATGTACAACCTTTTGTCCAGCCGTGTGGGGGGTACATTAGTTTCCAGTGATTTTAATGTGTCTGTTCTGCTAGGTCTGACACTCTAATGTAAATGTATCATATTTATGCACTTCATTTATAAGATGCTTGACTTGACACAGTTCTGCTGTCACTTTAGGAAATCTGACCAGATATGATACAGTTTTTAAAAAAGCAGAACTGCCATCTTAAATGGATATACTATTTTTATTTATTTATTTATTTATTTTTAAATGGCAGCATTCCCAGTTCAAACTGTTGCTTGCGAATCATCTGACATGCCAAATAAATCTAGATAAGATCTGCTCAAAATGTTCAATATCAGCCTTGGCAGCAAAAAATGCTGCACTAAAACGATGACCGGAGACAATATTTCGCTCTAATGAAAATGTCAAAAAAATAACAGACTCTTCAGGTGCAAAGACCATTACAGAAGATCACAGAATCTGATTTATCTTTAAGGATAAAAGTTTCTGGTCTTTGAGGAGGTTTGGCATTTATATGTGAACGGCTATTCTAATGAAGATTTTACTAAAAAAGCATACATAATATTATTAACAGTCACACCTTCAGCACACTTGCCATTATTATTATTAGTAATATAAATACAAAGGGGTTAGGAATTCACACATACATCATAAATAGTGTACAGTGTACTGAAGATAAATCTGAGAACGCAATGTTTTGAAGGCACAAAGAACAGAAATAGAAATAGAAAGGGAAAAATCTAATATATCTAACATGGTCTGCCAATTTCGTGAGTCATCTTTGAACTGCCTTTAAAAAAATTGCATGATTTGATTTGGTGCTTTCCTCAAGATGTTTTTCAGTTTTAATCTCTTCAGCAAAATCTAATCTCATCTTATTTTGCACACAGTACAAAAAAACATTATAAATGAGAAAATATTTCAATCATACAGATGAAAATATGACAATTAATAGAACTGTGAAATATTGCAAATATTGCGTTTTCTCAGTTTTTTTATAATTTTTTTTTGCATTTTATCATTACTTAAGTAAAATTGCACATACTGTATCTCAACAAAAACACACAACACAAAAAAAGCTTAAAAGCTTAATTTAAAAAAAAAGTAAAAAAATAGGAGACAAAAACAGAAAAGACAGAAAAAAAAAAAAAAATCGACTGACAATTAAGAAACCTATTAAATAACATGAAATATGCCAGTTTATATGCCAAAATTATTATTATTATCATGTTAATTCATTCATTCATTCATTTTTCTTCAGCTTAGTCCCCTTATTTATCAGGGGTTGCCACAGCAGAATGAACTGCCAACTATTTCAACAAATGTTTTACATAGCGGATGCCCATCCAGCTGGAACCTAGTACTGGACAACATCCATACACACATTCACACATACACTATGGCCATTTTGGTTTATTCAATTCACATGTGCCGCATGTCTTTGGACTGCGGGGGAAGCCGGAGCATTATTGTGTTTATTTAAAATAATAACAATTAGTATGAACACTTTTAATAAGTACAGATCAGAATAGCACATGGTGTCATTTGATTTTTACAATAATAATTGTGTTGCACTGAATGACCATAAAACTTAAATAAAATGTCACAAATATGGGTTGAATTGTTTCACAGACATTCTTTGAGAAAGTAACTTAGACACTTGCATTTTGATACTCCAGTGGGCACCATGATGTCAAAATAACAAAGTGACATCAAGCATGACGTCAAAAAAACAAATTGATTTGATGTCAAAACCTTGATGTCCATTTGACATCCAGACGTTGATGCACTTCTGACCATCAAAGTAGACACAACACGTTTTATAGCTTAAGAAAATGTTCAATATATCTGAAAGCTTCAACTACAGACAAATTTACACTTGTGTATTCCTACAATTAGGGCTGTGCGATTAATCGAAACCGAATTGCAATCGTTATTTGAAACGTTGCAATTAACTAAAATCGCAAGAGTCTGTGATATGAAATATATATTATTTAACTTCCCCCACACAGAGCAAAAGTGTGACTGTCTGTGAGTGACAGACTTACTAGCCAATTGAGTGAGCACACTTTCGTTCTGCCCAATCAGAATTGCACTGAAAATCTGAACTATGCAGAACGCCCACAAAAAAAAACAAACAAACAGGAAAGCGCAATCGATTGGGATGATGGCGTCTGCCGCTTTAGAAGCAGACAGAAGAAACAGACTAATTAATAATCCAAGAAAAACAGCACGTCAGTAATATGGGAATATCTTGGTCTCAAAGTCACAAACACCGAACAAATCAAATCGAAAAAAATAAATAAAATAAATAAAAAAATCGTAATTAGATATTTTTCCCAAAATCGCACATCCCTACCTACGATGCATGTAAACTACCCTGATGTCAAAATTGACATCAAATTGTCCAAAAGTGCTGTAATTGTATTTTGGTCTGTTTCTTATGTCATTTTGGTGGTCAAAAGGCCATAAGTGTGTGGATGTTAAATAGACATTAAGGTTTTACACTGGATTTTGTATTTCTACGATGCATGTAAACTACCTTGATGTCAAAATTGAAATCTAACATTGGTGTCATAACAAAAACAGGCCAAAATTCAATTACAGGACTTTCCTTTTTAGTCATTTTCACATCAAGGAGCCCGTTCGGATGCTTTCTATATGCATTTAAAATAAATGTTGAAAATTGAATATCAAACCACTGTTGTACCCCTTAAAAATGACATTTCAGCAAAAGACTAAAGAAGACTTGCTTTTTCCACACCTGCTAACTAACTCAGTGTTCATCTTGCATTTTCAGAGCAACCAGCTGGAATTTCTCGAGGATGACATGTTCATTGATCTGCTGAATCTGAGCCATCTATTTCTGCACGGAAATCGGCTGTGGAGCCTCCACCAGAACACTTTCCGTGGCTTAGGAGCCCTGGATCGCTTGCTTCTCCATCAAAACCGGCTCCAGTGGGTCCACAAGCAGGCTTTCCACGACCTGCGGCGCCTGACCACGCTCTACCTGTTCAACAACTCGCTGCCGGAGCTGCCGGCGGAGAGTCTGTCGCAACTACCCGCGCTCGAGTACCTGCGCCTCAACGACAACCCATGGGAGTGCGACTGCAAGGCTGTGCCGCTCTGGGATTGGCTGCGGCGCTTCCGTGGCTCCACCTCCTCATTAATATGCACAGCTCCACCCGAGCTGGTAGGGAAGGATCTAAAACAGCTTTCAAAAGAACAGCTGCCATCGTGTACAGGATCAGAGTCGCTCCACCAGAGCAAATCCAGCAGTCAGGGGGATGTAGGGGTTTCGCTGAAGAAAGATCATCACCATCGATCACACAACCGCCATCATCATCATCCTCATCTGCCGCATCAGGATCAATACTACCCAACATCCCCATCACTGATCCCTCGACCGCCCAAGTCGGGACGCAACAGAAACTGCACGAGGCATCGTGGTCGCAAAGGTAACGGTCAAAACGAGGTGTATAACCTGAAGGACTTGGGCAACAAGGAATCAGACGACAAATACGACCCGACAAAACCAAGACGAAAGAACAAGTGCATCCCACGGACTTCAGTAGGGCCCCCTAGTGGCGTGCAGAGGGCAAACAGCAGGGCCACATCCCTCTTGGCTCCTGGTTTCATCAGCCCTCTTTGCTTATTGGTGTGTCTCACTGCCCTGATTTTCCGCTGATCCTGTAGAAGAGCCTCTACAAATGGTTTTTATGGAAGAAAAAAAAAACTAAACTCAGCCCTCTGTCTACTCTGGCTCCTACACTTCAGTGTGTGAATGTTTGTGTGTGTGCGTGTGTGTGTGCATATTTCGACGAGCCCCTTTTGAGGGACAGAGGACTTGCAGGTCTGGAGATACGAAGAAAATTGGGTTTTGTGAGCGAGAGATCCTTGATTAGCACTGTTTTCTGTTGCTCCAGGGCACGTTGAATAACAAAATAAACCCATTAGCATTTGCTACATGTAACAAAATTATTAGCAACCCATCGTGGTCAAGCTTGCCACCATGAAAAGACCTCTGTTCTGATCTTCAGCCTGAACTCTGGCTGCGTCCTGGCGGGAGGGGGGAATGATTGTGAGGGAAATACATAAACTAAGCATTTACTATACACAGGTCTGCTGCGCTAACATGTTAGCATCTCAGCAGTTTCTGTGGGAAGGTTGTTGTTGTTGTTAACACATTTAGCACCTGACAATGTGAAAGCAAAAGCACACAAGAGAAAGATTGTGTTATTTTTTTTTTTAAATATAAGAATTATTTGCAATATTCGCACATTAAAGCTAGTTCACACAGCCCCTACACTGCTAACAAGGTTAGCATGCTACTCCTTACAAAACCAAAACATGCTGTGAATTAGCGCTCTGTTCTGAAGCTGCTATTTCAATTTTAAAGGTCAGTGAGAGAAAAAGTCTGCGAGTTTGTGAAGGAATTCGGGATGGCTCTGGGTTTGTGTGTTGGTGTTATTCGTTGATTGTGCCCTTAAGATAGTATTTTGCATAAAAACCGGAAGGCAGACGTTATTAATACATGAAAAGGTCAAGTGGAGCTTGTGCTTTATCTGTTATTCAGCTGCAATAACGTGCTAACATTGAAGGGAAAAAAACAACAGCATATTTATACAGCGTGTGGCACAGTTTGGGGAAATAAAACGTCTCACAAAGCTGTCACCATCCCTCAAGGCTGGTTCCCTGAGGAAGTTCCTATGGGTTTTTAGAACAGCGTTTTTTTTTTTTTTGTTTTTTTTATGTAAAGCGCTGCTCTGGAGGAGGACAAACATCTCAAAAGCTTAGGCTTTCTTGACATTATAAATAGCACAAATCAGGAAAAGAGCAGATGCTGTGCTAGAACCTACATAAATTACAAGCTTTCAAACTACACATCATCCATCATCAGCAGCTAAATCTTTTTTTTCTCAGTACAGCACTAGGAAATCCTGTGAAAATATGTTGTAAAATCTAAAGTAGAAATGTAAATGTTTAAAGAAAATAAAAATAAACCAATATTAAATGTACATTTACGAATAAAGGACAAAATACATACTGGTTTGGTACAGCTTGAGACTAAAACATATTTAATATTTACACTATACGGAAAGAAAATAGTGTAAAATTTGGTAGTGTTTCAAAGATCCGCCATTATGGAACAAAATCAATGCCAAAAGTATTGAAATAAAAAGCTTGACGAATAGCACTAACTGAAAAAATAATACATTAACAACTGCTTGCATTTTAATGACTTGAATTGCCGGGATTTGTAATTTTAGGTCCTGAAATTTAACACCGATGTTTATTTAAGCTGTGAATATTTCAGTTCAAAACACAATTTCATACTTAAATTCAATATTTCATATTCAACTTCCAGATTTCACTTCCAAAATATTCAGTTCTGTTTAACAATACAAAGTATACCATTCAAAAGGCAACATTTAGCTCATTTTATTTCAATCTAAAAATTTGCTTCCATAAATTCAGCAGTTCAAGCTTAGCTGTTAAAATTCGACATTACATCCGGGAGCTGCTGCTAAAGCAATAGATTGCAGATTCAATATACTGCATGTTGCTTTTTCACCAGCAGGTGGAGTTGGACCAATTTAAGATTTTTTAACCAGAAAATAGGTGAGGAAAAAGGCTAATAACTGCACAAAATTGGCATTTAATAATAATATCAATGCCTTGGACATTATAAGAAGGCTAAAATGAGTAAATTTTGGACATTTATATTTGCCCTAATATAAAAAAAAAGCCAGCTGGTGATCGCATAAACCTCATTCTTCAGATCACAACAGGTTATCCAGTGATCTTTCGCCTCCTCGTAGAGCATGGGTCTCAAACTGCCGGCCCATGGGCCATTTGCAGTTCCCCAGCCTCTTGTCTCCGGCCTGTAACTGAAATCAAAAATATAACGAGATTCAGCCTGCCAAAACATGTTTTTGAATCACTATATTTAGAATCACATATAAACTTGTGGTTTTGACCCCCACCGACTGCACATTTAAAATACTGTACTATATATGTATATATATTTATATTTGGGTTACTTTCGATTTCTCTCAGTGTGCAGTCGAGAGTACACTTGCGGTTTATTTCTGAGGCTGATTTAAAACATTGAAATATGTCCGTAAGTGCTCTATTTTTACCAAAGCTCTATTTTTGTAAATATTCAAGGGTCATTTGATTATCATCAGTTTTATACCACCTGTATTTTGTTGTACAAATACCTCTTCATAGCTTACACGTTATGCTGGTGGTGTAAATATGATCATTTGGCTAATATTTTATTTAAATGGTCTCATTAATAGATTTTCCAAATATGCATATTAAGATTTGTATAAAAAAAAGTGCATTAGTAAAATTTGTACTGCTGGCTAAATTAAATCAGATTTCCACTTTTTTTCTTGCGCTTGAATGTTAAAACGGCCCTCCTATAAATTGTCAGTCACTGATATGGCCCCCTGCCAACTTGAGTTTGAGACCCCTGTTGTAGAGCATCTGAATTTGAACTGCCGAATGTATGGAAGTGCATTTTAAGACAAACAAAATGAGCTGAAAGTTCCCTTTTGAATAGTATACTTCGCATTGTTAAACAGAATTGAATATTTTGGAAGTGAAATCTGGAAGTTGAACATGAAATATTGAATTTAAGTATGAAATTGTGTTTTGAACTGAAACATTCACAGCTTAAATAAACAGCTGTATTAAACTTAAGGACCTAAAATTACAAATCCTGGAAATTCGAGTCATTAAAATGCAAGCAGTTGTTAATCCAATGTATTTTTCTCAGTTACAGCTATTCGACAAGATTTTTATTTAAATATTTTTGTCATTGATTTTTGCTCCATATGTCTTATTCTGGGCTTGGTATAAAGATGTTTGAAACATCTTCTGTTAGACTAAACTTACCATATATAGCCTTTTTTATTTCGACTACTGTGGCTTTAAATTGGTCACACACAAGACAAGTGACTGTCTGCATTGAATTTACTCAACATTTTTGTACATAGATTGCATATTAAAATGAAAGTAAAGAGGCTAATGCTTCAATAATATTTGTAAATAATCAGCATAGCAGAATTTCTCAATTAAACTAACTAAAATGGGTCAAATGTAGTGGTTTGAAGAACAATGACAATTGTTTTTAGGATTAAACTGTGATCCTTAATTTGAGTCTTTTAATGTCTTTAAATAATGTTTTGTTATAAATATGACTAGACTTGTTTAGTATAAAGAATAAATGACTGCTATGGCAGTTTAGTGAGTGTTTTCTTTAAATTATGGTAAAAATAATTTATTTTTGCTAAGAAAATAATATATAAATGGCACAAACTGTAATGTATGGAAAAACAACAACATTTAAGCTGTTTTATACTTGGTTAAAAACCGCTTTTCATCTTTGACCCATATACATAAGCCATCAAGTGCAGCTTTACTTGGCTGTGATGTAAAGTAAATCTTATCAGACATTTAAATACAAGCTTTTGATTGGTCCCCATTCAAAATCCTTAGATTTCTACATTACTGTAAAATGCCTCAAGACATGGACTAACATCTGCAGAGTTTGCATGTTAAACAGGTCAAACAGTTTCATAGTTTTCATGTAGCCACAGCAACTTTAAATGCAAAAAATATCAACCGTAGGCATTATTTTACTGCCAAGTTAAAAAAAAAAAAACACCTTTCTAAAAACCCATTACACTGTTAAAAGGAAAATACATGGCTGCCTTAAGTTGAATCAAATTAACATCAAGTCATTTTAACAAATTACATTAAACTGAATTAAAGGGTTAGTTCACACCATGTGGATTTAAACTTGGTTTCTTTCATATGTTAAACACAAAGGAAGATATTTTGTAGAATGCTGGCACCCATGGACTTCCATTGAGGTAAAGTTGGTTTTATATTCACCCATCCGCACGATCTCCTTAATATAATTTCACAAAAATATTCTTCGCAAAGTCTAAATAGTGAAATTACATTAGCAGCCAATGACTGTCAAAATACAGGCTTCTTTACAGTCAAATAAATAGTGCTAATGTTGTTTTTAAGTAGGGCTGCAAAAAAAAAATCTCTCACTATATCATGTTTCATATCACTCAATATCGATAATTATGGAGTAGTTTTAACAATACATTTAGGAATATTAGGACTAACCACTTTATTTTAATTTACCAACATTAGTAAGGCAAAAAGTTTAACAGTCAAAAACAAAAATATCTCATCTCTTCTCAAAATAAAATAAACATCAGTGTTAAAGAGACTCTTAAACTTGATAAATGTTACAAAGTGTATGCAAAGGTAAAGATAGTTCAACATCTGTAAGGTGTCAATAATAATAATACAGTAAACCTCAAACTCTGTAAACAAAACAGATCGCAATAATCAAATCTGAGCTTTCAAGTAAAGGAACCAGCCATCATTATTCAAATAGACATTGCAACATTGCAAATTGTGAAGTTAAATGACTATATTAACCCCATGCAAAAAACAAAATCTTTCAGATGGGGAGATAGTGACTGGGATGCACAAGAAAAGAAACCAAAAAGCCTCTCAGGCGACATCCTTGCATCCTTTTTTATTTACAATATTCTCACTGCTGTTATACGGCACTCATTTTCACGTGTGTTGTAATTCTGACCTTAAGTGACAAGTAAAAAGCGCTGCAGTGTTTGGATGCGCTGTGTTTGTCTGAGGTAATTAGTCTGTCGTTATTACTGAAATGTGTGAATTCCATACAAAGTGTGAAGCAGATTGGTCAGTTCTACTTAGATGAATTGTGGTGCACTCGTGGCATTCGGAAAAGTTCAGCTGCTTTTTAACTAGGTGTAACTCGAAAATGGGCGTTCATAACGTGGGTGCCGCTTGAACACCATGTGTATGTCGTGTAAGTCACGCACCTCCAATAAAAATGACAAACTTGCACCCCAAGCTTATTGGCATTCCTTCCGAAACGTGTGCTCAGCAGCCACATTTTAATATAAATATAGCACTTAATAGCGAAACTTCGAACCAATTTTCATAAATTTTTTTAATCGATATTGACAATGGTGTTCGGTCATGAAATATCGATACCAATTTTATCGCCCAGCTCTATTTTTAAGTCTTACTTACATGCAGTGCTTTATTTGTAAATTGCGAAGTCCCGGAACAGATTGGGGTAACTGATCTGGCATGTTACCAGAGGGACGGGGGTTGTGGACGAAAATGAAGAGCGAGAGGGTGGGGGGAGTCACAGTAGAAAGTGAAGAGCGGGGAGGGGGAGTGTGCATGTGAGGAGGGGGATCGGTAAAATGAGGTGCCGGATCAGATTTCAGAGGTGCCGGTGCCTTGTTCCGGCACAAATTAAGTCCTGCTTACATGTGATTTCAGACCGAATAATCAAAAGTACCATGGTAAACAATATAGGGAACATGTCACAAGCTGTCACTGAACGAATGTGCGAACATAAAACCAACTTTACCTCAATTTGACTTCAGTAGTAAGAAAAATAAATAAATACTATGGACTTCAATGGATGCCAGCAACCAGCATTCTTCAAAATATCTTCTTTTAACGTTCAACAAGAAAGAAACTCCAACTTTATATGAGTGAAGGGTGAAAAAACGTTTACAGTTATTTTTGGGTGAACAATTCCTTTAAAACCCCTTTATTAAGTTAGAAGTGTGATTAACTTAGTTTAATAAGTTATGAAAAACATAATCCAATGACTTCATGATTATATAATTTTTACAGTGTAAAAACTCCAAAGGGAACGAGTCAATATTCACACAACACCAACACATCAGGTTTTAGAAGCACAAACTGAACAACTCCATCCAGAAAGCCAACACAAGTTCTAAGGTAATAATCCTTGCAATTCTGATTAATCTTTTCAAGCCATAGTAAAACATGTCTGTCACTCACCGTCTCTAACCCTGTTGAGCCATCAAACACACACACATATGCACACGTATTTGGGATGCTAAAGCTGAGAGGTAAAAATAAAGAGAAAAAAAAGTCACAGAGCCCTCTTCTGGACAGGTGGAGTTATTCCCCATGAGAAACTCTTGAACTGAGAATATTCTAACATCCATCGTGGACATTTCTTTGTTTGAGACTTATTCGTAACAAAAGCCTGTACGTGTTGGGCATTGTCAGGAAGTTCTTTTGTATTCATGTACTCTTTCTTTGTACATTTGTCGTCAAAACCAGCCTGATCTCACAAGAAAACGTAAGTATTTTACGTTTTGTCAGTTTAGAGGCTAATTTGTACGAGTTCAGTGATACGAAATTGTACGGTTTTAAAAAGGAGGCGTGGCACCTAACCCCACCCCTAAACCCAACCATCATTGGGGGACGAGCAAATCGTACAAAATTGTACGAATTAGATCGTACGAATTAGCCACTAACTCAAAAAGTTACGAATTGCCGTGAGATTGTGTTGTCAAAACTGCAATTTTGAACATACAAGTGCACCGTTGCTGACCACCTTTCTTGTCCCCCTTGGTCTGTCGTTCATCTTTCTTCCTTTTTCATGACTTTGTCTGTTATGAACATCACCAGACTCTGTTTCTAAAGAACATTAAAGAGAAATGTTGTCTCACCACTTACGGTTTTTCGGCTTGTGCTTTGAAAGTGCCTGATTAAAGTAGAAATGGGATGATGTTTAACCAGAGGAATGATCAGACTAGACAGAGCTTTTGATTTTCTGGACTAAATTAAGTCACGGCAGAAACACTTCATAATAATTCACATGCTCGATTTAAATTCTGGAGACAAGATACAGCACTTTCTGAATTGCATACATTTCACATTTTCTCTCTCCCACACACATAGGTGGAGATAATTGAACGACTATATATTTCAAGCATAATTTCTTCAGGGATTTGCAGGACATCTTTCGGTTGACAGACATATTTTATTGAACCCTGGGGGGAATTCTGTAACAGACAGACTGTAAAGCCAGTTCAAACTGTTGCTGGGCTAAGACAGTTGTTGATCTGGGAAAAAAAAAGTGATTGGGGAGCAATATAGGCTAATTAGCGCTGCACAATATATCATATTGATATCGCAATGTGATCATTCGCAATAGCCACATCACAGGATCTGCAATGTTGAGTCTGTAAGTTATTTGTTAACTTGTTTTTTGAGCCCTGTGACTGTATGAGGACTATAAAAGCATTCAGGCATAAAAAATAATGTCATTTTAACTTTAATATTAATATTAAATTCATCTTTATTTCTGTAGCGCTTTTACAATGCAGATTGTGTCAAAGCAGCTTAACATAGAAGTTCTAGTAAATTGAAACTGTGTCAGTCCAGTTTTCAGAGTTGAAGTTCGGTTTAGTTCAAGGTAGTTTAATTTCCACCATACTGAAAGTCCAAACACTGAAGAGCAAATCCATCGATGTGCTGCTCCACAAGTCCCAAAGCCAAGCAAGCCAGCAGCGATAAAATACATTTTATTGACTTGTTCATACAACAAAGACTATGCAGTATTATTTTACATTTAACTATTCAATTACCGTATATATTAATGCAGTTAGACTCCTTTTAAAAAAATAAAGAAAAAAACATAAAATGTGGTTACTTAAAATATAACAAATAATCTACAAACAGAAAATTTCCTAAAATTTATGCAGATGCACTGCCCTACAGGATCATCCCAATCAATCTAAAAGTATTAATTCTTTCCAAAAAAGATATTGAAGGTGAAATTGTATTCATATCATAATATATAATTGTAAGGCTTGAAGCTTACCCTGCTATTCTGAACAAATATTTAGAAACAGAAAGCAGTTAAAGGATGGCATGTTTAAATCTATTATTTATCTGACTCCATTGTAATTATCGATGATACCAACTTTAATGGTGTCAGATTAAAGAGAAAAAAACTCAATGCCTTTTTCCAATATCGTGCAGTCCTATTGCTAATGGGTTCTTAAAAAGTCTTTAAGTGTCAAACCATGAACTGAACCAACCCATCACAACAAGTAAGATTACAAGACTAAAATGAGGGGAAGGAACAGAGGTGTGTGGTAATGAATTACATTTACTTTGTTACATTTAAAGATGTGTTTTTTACTCTTACTCAGGTCAATTTGCAGAGAGAGAGGAGGAATTTTTTTTTTTTATTTACTCTTACTTTGCTACATTTATTTAAAAGTGCAGTAGGTGATCGTCTTCAGAAACATTTTTTTGTTGTGCTGGTTGAGAGTCTAGTCACATTCCAAATGTAATGATTAAAGTAAATGATCTAAATGTATTTATTTGTATTTTTATATTCTGGGTAAGGCAAAGTGTTTGTCTAATAAAAAAAATAATCAGGGCCATAAATTACGACAGTTAACTCAAACTGTCAGTCAACAAATGTAACTTTGTATTTCTGCACAGCCTGTCCACGCAGACAGATACATCATTTGCGTGTGCACATGAAGCACGGGTCTAACAGCTGAAAGAGTGAGTGAAATCAGGTAAACTCCGCATCAATCTGAACTTTTGGTAACACTTTATTTTGAGGGTCCATTTGAGTATTAGTAGACAGCCTGCTTAATATCTGCTGATACTGCTCCTTCAACAGACATTTAACTGATTACAAGAAACTATGCAGGTACACGTCAACTTACACTAACCATAACCCAATCTAATTTATGATCTAATGATAATTAGTTGACATATGCAGTACTGTAGATGCAAGGCAACTTAAATTCAACAAACGGACCATCAAAATAAAGTGACCGAACGTTTTTCTGAAACACCAATGTGGCCTTTTAACCATGAAAAGAAAGATCATTTTAAAAGGGTTTTTGCCAAAAATGCAGAATCAGAACTTTTTGTAGTTACTTCTGCACACTGTAAAATTGTTTTAATTGGAGCCAGAAGGTGTTACAGTAACAGTAGAGCAGAACATCAATGGGGACTTACAGTATCTAGACTTACTGTATATGGATGGTTACTTAGGCTAACGCAATGCAAACTAAAGTTAAATGTTTGCGTCGCTGGAAAAAAAGGGCAAATCCTTAAATATGACTTTTACATTCATGACTACTTCTGTAAAACCGGTGATCTTACGTTTTTACTTGTCCTCTTCATTGATTAAAAAAAAAAAAGGCAAGCGCACGTTTTTGAGAACTCCGTAAACAATGATGACGTGATAACGTTTGATTGGTTTGTGTGATTGTTGTCCCTGGGTCATCATAAAAACATATTGGCCTCAGGGCAACTAGCACTAGGAAAATCACTGAACCACTTTAATCAGGTAAAAAACTACAATCCCATGAAGCATTGCAAATGACAACTGACAGAGAAATATTAAACCGTTCCTTGAAAGTTGTTGGTTGTATCTACAGAACAATATATTTGAAGGTTTTGCAGAACATGCATATACTCAAACATTTCAGTATTTTGAGAGACCAACTAAAGAGTTTAAGATACTTTGGTGTGCTTTTTTGCTTGCTGTGGCTCTCCGATTGGTAGAATTTCTGCACAGCATCATGGGTAATGTAGTTTTCACAAATTCCACTATTAAACACGATTGTTTTTAAAATATATTATGAGTTTATATAATCAACTAATAACCTCAAAACTCAAAAAGGCATGTATTTAAACTTTTATCAGTTATTAAATCTCTTTCATTATGGAAAAAAAAAAAGTTTTCACTACAAAAAAAATTCAGTGCAAAAGCTTAAATGCTTTCATTGCGTTTAGCTTCCTTTCCAAGTACAAAGAGACAGGTATTATGATGTATTACAACAAAGAAAGACATATTTACACACACAAGACAAAAATAGCTGACATTAGAAGGTCAGGGTGATTGTTAATGGATCTTGCGAGGAAAAATTCATCTTTTTCCTCTTGGCCACTGATCTGAGAGCTTGGATAAAATTGAGTTCTGTTTTGTCATTTACAAAAGGGCTTATGTAAGATTACAGTACACAAATACCTTAAATTATGAAATATCATCCTGTAATGGAGTCTCGAACTCTTTTTCAAAGCATACGCAACTGACCTTCGACGTTGGGTTTATTCTCGTGCTAAATATTGATCAAACTTCAGATATTTTAATGAGAAAAATAGAGATGCAATTGGAAGTCAGCTAACTTTATGTATTGACTGGAAAGGTAGTTCATGCGTCTTACATTTCTGCAGTTCATACACTGTGCACAGTTTGCAAATTGTCTACATGCTTGGAATATCTTGATGACCTTCAACATTTTCTAGATGTGCAAGAATGCCCTGGGGAAACACAGCTTAACATTCCCTCTCAAGAGCAGTACATAATCCGGAAGCAATAGAATCCCTTCCTCTGCTTTTAATTATAAATGTAATATTATTGCACAAACATTAATTAAACAGGCAGTTTTTGTTTCTAATAACTAAAATGTCACTAATACATGTCACTTGTTTCTAAAATTTCACTGATAATTTATCCAAAGTTAACTTTCCAGTTTAGCATATGATATTCCAAATAACATTCAAACATGAAAATATATAGTAATAGCTAAATAAAAATCTAATGTAACAAAAAATCCTCATCATCTGGCACTTCTACGAATATTTAAATAAATAAAACCCTTATAATAAATATTTTGTGACATTATAAAACGACTTTTGATCAAGTTAATGCAGCCTTGCAAGATAGAAGATATTCATTTTAGTGTAAATACTTCAAAAATACCAAAACAAAATGATATTATTAGCCAGCATCTACACTAGTAATCTCCTTTGGGTCAACTTAATTCCTAGTTTAACATGTAATTATTATATAGAAACATAAATTATTAAATTATTAATTGCTTTCACATCTCAAGTTGAACCACATCAATTTGCAATGGCAGCAACATTTGCTATCATATCAATGCTCAATTTGTTTGCATATCTCAGGTAAATAGACAACAGCTAATGGACTAAACCTATAGCAAGCTATTGGATTGTCTGACCAGTAGAGTGCATCAGTCTGGTTCTAGAAGTAAAAACTCAATTTGTATTCTCCATAGAGAAATTACTGATACAAAGACAGACCTGCTGTGAGTTAAGTTGTTATTGGGTGTAAATTCTGGTAAAAACAAACAACAAAAAAGTATTTTAAAACAATTATGTTAAATAACAGAATTTGTGCAGATAAACTACATTACCCATTAAGCTAAATTGTCCATAGTGTATGTGTGTATGTCCTGGTCATCCAGGTTGTGGGTTGGACGTTGGGCTAACGACCCACCTCCATGGTGCGGCTAAATATCAACTTGGATTTAAATGGCCCTGGGAGTAATTAAGTATGTACAACTACATACAACATAGTATGTGTAACTACATTACCCATGACGCTGTACAGATTTACACCAAAGAGTCTCATTGTGTATATTTAAATATTTCTTTACCATATACAGTTAAATAAACATGAAATACACTCACTGGCCACTTTATTAGGTACACCTTAATAGTACTGGGTTGGACTTCCTTTTGCCTTCAGAACTGCCTTAATCCTTCATGGCATAGATTCAACAAGGTACTGGAAATTTTCCTCAGAGATCTTTGTCCATATTGATGAGACATGAGAGCATTATGCAGTTGCTGCAGATTTGTTGGCTGTAAATCCATGATGCGAATTTCCTGTTCCACCACATCCCAAAGGTGCTCCATTGGATTGAGACTGTGGAGGCAGTTTGAGTACAGTGAACTCCTTGTCATCTTCAAGAAACCAGTCTGAGATGATTCGCGCTTTATGACATGGCATGTTATCCTGCTGGATAAAGCCATCAGAAGATGGGTACACTGTGGTCATAAAAAGATGGACATGGTCATCTAATATATATATATATATATATATACAAGATTTCCTCTACAGATTTGCATTCCTTGTTCACTGTAATCTCCATCTTTTCGTTAAGGCATCACAATGTGTGTTTAATTGAATACAAGCATATTAAACAGAAGAATAATAAAGCACAGGAGGACAGCACAGTGAACTAGTGCCCCGCATGGAGTCCTGGAGCGATGATGAGATGACACTTCAAAAAAAAATGAGTCTGAGAGTAAAAGGAGGCAGATAAGGACCAAAAAAGAGGTATGTGAAGAGAAATGAAAGCTCTTTTGTTTCTTCTGTCTACCTTCTCAATCCCTTTCGGCCTCCATCAGTCCCTGCCTCCCAGATCAATCATAAATCTAATGTCGTCGCTTCTCCTAAAGCGCTTACTTTCTATAATCTTTTTATCCTGGTTATTTACTAATTCAACAGTTTCCTTCTGAGTCCAAGGACACCTGACAGGGCCTGACGGAGGGAAAAGCTGATGAGAATGAAAAATGGATGATGGTTTGGGTGAGCAGCACCTCCTACAGGCAGGGGATGGTACAAAATGGCCAAAGAAAGTGTGATCAGGTTTAAAATAATGTCTTCACTTTTGTAATTAAAGAGATAGTTCACTCAAAAATGAACATTTTCACCCTCAAGTGGTTTTACACCTTTATAAAAGTGTCTTTATTGTTTTCAACACAAAAGAAGATATTTTGAAGAAAGCTGAAATACTGTAACCACTGACTTCCATAGTAGGAAAAACAAACAGTGAATGGTTACAGGTTGTTTTTTTTTCTTCAAAATAAAAAAAAATATTGTGTCCTCCATAATAAAGACACTCAAAGGTTTGAAACAAGTAAAAGGTGAACCTTCACTTTTAGGTGAAGCATTTTAACAATGCAAATTCACTTGTACTTTTAATTCTGTACATCTCTAAAAATGTAGATGTGCACACTACCTGACAAAGTCTTGTCGCCTATCCAAGTTTTAGGAACAACAAATATTAACCGGACTTCTAGTTGATCATTTGGTATTAGAAGTGGCTTATATGAAAGGCAAAAGCCTCTAGATTACGCTTATTTTACCAAAATAAAATTATCATGCCTTGATTTTTTATTATTTAACTAAGACAATAAGGTCTGACTGCTCAGACAAAAGTCATGTCACTTAACAGAAATAATGTACAGTATAGAATATAAAGTCATGCTGCAGTGGAAAAAGAATGAATATTGTGTATGACTCCATCATGAGCTTGGAGGACTGCATCCATACATCTCTGCAATGACTCAAATCACTTATTAATAAAATCATCTGGAATGGCAAAGAAAGGGTTCTTGCAGGACTCCCAGAGTTCATCAAGACTCTTTGGATTCATCTTCAATGCCTCCCTCCTTCGTCTTACCCAGACATGCTCAATAATGTCCATGTCTGGTGAGTGGGCTGGTCAATCCTGAAGTATCTTGACCTTCTTTGCTTTCAGGAACTTTCATGTGGAGGCTGAAGTATGAGAAGGAGCGCTATCCTGCTGAAGAATTTACCCTCTCTTGTGGTTTGTAATGTAATGGGCAGTACAAATGTCTTGATACCTCAGGCTGTTGATGTTTCATCCACTCTGCAGATCTCTCGCCCCCATACTGAATGTAACCCTAAACCATGATTTTTCCTTCACCAAACTTGACTGATTTCTATAAGAATCTTGGGTTCATGCTGGTTCCAAAAGGTCTTCTGCAGTATTTGTGATGCAGTTCAGCAAATCATTCAATAAAAAAAAATAATAAATAAATAAATAAAAAATTTAAAAAATAAATAAAATGAAAAAAATACAAAAAAAAAATTAAATTAAAAAACTAAAATAATAATAATAATAATAAAAAATTAAATTAAAAAATAAAAAATTAATAAAAATCGATCTTCTGCCATTTTTCCAAATGATCAACTAGAAGTCAAGTTATTATTTGTTGCTCTTACAGCTGGAATTGATGACAACAGTTGTCAGATAGTACACTACTCCCTACAGTCTTCTTCATGTGCTTAACAAGTAAGAACTAGTGAAGTTTGTTTTTAACACAGCATGGTTTCAGCTAATTATACAACTGTAATTTAATCTAATGATTTGGAAGTCCATAAAATAAACAATGACAAGGTTTGAACAAAGATGACAGCCAAACATGTAAATCTAATTTGACAAAGAAATGGAGCAATTACCTAAAGTCACTGAGGATATTTTTACTAAGATTTGAGAGTTTTGGGGGTACAGGAAAAAGTTGTTTTTAATTTTACAAAGCTGTGATTGAAAGCATATAATGCTATGGATTTACTGTTTGGTACGGAAACTTTACAGTTCAATCTAAAGCTAAGCTTGGAGGGCTGGTGAAGATGAGAATCATGGGGAAAAGGGAATTTTCGAGACGAAGCTTTTAATATATTAAAATATTAGCTGACCCCCTGCAAAGTTTATTTTGTGAGTATGAGTTACTGCCTTCTGGTCAAAGATACAGGTTGCCTTTGTGCAGATACAATTGATTTAAGAAATATTTTTTACCTACATCAATTAGATTTTTAAATATGTAAGATTTGTGTTGTTGATTGAACAAAAAACAGACATCAATAAACGCAACAAACATTCAGTGTATACAAATGTGGGCCTAGAGTCCAAGACAAATTCCCCATTGGGGACAATACAGTGTAAACAAACAAACAAAAACAAACAAACAAATGTCTTACCTATCTATTGCTACCAATAGCATGTATTTGTGTGCAAACTATTGAATTGTCTGAGCAATAGAGTGCATTTGTAGAGTTCTAGATGTCAAAATAAACAAACAACTCTATTGATATTCGCAATAGGGAAATTTATTTAACAAATAACATAAAAGACAGACCTGTTATGAGTTTTGAGGTGGTTAATCAATTGTAAATTGTTTTAAAAAAAAGTTAATTCTGCAAAGCACTAAGGAAGTGTAGAATGAAGGAATGTTGATGAAGGTTTAGAAGTATTTATAAAGTAGAATAAAGTTGGGAGTCATCACCGTTACAATTACAAACACCAAATTTCCTAAAAAGTGTGCCAATAGGTTAAATTTAAATAAACAGAAGAGGTCCCTAAAACGGATTCCTGTGAAACACTATAGGAAACAAAATGAGTCAGCTTTGATTTAAGCTGAAGTGTATATTTTTATTTAATCTGTAAACCGAAGAAATTTCTCCCCAATTTACCATAAAATATGATCTTTTAGGACTATTTTTTGGTTTTCCACTCAGTTGCAAGTCAAAAACAAGTGTCTAATGTGTCGCTTTTTTTGTTTCCCCTTTTAACAGAGCATTTGTAAAGTATGCCTGACAAATTAATTACTTACTTACAAATTACTTAATAACTTATTTAAAAGGTCCCATGAAATTAAAATATAAAGGTTAGTATCAGTGTTGTTAGTTATTAGGATATCTATAAGCTAGTGTGCACCAAAACAGTGACAAAATTAGCATTTCGAAAATCTAAAACTGATATAAACATGTAAAGCTTGTGGTTTGTCACTTCAAAAAAATGTTGATCCATTTAGGACGATGGAATCTTGGGTCCATGTTGGTTCCAATAGGTCTTCAGCAGTATTTGTGATGTAGTTCAACAAATCATTCATAAAAAATAAATTAATTAATTAATAAAAAAAAGACCTTCAGCCATTTTTCCAAATGATCAACTAGAAGTCAAGTTATTATTTGTTGCTCTTACAGCTGGAATTGATGACAACAGTTGTCAGATAGTACACTACTCCCTACAGTCTTCTTTATGTGCTTAACAAGTAAGAACTAGTGAAGTTTGTTTTTAACACAGCATGGTTTCAGCTAATTATACAACTGTAATTTAATCTAATGATTTGGAAGTCCATAAAATAAACAATGACAAGGTTTAAACAAAGATGACAGCCAAACATGTAAATCTAATTTGACAAAGAAATGGAGCAATTACCTAAAGTCACTGAGGATTTTTTACGAAGATTTGAGAGTTTTGGGGGTACAGGAAAAAGTTGTTTTTAATTTTACAAAGCTGTGATTGAAAGCATATAATGCTATGGATTTACTGTTTGGTACGGAAACTTTACAGTTCAATCTGTCACCTCATACTTCAGTTTCTCATCAAATTATGACCAATCAAATGCTCTCTAGTATCTGACATGCCCCGCCCCTTCAAATACACATCACATTTGATACACTTGAGCTTAACCACTCACTGGCAGAACGGTGAAAACAAAACGCTACTAGCCATTTAATAAAAAGGGGAGGCGCTTAACTCTCCCATCCTCTCAGTGTTAGGTTAGGTTACGTTAAACATCAAATAAAAATGCACATTTTAAAGTGCTTCACTGGACCTTTAAATGTTTCATTAGAGCATGCTTTGTTATGATGAAACAAGAATATCTTCTGTTTTTATTTTTGCTAGTCTACTTTTTACTTTGGGAGTACAATTAAAAACTATACTTTAACTCAAGAATATTATTTTTTTATGTATAATTGATTTTTAGGGGGTTTTACCTTTATTGATAGGACAGTAGAGATTTACAGACAGGAAAGTGTTGGGAGCAGAGATGGGGGAAGGATCAGCAAAGGACCTCGAGCCGGGAATCGAACTTGGGTCGCCGCGAGCACCTGGGTCCATATGTGTCGACGCACTAACCACTAGGCTATTGTAGACCCCAGAATGTGATGCAGCAAAATCTTCAATGCTTTACAGAGTATTGCCACAAAAGAGCATCCTTCAACTGGGATCAAACACCTTGGATAATGACAGTGGCTTATGGCTCATTCTTTGTGGAAATCTAACCGGAAACCATCTGGTTACAAGCCCTGAGGTGAGCAGCACCATCCCCATAATGCAACACTGCAAAACACCAGCTGTTCTGAGATACACCTTTGAGCAAAGTGTTTTAACAAGGGTTTTCCCACTAGAAAGAAATATCACAAAAGAAACAAATTAAATATCTCCACAGTTCCTCCTAGAAATGAGAATAAATTTCATTTAAACTTTGAGTTGCGCACTGAATTTCAATGGTGTTCTCTTTACGTCTGTGCTAAAAACTATCTAAAAATATTTATTACATTAAATAAAATGCAGTAAAAGTATTAAAATGAGATTAAATAAATGAATAAGTAAATAAAAACAAAACAATAATTGTATTTACAGAGGGGGAAATTAGTATTCAACACATCATTTTTCTCAGAAAACATATTTCTAAAAGTGCTGTTGACTTGAAATGTTTACCAGATGCTGGTAACAACCAAAGAAATCCATATATGAAAAGAAACCAAAACTAATTAGTTTCCAAGTTAAGTTATGAGTAAATAAAATAAAATGACTAAAATGACTAAAATGACTAAAATCTATTGAATGCATGAAGGGAGAAATCTCTCACTAGTTCTTCAGCAACCCTCCGCCCTTCATCAGTGTATATTAATATTAGCAGCTTCAGTCCAACATCAGGATGATAAAGATGAAACCAGAGTGGACATTTGAGCAAGACAATGATCCAAAACACAGCCAAGGAAACTCTCAAATGCTTTCAGAGAAAGAAAATCAAGCTGTAGAATGGTCCAGCCAATGACCTGACTTGAATCCAATATAAAATACAAAATAAAGATCAGATTTGATAGACGAGACTCACAGAACCATTAAGGTTTTTACACTCTGTTGAAGTCACACCTGAGCAATGCATGTGACTTCATTCTCCACGAGAGGCGTCTTTAAGCTGGCATTCTACAAAAGAAGAACATCAAGTCATTACCAATCACTCCTAAGTATGTTATGAAACTAGATTAGGACAAAGCTGACTAGAGTTTAAGTGAGTCTCTGAATGGACTGAATGATTCTCAATGGAGTCTCTGAAGCCACAGAAGCTCAACCTCTGGGTGATGAAACCGTCTTGTGGGTTTATCATAGTTAAACAATATCAGTTGAGTGTCACTGATCTAACGGCTTTCTCAGTAGCAGAGCGCAGTACAGTCTTTCATGTTCACGAGAGCAGAGCCGTGCTGAGAAGTCGAAAGTGTCGTCTAAAAAGCCTCAGCGAGGAGGAGCTCTTACTGAATTCCCAGAACTCCTTTCACTGACATGAGCTCAATGACTCCTCATCTGAACATGTGACTCCAGAAGTTTCGATGTGATCCTCTCTTAGTACTTCTAAATCCACTGCACTGTCAAGTCAAAGCAGTGTTTAACTCAGAGACCCAGAGAGAGAGAGAGAGAGAGGAGAACAAAAGAACAAAGTTGAAATGAGAGCCTGAATCTCTTCTTAGTCTCTCTATAAGTCAGTTGTGCTAAAGTGAAGCTTGATGTGATCCCTTATAAAAGCTTCATCACACTATACAGTACACACCTCAGCCTGGCTCACTGAGAAACTACAGGAACCTATTTACATCTACTTCACTGTAGACTTTTCTTTCTCACTCCATTCATCTATCATCCATCCATCCACATTTCCAACCATCCATCCATCCATCCATCTATCTAATCGTTTATCAAATGATCTATATATCCATCTACCCTTCCACCTACCTACCTCCACATTTCCATCTTTGGCCATCTATTCATCCACCCACCAACTCATCCATCTATTCATCCACTTATTGACCCATTCATCAAGTGGTCTATACATCCATCTTTTAATTTGTCTGTCCATGCATCCATACATCCAACTATTTGCCCATCTATACATTCATTTATCATCCATCTTCTATATCTGTCCATCCATTCATTCATGCATGAGACCTCCCTATTTCCATCTTTGACCATCTATTCATCCACCCACCAACTCATCCATCCATCCGCTTATTGACGCATCCATCCATCCATCCATCTTTTAATTTGTCCGTCCATGCATCCAAGCATCATTTCCTCATCTATACATTCATCTATTCATTTTTTTCCATCTGTCCATCCATTCAATCATTCACTCACATTTCCAACCGTCCATCCATCAATCTATCTGTGTCCATAAACTAGTTCATCATTCAATCAAATAAATTATTTATCCATTCACCCTTCCACCTACCTACCTCCGTATTTCCATCTTTGACCTTTGATCTGTTTATCCATTCATTAATCTATCTATTTGTCAATCCATACATTTATCAATCCATCCATCCTTGAACCCATTCATGCAAACATACATCTGTATCTTTTTATCCATCCATCCGGTCTTTGTCTGTGCATCCATTCATTATCTGTCTATTTATCTGTCTGTCCACCTATCTATTCTTCCATCCATCCATTTAACCCATCCGTTGTTCATCCATCCATCCATCCATCCATGCAACTATACATCTGTACCTTTCCCTCCATCCATCATTTACCTGTCCATTCAACCACGCACCCACCAACTCATCAACCTGTCTTTCTGTCTGTGCATCTATTCCTGTCTGCTCACCAATCTATTCATCCATTCATTCAACCATCTATCAACTGATCCATCCATTGTCCAATCAATTTGCCCATCCATACATGCACTCATTCATCCATCTGCCCATCCATCAAATAATCCATCTATTGCCCATCCATCCATTCATCCATTAATTAATCCATTCATAGCCCATCAATTCATTTTCCCATCCATCCATCAGTCTGTCAAGCTTAATTACTAATTGGTCCCAACAGTGTTAGTGTAGTAATAGAGGATTACATTTTTCCTAGTTCATTTAATTTCAGCATTTAAAAAAACACATTGCACAATGATATTTTTATTAATTAACACCAACATGGATTAAGTGCTTCAAAATTATATTGCTCATTGTTAATATTAGCGAATGCTATTAATATCAGCTAATGCAAACAAGCTCTTTACATTAAAGTTTAACTAGTTATAATCCGAACAATTTAAAAGACAAGCTGATCTCCATACTTTCCATTTGAAAATGACATTGCCTAATTTGAGACTGTACTGCAAAAGTAACCCAGACAGAAAACAGTCCTCCAGAAGTCTAAAAATGTGCACATCTTTTGTGTTCACACTTCACTGCTCTCTGCATTTCACTCAGTTCATTTTCAGAGACGCTTCTCAAAGACTAAAATAGTTTTGTTTGCATGGACTAATTTTGAACCAACACTCAGCAGGGACCACATATTAACAGAAAGCCCAGGAAATGATCAAATCGCTGTGCTCATTTCATTTATATTTATAGATATGCGATTATCATAGCCATTCTTGTTAGTAGGGCACTAATATTCTTTAAATTGGCAAGGCATAAAAATAATCCTCACAAATCTTCCCATTGGCAGCTAAAACAGAAAGTCTCCATGGATAATGCCTTACGTCACATTAATTGAAGGGATGGTTGAACCGCTGTGTACCATTTGGTCTGAAATTGATTATATTACCTTGAAATTCTTTTTCTATTGACTATAGTTAGTTCACTATACAAGTTTCCTTCAAACTCTTCAGCTTGTCTTCATATTAGACATTCAAACTGGTTGTAAACTCAAAACTGAATCCTCAACTGTATGAGAGAATGAATTTCAGATGCAGAAACTTGCAAAAACTTTCGCTTTGCTATTGAACCAATTCATAAGAGTCATTTGTTCATCATTTGAATTACTTTTTTAAACTATGCTTTTGGTTCACACACACACACACACACACACACACACACACACACACACACACACACACACACACACACACACACACACACACACACACACACACACACACACACACACACACACACACACACACACACACACACACACACACACACAAATAACAGTTTACAAGAGTCATTTGTTCATCATTGGAACTACTTTGGTTGTACTGTGTGTTTTTGATTCACTTAAAAAAACAGTTCATAAGAGTCATGTGTTCATCATTTGAACTACTTTGGTTGTGCTGTGTTTTTGATTCACAAAAAAAAAAAAAAAAAAAAAAAAAAAAAGAACCGGTTCATAAAATATATCTATTGCACTGTTGTTGATGCACTAAATTGGCATTTAGTGGCAATCGGCTGGGTCAATTGGCATTTCTGTGTGAAGTTTGCATGTTGCCCAGTGATTGATGGCAGCTGGAAGGGCATCCACTGTGTAAAACATATGTTGGATAAGTTGGCGGTTCATTCTGTTGTGGCGACACCTGAATAATAAACTAAGCAGAAAAGAAAATGAATGAATTTATTTGTTTGTGCTGTGTGTTTTTCATTCACTAAAAAGAATCAGTTTGTAAGAATCATTTGTCCACAATTTGAATTATTTGGTTGTGCTGTGTTTTTGATTCACAAAAAAAAGGTTCATAAGAGAGTCATTGGTTCATAATTTAAACTACTTGAGTTGAGCTACTATTTGACTTTGTTTTTTGATTCACAAAACAAAAAAAGAACCAGTTCATAAAAAAAATCACTCATTTATCATTTGAACTACTTGGGTTGTGCCATGTTTGTGTGTGTGTGTGTGTGTGTGTGTGTGTGTGTGTGTGTGTGTGTGTGTGTGTGTGTGTGTGTGTGTGTGTGTGTGTGTGTGTGTGTGTGTGTAGCTGCGTTCGAAACCGCATACTATTAGGTATGGAAAAAGCAATATTGATCATCATTTGAACAACTTTGGTTGTGCTGTTTTTGATTCACATAAAAAAAGAACTAGTTCATAAGAGTCATTTGTTCATCATTTAAAACTACTTGGGTTGAGCTGTTGGTTTTTGATTCACCATATAAGGAGTCATTTGATCATCAGTTGAAGTATTTTGGTTGTACTGTGTGTTTTCGATTCTCTAATGTGAACATTTATTTGTTTGTCAGTCAGAATAATCTGTTCTGAGTCCTTTGTGCATCAGTCAGACTACATTGAGCTACTGCATGCGTTTATGATTCATTAAGAAGAATCAATTAATAAGAGTCAACTACACTAGTTGTGCTGAATTCCAAACATTTTTGTAATTATTTGTTACTATATAGTAGAGAAATACACAAATGTGACCACAGTCTATCACTCATGAGACAATCAGAGCTGTTTTATACCATTTAAAGCAGCCATCCAGTATTTGCATAAGTCATCCAGCTGGCCACATTCATTTGTTAGTGGAAAGGGTGAAGAATGGCCCATATCAGCGTCCTTATTACTATTCATATATCACTGCTAGCGGTATTACCATACTGATTAGGGCCCTGCTCAAAGATTCGGAAAAGTTTTCGGTGGCGATATGAATATTAGAAATAGAAGAGTAATCAGCAATATTCCATCTGTTCCGGAGCCTCCTGGACCCAGTGTCTGTGTCAGAACCTGCCCAAGGGCTCAGCGCTTTCCAGATTGTTTTCCTTTTGAATCTCGACCAAGATCTGACGTAGCCCAGAGCAGGCGGATCCGAGTGCTGCTGATGCTATACTGTTAAACCGGCAGAGAAAACTAAAACTGTCTGATTTAACAGCTGTTCTGCAAATACCACCACTAAATTAAGTTAAAGGTGCCATAGAATTAAAATAAAGATTTTTAGATGTTAGTATCTGTTAGTTTAAGATATCTATAAGCTAGTGTGCTCTAAAACAGTGTGTTTAGAAGATATAAAACTATAAGGGCGACACGGTGGCTCAGTGGTTAGCACTGTCGCCTCACAGCAAGATCGCGGATTCAAATCTTGGTTGGGTCAGTTGGCAGTTCTGTGTGGAGTTTGCATGTTCTCTTCATGTTTGTGTGGGTTTTCTCCGGGTGCTCCGGTTTCCCCCAGTCCAAAGACATGCGCTATAGGTGAATTGAATAAACTACATTGGACAGTGTATGTGTGAATGGGAGTGTATGGGTGTTTCCCAGTACTAGATTGCAGCTGGAAAGGCATCCATATGCTGGATAAGTTGGCGGTTCATTCAGCTTGTTTTGCTGCTGGATGTTGCAAACTGATATTTTCTTACATTATTATTCTATTTTGTCTGTATAGCCATGCAAACTTGTTTGTAGAGCAAGTAGTTTGACCGTTTTCTGCCGTTTATTATCCCTTGTCATTTCTCCCATAGGGAGCTGAATCGGAAGTTCTAAAACAAAATCACAAAAACGAGCACATTGAAGCACATTCTGCATTGAAGAATAAGGTCAATACTGTAGCCATACCAAAAGTAATAAAGGAGAACTCATTTTTCGTAGTATGTGGAACCTCAGTTTCATTTACCTGCCTATCATTAAGACATTGGCTGTTTATAAAGTACATGCTCTGAATTCTGATATATTTTCAATCTCTAATTCTAACCCCAACTACTACTTTATAATTTAATAGATTTAATAAATACATTTAATAAAAACAATTATATTAAAAATAAAAGTGTGACCAAAAATATTAAAACAGGGGTCACCAAACTTGTTCCTGGAGGGCCGGTGTCCTGCAGATTGTAGCTCCAACCCTAATCAAACACACCTGAACAAGCTAATCAAGGTCTTACTAGGTATACCTTGAAACATCCAGGCAGGTGTGTTGAGGCAAGTTGGAGCTAAATCCTGCAGGGACACTGGCCCTCCAGGACCGAGATTGGTGACCCCTATATTAAAGCCTACAATTTACGTATAAAAATACCTTTTTCAAAAAGGTTGTGTTTACATACAATATCAACACTGATAAAATAATACAAACAGTAACTGAATTTAGTAGTTTGGGCTATTGTTAATTATGGCCTTTAATAATAATCAAGTAATTACTGTAAGCATTACATTAGAACATTCTATCATAATTTAGAAAGCAGAGTAAAGTTTTACTCACTAAAACAGCAGACAGAAATCTTGGAATGTGAAAAAGCACTCAAATTAAAATGAATGAAACTAGAAGATGCTAAACTACCAAAGCCGCCTATAATTTGCACCATTTCTCAGTCCAAAAAAATACATCTATAAATAAAGTGTGCAAGATACAGAACACCTCATCCATATTCCATTACCAAATATGTGTGACATTCTGTTTCCATACACATTTTGGAAGAGAGAAGAACTGGATGTGCCAATCAACAGCCTCTAGAAGATGACACAATAGTCTGTGAATCTAGCTTAAAGGGACAGTTCGCCCAGAAATGAAAATTCTTACACTTAAGTGGTTCTAAAGGTTTATAAATTTCTTTCTTCTATTGACCACAAAACAAGATTTTCTGATGAATGTTGGGGAAAAGACATACGCTATTGGTGAATGGGATGAACTAAAATTGGCTGTTTCTACTGTCGCGCCTATAGAGTGTGCTAGTGCGAGCCAAGGCCAGTCGCGTTTCCACAGTCACAACCGGGGCCAAATCGGGGCTTCCTTGGGGCCGGTGGGTGGCCTTTTTTGGCCCGCCAAATACCTTGGGCCAAAGCGAGACAATCTGGCCAAGAGGCAACATAAAAGCATATACCGTATAAAGCAGCGACAATACAATAACAATTTCACAGATGTAGATAACATATAAAACCAAAGAAAAACTTAACAAGCACAGTGATCTTGCACTATTAGCTGGATTGAGTTTTTAAAAGATGTTAGTGAAATACAAGTGTTGAGCTTTAAGGTCTGCTGCAGATGATTCCAAGCATCAGCAGCAGAAAACTGAAAAGAGTAGCGACCAAATGAAGTGCGAACTTTGGGTATGCAAAAGTTTATAAATATAAGTTTCAATTTTCCTGTGTCTGTGTGCAACAAATGGGCAGGGCTTGAGTTCCATATCAACGTCACGCCAACACGGCTAAAGATTAGTTACCAAGATGATTCATTTGAACAACTCTGAGTCGACTCTTTTATAGATGAATCAATAGTTTTAAACAAGGTGCACTTTCAGATTTAAACCTTAGCTGGACATTTCACTTCATTTAGAGCTGTGTTATACACTGCATGGAAGCTCATTTTCAAAAACCTATAATAGGGGCTCTAAGTTATACAGTGAAGAAAAGGTTAATGAAATTTGAAAGATCCCTTATTCTCACATCCCAATGTTGACAGGTATGTTTCTAACCCACTTTTCTCTTCTGCAAAAGCACAGAAATTATTACTATTTTCAAACACGCGTCTCATGTGAAGCTACAAAAACTTTTAGCATTTAAAAAAAAAATTACAGCATTAATTTTTAAATAAAAGACTTTGAAGAGAATAACACCACTCGACTGAAAAGATGAAATATTTAAGGCATTCTGCTCATGTCCACGTACAATGGAATGTATGATTAAGACGAGCTCATTAGCCGAGAGTCCAAACCGTTTCTCAAAAGCATGGATGAAAGGAGAAACTATCCTAATTAGCTGAGAACTGATAACATTAGAGCCACTTATGTCATAACAAAGAAGAAAAAATAACAGTGATGTCTTTACAGCGAAAATGTAAGACACAACCTCTTATTTTTCCCAACAATATCCTTTGAAGAAAAAACAGCTTTTTGCCTTCAGATAAAAGTCAAAACAACATATCCTAGTCAAAACATGGAGTCAAGCTAATCTACAGTAAACCAGTTCACTGTACTGCTTACTAACGCTTATTCATGTAATTCACTAGATGCTAATGCTTAATAAATGGTTCATAGTGTGTAGTTATTATAAAGTGTTACCGAATCTGCTTCGGTCAGAAAACTGACAATAGCTACAGTATGTTGCCATCGAAAAATGCGAATTAACTATGCGCAAAACTGGAATAATCGCATAAAAGACTTGCGAATAAAGCTGCGTTTCAGTTCAAGACAAAGCAAACAAAACAGTCACTTCCTGATTATCTGGTGCCAAATATCAACAGTAAAAATGGAATTTGTTGCCGTAGAAGAAAGCGGTGTGCATATTTTCTTCATTTAATAAATGACTTGTGCCTCAGAAGGCAATCCTGACACAGGACAATCCTGGCAGCTGCATTTTGTACTAATTGAAGTTTGTTAATAGAGGATGCTGGGCAGCCAGCAAACAGAGCATTACAGTAGTCCAGCCTAGAAGTCATAAAAGCATGGACTAGCTTTTCTGCATCTGAGATGGATAGCATACTTCGTAACTTAGCGATATTTCTCAGATGAAAAAAAGCAGTTTTGTGACATGGGATATATGATTTTTAAAAGTTAAATTGTTGTCTAATATGACACCCAGATCTTTTATAGTAGAGCTAACGCTAACTTTGTATCCCTCTAATTGTAGGTCGAGTTGTGAGATCAGCTGTGTACAGGATTTAGGCCCAATAAGTAATAATTCTGTTTTGTCTGAGTTTAAGAGAAGATAATTGTTGGTCATCCAGTCTTTAACATCTTTAATACACTCAGTTAGCTTGGACAGTTTAGACGTCTCGTCAGGTTTAGTTGAAATATATAATTGAGTATTATCTGCATAGCAGTGAAAGCTGATCCCATGTCTTCTAATAATGTCTCCCAGGGGTAGCATGTATATTGTAAACAGCAAAGGGCCTAAAACTGATCCTTGAGGCACCCCGTATTTTACTGGGCTGATTTGTGAAGGCTGTCCATTAATATTCACAAACTGGTAACGGTCAGAAAAGTATGACTTAAACCATTGTAGGGCCTGTCCCTGGACACCTGTAGACTTTAAGTGATTAATAAGCATTCTGGCATTTGTTCGGTAAAAGTGTTTTCATCGCAGTTTATGCGCATCTTTTCTTATCGAATAAAGAGTTTATTCCTACTCAGTTATGCACATATGTCTTTTTATGCGCATTTTCAAAAATGTATAAGCATCTTGGCGTTTCCATCAACTGTTTTTTATGCGCATATCCAAAATGTGGATAAAAATAGGTGGATGGAAACGTAGCTACTGATCACCTCAGGTACACCTCATGTGCTTTACTCAGTGCTAAATGCTAACAATGCGAGTTTGAATGTCATTTTACATGACATTTATTGCCATACTACTGAAACAGCAGCAGATAGTTCAACTCAGTTCTAAAGTTCATTTTCAAACGTTTTGTTTTGTTTTCAAGATCTAAACACACATCAGTGATTCAGTACATTTAATAATGTTAAAGAGGGTTAATATGTATTATATTGAGTTTAAACTTACTGTACCATTTCGTGAGTGAGTGTATATTCTGTGATTCTGAATGGCTGTATTTAAATTTCACCATGTTTCGTCTGGTGCTAACAGCGAAACTACTTATCACTGCATATCTCGTTACGAAGCGTGTTGTTAGGACACGCAGTCACAATGTAACTTGCTCGCCTAATGTTTATGTTCGCAATATTCATATCATTTGCTATTTAATAACCTTATGGGGAACTCTGAATCTGTCTCATTTCAGAGTCTGCTACTGTCCACCGGAGGTCGCATTTCAGTTACGTCCGCTTTCAGTCACGTATGCCTTCAGAGCCTTTCTGAATGAATGAATGAAATGCGCTGCTTGCCACCAAGGCAATCCAGGGTGCTGAAATATAATTGGCTAAACTGGCATTGGGCGGGTTAAAATGACCAAAACAAACACAGCTGTTCCGGCACATAACGCACATTTTCAAAGCAGAATATCTGACTTCAGTATTGTTTTTCAGATAAACAAGAATGTTCACTTAGCATGTTTCTTAAATATCTGCAAACAATGATATTTTTATGCTTTAGAAGAGTCAGTAAACTACATACAGCACCTTTAACAGGTTTTTGCATCTGAACTCTTAACTTACATTTCAAAAGGTTTGAAACAAGTAGAGGGAAAGTAAATGACAGAATTTAAATTTTAGGCTGAATTATCCCCTTTAGTGGTCTATGAGAAAGCCGCTTTTGTTTTAACAGAAAAAAAGAGTTTCCATATAAAATATTTCCATGATGTTCAATTACATTTTGCACTCAAACCTTTGCTTCATGAATTTTACATAAACAGAATATTACAAAAAAAGACTTAAAGTCATTGAGTTATTTTATTTGAGAAGTTCTTATTCATTCTAGTTTTATTCTCTCTTATTTGTTCTTTTATGCATTTGCGCTAGTTACATGCATACACACAGCTTTGTTCAGATTGACTTACCCAGAGATGGGTTACACACCACACACACACACACACACACACACACACACACACACACACACACACACACACACAATGATCAGAAAATGAGAAAGTGCCTCAAATAACACAAGGAGTCATTTCAGGTTTCGAAATAACGGCGTGGAAATGGAGTGTTAAGAAACATTGAGAGACGAAAAGAACAGAAAAGTGTGTATTTTTTATGATTTGTAAGACAATATGAGGTACATACACAGAAAAGTGCTTACCATAGACGGACTGCTGTCATACTGGGCATGCTTTTCCACTGGCGTTGTACAGAGCTGTTTTTCCTCAAATATGTCACATTAGCTGAAAAGAAATGAAAAAAAAAAAAATCCTTTAAACTAAATAGATTTTAGGATGAAAACTCATTCTTTTATTTACAGCAAACATGACACCTTTGTTACGGTTCGTATCACTGCTGGGTTTCTATCACCCTTTATCAATGTGCAGTTATCCCATGAGTAGGGCCGGACAGAATCTGCCATTTCTGCAGAGAATTTTGTAAAAATCTGCGGTTTTATGAGTTGAAGAAAAATATAAATTTATTAAACAGACTAATTAATGGGCTAAAAAAACTGAAAATCTGCAGAATTCGCATGGAATCTGTGTGCGCAGAAATATTTGATGTTAACGGCAAAAAAAATTACAAAAAAAAAAAAAAAAAAATAATAATACTTATAATTATAATTATTATTATTATTATTATTATTATTATTATTATTATTATTATTATTGTTATTATTATTATATAATTTTTATTAGGTTTGAAACACATTTGTAGAATAATTTCTGATGCCTATTGTGACCAATTAGCTGCAAGTGTCACCAACACATGTGATCAATCAGCCGTCTTCGTTACGGTTTACTATTGGTTACTAGGTTACCAATACTACAGCCAGCTGCACTAAAAACAAAAGAAATCCACCTAATTTACTTTTTCCTTATTTGTCTCATGTTGGGATGAAAACCTGGCTTGTAGCCAAGTGCTGAGAAAGCCTTAAAGTATGCATTAAATCAAAACTAACCAAATTTAGTTAGCTCACATTGCTAGTGTTGTGGTGAACAATTCATCTGTGCATGTCATTAAGAAAAAACAATTGTTTGCCCTTGATATCTAGAATTGAAATCTGAAAATGGACTTCCTGTTTGTTTTCAGTTAAATTCTCAGATAACGTCTGTCTGAGGTATTGGGCATGGCTAACATACTTAACTACGCTCCTCTACCTGTCAGTTTTGATAGCGCTATGTCAACAAACAGAAATGGTGAGGTGGAGCTGTCGGTTAGGTTGTAATAACTCTACCAAAACGCTTTTCTCGAGCTTTCTGAATGAAATGTCTACTTTATTACATCCAATCAGCTCGAAGTAGAAAAAAACAAGCCACACCCACTTTTTCTTATAGGTTGTCTGCAATCACATGGTTCTGGTGATGCACAAAATTTAGATGGAGGGCAGGAAGTACTGAATCAGATACATAGGGGAAAGTCCGTATTTTTGTGATTTATATCATAATCAAAGGAGATTTAAATAGAAAATTACCACAATCCTTATGAAGAGGGCCGAGTTTTCTACTCAACCTAAATATATTTGCCTGACATTGAGGCCGTAGATACTGTATGAGCTATTATGATACATGAAAAAAAATACTATAGTACTTGGAGGCATACTATAGATAATTACTTGAATTAAACTGTCATAGTAATTATATTGTTGCTGTGGTTCAACACAACTGTAGTAATAAACTAATTATTCAATAGGCTTTAGTTTTCTACACTATAATTATACACCATGATGCACCACAGTTTACACTAACGTTACAGTATTTAATACAGGTTATCAGTTTACTATACTACAGTATTCTGTAGCATTCATTAACCGTTATACACATTATACACTTTACTATGTGGCTCAAAATTATGCTTATTATTAATTACTATAGGTTTTTTCCCCATGCGGATATCTTCCAGAAACAGTCTAGCTACGTCCGACAGATCGAACTACTATGTTTTTCTCTTCTTTTTAATTCTTTTATAACACATTTTATCAGCTTTTATTTTATTTTATTTTTATTCTTACCATTTTTATGTTTGTTTTTATTTCTCTTATAATTGTTTCTTTTATTCCTGTTTATGTAAAGCACTTTGAATTGCCACTGTGTATGAAATGTGCTATATAAATAAACTTGCCTTGCCTTGCCTTGCCTAGTTTTGCTTACAAGGGCATTTCTTTTTTATTCTGTCGATGAACTTAAACATTCACTGCTGCTCTGCATCTTGATGTTCACGTTACGGTTGTTTATTCCACCAAAACACCAGTAACGACTTGGATTACTGAAACAAGATGGAAATGTAATTGCAGCAATTACATGGCAGGGTTAGTTTTTTATAATCTCCTGGATTTTGTGTAATTGTTGTGGTGTTTGTATCTGATTTTATATAACACTAGGGCTGTGCAATTAATCGAAATCAAATCACAATTTGAAACCGTGCGATTAGCTAAATCACAAGAGGCTGCGATATAAATATATATTATTTAATTTTCCCACCCAGAGCAAATGCGTGACAGCCGTCTGTGAGTGACAGTCTTATTAGCCAATTGAGTGAGCATACTTTCGTTCTGCCCAATCAGAATAGTGCAACAGAACAATGCGGAACGCCCACAATAAAAAAACAAAGCAGCAGACGAGTGAGATTATGGCGTCTGCTGCTTCAAAAGCATTAATAGACAAATTAATATCAAAAGAAAAACAGCACGTTGGTAATATGGGAATATTTTGGTTTTAAAAGTTAGACACCGAAGAAAAAACAGGTAAGTTGTCAGAGCCATCACAGAATTGTTGCCAGCAGGAAATACAACAACCAGCACCTAAAGAAACACCACAGGCAGCTATGAGGAGTGTGACTGAGCTGAAGCTTAACTAAATAAATAAATAAATAAATAAATAAATAAATAAATAAATAAATAAATAAATAGCAAATAAAAATAAAAAAATGTATTCAAAAAATTGCACTTAGATATTTTCTCCAAAAATCGCACAGCCCAATATAACACATTAACATATTTACACGCATATTTGGCCTGTATTCGATCTCTATTGATGCTATCAAACTAATTATCGCATTAAAAAAAAGTTTGTACACATGAATAAATTGAATAAATGTTTATTACATGCTGCCTTTTATTCCGTTTTTCAGACAGTTTCTTGATTTTTCCCCCCTTTAGAGGCAAAAACTTTTGAAGTCTATAAAATCTGTTCTGTATGTCTTATTTTGGCCAATTTAAACAATTATAAACAACATAAAACAGAAACATTTTGATGTTCTGATAGCCATTCCCATATATAAAACCACCTCCTGCCCTCCATTTGAATCATCCATGTCTCAAGGAACTGAATCACAACATGAAAAAAAAAAAAAAACAGTTGCAACTTCCAGTTCATGCGGATTTGAAGTGCTGGGTTTGGAACACAACCTGTAAGCAGTAGACCTATCACAACAGGCTTGGCCATGGTGTCATGATCACAGCAGAATAGGCTCTCAGAAAGCCCAAAAGCAAGTGTTTAATTACATACAATGTGATACATTTCTGTTAGTGAAGATTTCAGCAGTGACTGATTGTGTGACATTGTGTGACGTCTTTGAGCTCATTCAGTTGTAAGTTTGCGCTGAGGTGAGATTTCAGAGTTCTAGAGCTTGTTCTTTTCAGACGTCAGCTAAAAAACACAGAGATGCGGATTCTGCTGGCACAATCTGCAGTACAGCGTCTCTAATTTGAGCCTCAGGCAGGTCGCCCACAGTCCACCCACAGTCCGCCTGATGCTCACTGCACACTAAAACAACAAGTGCTAACTGAAAATTACTGCTTTCAATCCGATTGACTGGATTTACACAACTTCTGGCTACACAAGTCTGCTGAATTCATGTTGGCAAGATATGAGTTAAACAAGTGCTCGATTAAGGCCTCTAGGATGTTTGTAGATTTGTTTTGTTGTATAAAAGTACACTAGCATACTATTCTTGTTTATTTTCTCAGTTACATATGGAAATCTGTTTCTGTCATGGATATGAAACAAAAAAACAATATTAAGCAGATATGATCAAAGATTATAGAATACACAAGACATGCCACGCGTATAGTTTTGAATGGGGAATCTGTAACGAGGGGGGATGAATATATACAGACCGGATGTGTGCTTTAACAATGAACTTCAGCTAATATTAGCTTCGCAGACATAAGAACATAAGAAACATATCCACATTAAACTTGAATTGAGCACTGAATTAAGTGCACTTGAAAACAAGAGTTTTTGGTTTTGTAATCTGTATGATATGAACACGAGGTACGGTTACCACAATCAAACGTCAAACGCACATCACATGACAGCAACTACTCAAACATGTAAGCAAAGAGTCGCGGCAATTTCAAGAGGAGATTTGCTAATCAGACCAAGTTGTGAATTATTTCAGAAGACCAGCACGATCTGACGAGTCATTATTCAGAGGATGATAACATGTAAAATGGCCATAAATTAGGTCGGTGACGTGATCTTGTTCCTTTTTGTGTTGATTTGTTTTATTTGAATGTTTAGAGATTAAACTTAGTCTTGTCTTTTGTAACTTCATAAATATAGTTGTGTATAAAATAAAATAAATAATCACAGAAGGAAATGAATACTTAAATACTTATTCCACAATTTATAATAGTTATAATATTAATCATTTATACATTTATTATAACATGCTAGCTATCAATAGTATTTTAAAATATGGTCTTATTCAAAAGTCTTATTTTAACAGGATAAAAACTGTCGCAAAACTGCACTGATTTGCTCCTCAGGTTTCGGTACCGTCTGCCTGATGGCGCGAGCGGACAATGGCCAGGGTGGGTTGGATGCATTAACATGCCATTTGCCATAGACAAACATTGTTGTTGATAGTCCCTCAATAGATGTCACTTTGACTCCAATGGACTTTTTAATTCTGATTGATATTTATACATAAATTCAGTTAAATGACAAATTTGATGTATTCAATATAATTGACCTACTTAATATCAGTGCATAATCTTTTCATGGAATGTGGAAATTCCATGGTCCAAATAAGCACAAAATTGATCACTAAAAATCTA